>NC_134360.1:121270004-121567504 GCF_048569485.1 Anomaloglossus baeobatrachus | reverse complement strand
CCTCCCTCTCTCTCCCCGGCTGCCTGCCTCCCTCTCTCTCCCCGGCTGCCTGCCTGCCTCCCTCTCTCTCCCCGGCTGCCTGCCTCCCTCTCTCTCTCTCCCCGGCTGCCTGCCTCCCTCTCTCTCTCTCCCCGGCTGCCTACCTCCCTCTCTCTCTCCCCGGCTGCCTGCCTCCCTCTCTCCCCGGCTGCCTACCTCCCCCTCTCTCCCCGGCTGCCTGCCTCCCTCTCTCCCCGGCTGCCTGCCTCCCCCTCTCTCCCCGGCTGCCTGCCTCCCTCTCTCCCCCCGGCTGCCTGCCTCCCTCTCTCTCTCCCCGGCTGCCTGCCTCCCCCTCTCTCCCCGGCTGCCTGCCTCCCCCTCTCTCCCCGGCTGCCTGCCTCCCCCTCTCTCCCCGGCTGCCTGCCTCCCTCTCTCTCCCCGGCTGCCTGCCTCCCTCTCTCTCTCTCCCCGGCTGCCTGCCTCCCTCTCTCTCCCCGGCTGCCTGCCTCCCTCTCTCTCCCCGGCTGCCTGCCTCCCTCTCTCTCCCCGGCTGCCTGCCTCCCTCTCTCTCCCCGGCTGGCTGCCTCCCTCTCTCCCCGGCTGCCTGCCTCCCCCTCTCTCCCCGGCTGCCTGCCTCCCTCTCTCCCCCCGGCTGCCTGCCTCCCTCTCTCTCCCCGGCTGCCTGCCTCCCTCTCTCTCCCCGGCTGCCTGCCTCCCTCTCTCTCCCCGGCTGCCTGCCTCCCTCTTTCCTTGTCTGCATAGTTTAGAAAAACTGTGGAAATAGAAAGCGCAATAGGGTCTTACCCGGTATATACCGAGAGAAGTGGAAGATTTGCACTCACCTCAAAGAGTTGTGCCAGTCTCAACTCCTGTATAAGCATGTGGTATTAAAGTGAATTCTGCTGCAGCCCCCGTGGTAGATAACCGAGAGTAATAACGGAGAAGGGGATTTATGCCGCGCTATTCACCAGGCACAAGGACGAGAAGATATTCAATGTTCCTTAATTGTAGCTTGAGTGTACGCGTTTCAGGAGCTCTGCTCCCATCATCAGGACATAAGGCACAAAATTAACATATCTCTATGTTAATTTTGTGCCTTATGTCCTGATGAAGGGAGCAGAGCTCCTGAAACGCGTACACTCAAGCTACAATAAAGGAACATTGAGTATCTTCTCGTCCTTGTGCCTGGTAAATAGCGCGGCATAAAACCCCTTCTCTATTATTACTCTCTCTTGTCTGCCTAGTGACACACCAACATTCCATTCAAGGGCATGGCTGCACATTCTTCTGAAGTTCTGGCTGCATTGTGGCTCCCAGCTCCATTGCTTTAATGGAGGCAGGTTTTTTGGAGAATAACTGTAAAGCACAGGGTTAAAATCTCCCCTCAAAACATAGTCTATGATGTTCCCTGAGTCAAATGAGGTGTCAGTGCAAATTTTTGTGATTTGTAAATGCGACGGTGCAGATTCCTTTAGCGGACACACACACACACACACACACACAGCTTTATATGTTAGATAAACCTAAAATGTTTATTTCTCTGCCGTAAGATTGCAGATAACACCTTTATGACCTATGACATACAGTGAAGGAAATTATTATTTGATACCTTGCTGATTTTGTAAGTTTGCCCACTGACAAAGACATGAACTGTCTGTAATTTTAAGTGCAGGTTCATTTTAACAGTGAAAGAATATACAAAATAAAATCCAGAAAATCACATTGTATAAGCTATATAAATGTATTTGCATTTTGCAGAGAGAAATAAGTATTTGATCCCCTACCAACCATTAAACGGGTTATCTGGCTTATTTTGCCTTTTTTTGTCATTTCACTATTGGGCTATATAGGGGCAGGTAAGTAGATAGCAGCTACCGACCTGCGCTGCTGTCGGCCCCTCTCCCCCGGCTCAGAGTGGTAATGTGTCACCGCTACTGCCAGGTTTTTGCGGCTTGCTGTAACGTCACGTCGACAGGGGTAGGACCTTGTTGACGGGCAATATAGCATGTTGCCGCCTTGCTGGGTGGGTACAGTTCGTGTAGTCCCCGCCCCCCTTCCCCACACGATGCTGCTTGTAGCGTGCAGGCCCGCAGACCCCTTTCTGATCGCTGCGCAGATGCGACCTCCTTATACAGCTACTGAAATGGTCAGCCGCCAGCCAATCAAAGGCCAGCAGCAGATCACTGAAGAAGCTGTAGAGAGATCGTCCATGGGCAGCGCCCAAGAATCTGTCCTCAGATATAAAGCTCTGTCAGCAGCGGCCTTTGACGCTGCTTGCAGCGAGCAGGCCTGTGGCACCCGTGCTGATCGTTGCCTGTGCAGGGGCCGCCGCTGACAGAGCTTTATATCAGAGGACATATTTCAGGGCGCTATGCAGGGACAAGCTCTGTGTACAGGTACTGCAATGATCAGCCGGTGGCCAGAGGCCAGCAGCTCATCACTGGAGAAGCTGTATAAAGAGCTCGTCCCTGCGCAATGCGGGAATCTGTCTTCTGATGTAAAGTGCTGTCAGCGGTGGCTCCTGCACAAGCAGCGTTCAAGAAGTAGGAAACATGACACTGAGGGAACGAGGAAACTTTGTCTTTGTTTTTTGTGTGTGTGAAGAATGGCACACGAGGGGATACTACTACAGGATGGAGCATTACTACAAGAAAAAGACCAAGAAAGGGGACATTTCTACAGGATGAGCAAAGGGATGGGGCACAATACTATAGAATGCGTACAAGGATGGGGCACATTACTATAGGATGGGCGCAAGGATGGGGCACATTACAATAGAATGGGCACAAGGATGGGGCACATTACTATAGGAGGGGGGGAAAGAATGGGACACATTACTATAGGATGGGTGCAAGGATGGGGCACATTACTATAGGATGGGCACAATACTACAGGATGAGTACAAGGATGGGGCACATTACTACAGATGAGAGAAGTAGTATCCCTGCTCTGTATTTCCAATACTGGAGCCATCAATGTCGAGAAAAATACTGACAGCCTATGAGTGTGCAGAGGGTGGGGCTGGACAGTGAGGCTGGGTGGTGCCAGCTCTGACTGAGATTTGGCAACTAAAAAAATGGAAAAAGTCAAGTTTGCTTGAGCTGCAGGTAAATAAAGTGGCTGCAGAGAGTAAAGTGATAATTCAAGAGGAACAAAAGTCAGAAAACAAAAAATGTAGGGATGTTTTAGACAATACAGCACAGATAAGCTTTAAAAAAAAAATGTACGTCAGACAACTTCTTAAAGAATGGTGGGCCCCATGCACACGTAGACACGCACATATACAGATACGTACACATACAGGCATTCGTACATATTTGAAGACAAATTCACAAACATACTAATATATATATGAGGCTACTTTCACACATCCGGTTTTAGCACTGCGGCTCAATCAGACTGTGAAACCTATGCAACGGATGCGGATGTGTTCTGTCCAAACGTGGAAGGAGGAAGTTGAACCATGAGAATCACATTTACTTCTTTTCCAAAAGAACCGCTGATGATGTCCATCTGTTATGTGAAAAACAGTCGACTTGCAAGGGACATGTTTGGACCAATGAAGAATCTGGCGAAGTTGTGAAAGTAGTCAATCTTCACAGTCACGCAGCACAAGCTGCAAGACCTGAAGCAATCCGACTTGTTAATGAGGCAGTCACCAGGGCAAGGACAACACAGGAGACACCACAACAGATTCTCACAGACGTCATTTCAGGAGCCCATTCTAATTTAGTAGCACTTCTCCCAAGGAAAGCATCACTGAAGAGAACAATACGATCAGCAAGTCAACTTGGCAATATCCCAAGGTTACCTCAAACCCTTGATCAACTTGTCATCCCCCTGGAGTTGCAGGAGATCAGTATTGATGGTGACCAGCAGCAGTTCCTTCTGCATGACTCTTGTAAACTACTTAACCATTTAACATTGTATTAAAACAATTCCATTATGCATAATTATTGCAAAGTTTCTTTTGCACAAATGTGAAAAATGCTACACTATAAGGTGCTGACATAAAATACTATGTGGTTTTTGCCTTCAAGGGAAACTTTGAGGGTAAATATAGTGTAGTGAGGCCTACTGATCCCAGCTAGTGTTGGCCGATCACTGGAAAGATAGGATCAGATCGAGCCGATCATACCGAAAGATTGGAATTAATTCCGATCCAATCTCCAGAACTAGATATATATATGCACACTGTACACCCGAACAGTGTGTGTGTATATATATGTATATATGTGGGTGGGTGATTATGGTCTGGCACTTTTGGAACTTTGTAATGCAATAAAGAATTTGTATAGGACTTCAGCAGCGCGGAGCTCTTTCTTCATGGATGCATGTTAAGTACGGGCGGAAGCCAAACCCTGCTCTAGCAGCACACTGAGTCCTCAGTAGAGTTGAGCGATCTTCGAGGTTCGCCAATTTCATGTTCGAGTGATTTTTGGGGGTGCTCGAGATCTAATTCGAACGCGAGCTTTTTGCTAAAAGCTCGACAGCTCGAGTTACATTCGAGAACGGTTCGATCAGCAAAAAGCCTATCTAGTTACTAGCTGGCTTTTCACTGTAGTAAAAAAAAAAAATATATTCACTGTAATAGTGTGAGTCACTGTGATTCACACTATTATCAAATGTCAGCGTATAGTGTGCGGGTGGGACGCGGTTTAGATCTGTGCTGCTGAGTGAATGCCAATCGCTATTTTTTTTTTTCTTTTTCCTAAGCGCAAGTGTAGTGGGGCGGGCCAGCATGTCAGCCAATCCCAGACACACACACACACAGCTAAGTGGATTTTTGCCAGACAAGCAAGGGCATGTGTCATAGGCTGTGAATGTCACAGGTCCTTGCCTTATAAATATGGCCATTTTCCCTCACGCCGCCATTATCTGGCTTCTGCGTGTGAGTGACCGTCACCGCTCACGCTGCTGCTGCCGCCGCTGATCCTGTTGTGTGCACAAATAGACATAGTGGCAAGCTACACAGCGCTGTAGGGATTAGCGAGGGACTGCAGGCTAGTTCAGCCCTTTTCAGGGCTGATTTCCAGGCGTACGTAGCCATAGCTGCTAGGCAGGTCCGTGAAAACGCTGTGTACAGCTTTAGATAACAGCGTCTGTGTACCTCAGCTCAGGGAATTCCTTGCTGCATTTTTTCATTAGGAGGGATAGAAACGGTGGGTACCAGGACAGGAAAGGAACACTAACTTAGTATTCCAGACACTTTTAGGATGGCAGAAAAAGTGTCAGCTCTTTGTGCAAATAAAATAGCGTGGCAAAAAATGGCCAGGGGAGTAGAGTGCCTGGGTTCTGTGGCTACCAGGAGAGGAAAGGAAGCCTCACTTTTTCACATACCCAGATGGAATGGACATCATCAGCGGTTCTTTTGGAAAATATGTAAGGGCGGCTTTGCACGTTGCGACATCGCACGTGCGATGTCTGTGGGGTCAAATCGAAAGTGACGCACATCCGGCGTCACTTTCGACATCGTACTTTGTAAATGCTAGATGATACGATGAACGAGCGCAAAAACGTCGTTATCGTATCATCGTTGGATTCACCGACATTTCCATAATGCCGGTGCCACGACAGGTACGATGTTGTTCCTCGTTCCTGCGGCAGCACACATCGCTGTGTATGAAGCCGCAAGAGCGAGGAACATCTCCTTACCTGGCGCCGGCGGCTATGCGGAAGGACGGAGGTGGGCCGGATGTTTACGTCCCGCTCATCTCCGCCGCTATTGGCAGCCTGCCATGTGACGTCGCTATGATGCCGCACGACCCGCCCCCTTAGGAAGGGCAGGTGAGTGCATGTGAAGCTGGCGTAGCGATAATTTTCGCTACGCCAGCTATCACACGATATCGT
Source organism: Anomaloglossus baeobatrachus (assembly GCF_048569485.1). Classification (NCBI taxonomy): domain Eukaryota; kingdom Metazoa; phylum Chordata; class Amphibia; order Anura; family Aromobatidae; genus Anomaloglossus; species Anomaloglossus baeobatrachus. The sequence continues at coordinate 121,561,675 of NC_134360.1, read as the reverse complement.
ACCTGCGACGGGGGCGGGGACTATCGCATGCGACATCGCAGCATCGGCTTGCGATGTCGCAATGTGCAAAGCCCGCCTAAATGTGATCCTCATGGACCAACTTCCTCCTTCCACGTTTGGACAGAACTGAATTCATAGTTGTAAAAAGTGAATTGCTGTGGAAGCTGACTGATTTTTTGTGGCAGTACACCTCTCTCTTTGTGGAGATTTCAGAGATTCTATATACAGATGGAATAAAAGCTAGTCTAATGTAACTTGCAGGACATTTGACCTGCTACTTGTTACATCTGCAACAAAACTTGCAACAAAGCAGGTCAGGTCAGGCTAGTTTCACACTTGCGTTGGCTTGAATCCGCTGGGTCCGTTGCTGACGCATCCGTTATTTTTGTGTTGTCAACAGATGCAACGTTAGCTGATTCCTGTGAAATAACGGACCCGTTGCATCCGTTTGGCGTCCGTTAGGCGTCCATCTAACGGAATGCGTCGGCTCTTTTTTTTTTTTTTTTTTAAATTCTGGGCATGCTCAGTAGAAATTAGCGGAATCCAGCGGCGGATTCCGTTATAAAGCACTTTGCATAGTTTGTGGCAAAAACCATGCGTTCAAAGAAGCAGCATGTCAATTGTTTTTGCCATTTTAGGCGCGTTTTGCTAACATTGGAGTCAATGAGAAATGGCAAAAACCAAGAAACTTCAAATTTCCTGCGTTTTACCTGTGTAAAATGATTAAAATTAATACATCTAGTTATCAAATATTTCATAGTAAGACATATACGTTCATAGTTCTGTTTATGTTGGAGGGCATAGGTTATTAATAAAGTTTATAAGGGTAAATATGCCCATATTGAATATACTTGAGTGCTGAGCATGGAGGGATATATTTAAATCCTTCCCGAAGCTTCTCGAAGCTTCTAGAAGCTTACGTAATATGGAACTATATTCAACTGTGTTACACTAGAATGCCCTATATGGTTTGAACAGCTGGTATATAATACACGATGGAGGGGGCTACGGGGCGCTCTCCACACTGCCTGCGGTGAGAAGACTCCAGTGCTGCAAGATATGACACGTTGTCCAGGCTAAGAGATGACATCCCCAGCATTGCCGTTCAGGAGCCAAAGAGAGATGGGTAAAGACTTCCCATTGTTCAATATGGACTAAATGAACTCTTTTTACATAAGCTATCAAAGTATATTATTTTTTTTCCTTTCTGTAACTGAACCTTGGCAACCATTTTTAAATAGATAAAATACATTTATTTTTTACATTTTTGAGGTCTTTTCTTTCATGCGGCTTTACGTATTTGAAGAAAAATATATTTAAGAGTATATTTTTTAACATTTGGCGAGTCAGCTATTCGTGATTTTTTTTTATATTTTTTTTTGTTGTTCCTTCACTTTGCATAAGGGGGGTCGAAGTTATCAAAGTCATAAGTATTTTAAGTATCTCCTGCAAAGGATCAGGAATCAACAATTTATAAAAATCACGTAGAACCTAGGAAATACGTATAAGTCAAGTTGCATGAATGTTTTTTTTTTTTTAAATGAACTTTAAAGTCTTTACAAAGTTACAGGAGTTAACTTTCGACGTATTTTTGAGCAAGAAAGATAAAGTCAGTCCATAAGAAGTATTGGACGTGCTGAACAAGGTGGATCAAGTCTTACAGGATCATCCATCAAATCATCTGATCATTTCAGGTAAGAAAATGGATTTTATCTCTTCATATGTTAAGCAAAGTAAACTTCAGTTCACTTATCCAGATATTTCTAATGTAGAAGAGATTTGGTTACGCTTTTATGAGGAGTGTGAACTTGAGAATTCACGTATAGAATGTGCAAGGTCTTTTAATAGAGAGAAACAGAAAATCAGAAATGTCTGTCATTTAGTCTATGATTTTCACAAGTTAATCGTAGAAAAGTGTAAAAATGGTGGAAATAGACAACCTGAATTGTCAGGAGAGTTAGTGACAGAGAAATCCAAAGACTTCTTAGAACCTGGAATGTCAGTCAGTGATATTGTGAATTCTGACTGTAATGTTGGCTGTAATTTTGTAAATCAGAATTTTGATAATGGCGACAGACACGTGTTACCTAGTCAAGGTGCCTTTCAAGATACTGAGAAAGAAGCAGGAAATGACGTAGTGAAGCCAGAAGGGGGAGGAGCCAGAATGGGACACGTGCAGAAAAGACACGTGGAGAGAGAAAATGGCGACGATCAGTTTCTAAAAATAGAACAGGCTAAGTTAGGGATTACACTTAGAAAAAATTTATTGGACATATGCAAATTAATTCCCGCATATAATCCTAAAATACATGTTTGCAGAAATTCAGAGGTTTTTGAAGGTTCCATCGAGAAGTTAAATTTAACCAATAGTGAGACGAATCAGTTATTCTGTATGTGGTTACCTCAGCATTTTTTTAGACAATTGGCATTAAAAAAGTCTTCTGACAATGAGACATTTGATTGTTCAAATGATAACGATATCATAAGGCTAAAATATCTCATCTTCTGTGCAAGGAATGAATCTGATCCAAACTATGAGATGTTGAAGGAATTACAAATTGAACAGAATGAGAGTACGTTCTCATTTATGTCCGTTTTTGAACGTTTGTATAGGGCGGTTATTCCAAATGTCGGATTGAATGGAATGATACGTTTATTCATCAAGAAATTTAATTTCCTTGACAATGCAGCCTGTGCGGTGGCATTAAATAAAAAGTCCCTATTCGAATGTACGACATTTATCGATTTTGTTAGAAATCGCCAAAGTCAATCAAAACAGAAATTAATTAATTCTGAAAAACCAACACAAAAAAGGGTGAGTTTTTGTGAAAAACCAACAGTGTCTCCCAGATCCAAATATTTTTGTGACAAAATTTATGAAATTCGCAGGAAATTTCATGTGAATTATAAGTCATACACCCCCCCTCTTTCCTTGTCACCTTCAATGAAAGAGAAAATTGTCACAAAATCTGATACCGATTATCTCAGACAAGCAATTTTTAAAGGCCCTGAAAGACAGAAACAGGTGTCTTGTGTAGATTCTCTCCCCTGGTCACTAGTGAAAGAAAAAAAGTCGTCCAGAGAATTTGATAGGCAGCGACAGCTGGGTGGTTTTCCAGAGAAAGATATTTTTCCTCATTTAAGGAAAAAAATTGAGTTACAAAATAACTTCAATTCCAATTTTCTGAAAATTACTGTAATAAATCGAATCTTGCAAAAATTGAGGTTTGGTTTTTAGCTGGATAAAAGGGGATTTCTGGATAAATTAATTTTGCTATTTGATAATCATAATTTTTCATATACAGTGAATATATTTATATATTAGAAGTAGTGATAGTAAATCAAGGTCATATTTTCATTTAGTCAAATGATAGTTTAATGTTATAAATTTAATAATTTGATCTCTGTATATGAATAATAATATTTAAAATAAAATAATAAGAGAAAGTAACGGATTTTAAGTGTTTCATTTTTATCATAAATATGATAATAATTTTATTCTTTTATTTCCCTCAGAATTTATCAGTAAAACAGATTGATGAAGTATTAACTTTTTATTTTTACATATGTTCTTGTCTTCAATCAGGTAACATATATTTTCTTGTGTAAGGTTAATTCGCGAAAGCATGATTGAATAATAATTATTATTTTCTCAGGTACCAATGGTCAGAGAAGTATACTTGAACGTTTTTTTTTATGAATATATATATCTCCTTTAGAGTTATTAGAAATGTAATCTGAGCTTTGGAATGTAGTAAAACTGCTTGCTGTCTTGGAATGGTGTTCCTTGCACGTGACCAGAGCATGACTTGATACTAAAAGCTAAAAATAAATGTTTGTTCCATGGTCATATGTACAGTGTGTAATACATTGGAATTTGTTTTTTTCGAGAAGTACTTCAAATTAGTAACATAATCTTTGAAATGCGCATAGAATAATTGGGAATACAGGGATTTGAGTCCGTCAATGTTTTTATGTGAAAGTATGTTACAGTCTTGTGTGCATAGATGTGTCAATGAATGATTGATTGTTTGAGCAGCTGCTAAAGTCAAAGTATTTGGATCCAGAGAGAAAAAAAAAAAAAAAAAAGAGAATTTTTGTTTTAACTTAGAAGTTATAAGATATGTATGTATACTATATAGAATAAATAAGTTATAGTACATAAGGAATTTATACAAGATATATATTTTAATTCTTAGACATATTTCTTTAGTATAGAGATATTAGGATTTTTTATTAAGGGTTTATTCTGAATAGTTACATTCTAGAATAAGGTTATAACGTTTTGATTTTCTTATATCTTTTTGTGTTAGTCACTTCTTTTACTGATACACAGATTGGTAATCATTTTTTCTTTTCAAATATGGAAGTGATATTGATAATATGGTCTTGAAGATATACCACACAAATTTTAATTTAATTTAATCTAAACATATTAATTTTTATAATATCATATTTCATGATATTGAAAGGGGGAGGTTTGGTCTCAATCACACACATTTATATTTGATAAATATATGTGTTTACAGGATACTTTAATAATTAATATTTCAAGTACAAAGGAAGAATTGGAAAAAAAAATATATATTATTTTTATTGGTTATTGATAGGCTTGGTAATTTTATAAGATACTGGTAACATTAAGGTTATGTATTATTAAAGACATAGGTGTTATATACATAGAAGGCCTTATTTTTATTTCAAGTTTTATTTTTATTCCGATTTTCATTTTTCTTTTTATTCATATTTTTTATATTAATTATTTTAATATTCACATTTTTAAATTAAAATCTTAATTCTACAATTTTATTTTTTTCTTCAGATTTTAAATATCTCAATTGAGAAAACACTTCAATATTTAGTTCAGTAATATCTAATATAAGAATATTACTTTATTAAATATGAATCATATGAAAAGGGGAAAAGTTCCATTTTTTTTTTTTTTTTGGAAGAAAAGATACTTCCTTCATCAATACATACAATTGTTTACTTTCTGGTAATACATTATTTTTATATTAGTATGTTAACACATTAAGGGTGAAATATTACTTATAGTTACACATTTTCTTATAGTAGGTTATTTAATAAATAATAGACAAATCAAATAAATTAAATTAGAGTAATAAAGATGGAAGATTAAGGTACATCTAGGTTTACCTTCCTATATTTACAAATAATATATATTATATTTTTAATCAATAATAATTTATAATAGGTATTATTGTGTTTTGATGGTATCATCCAGTCTTTTCTAAAAGGTTATTTGCTTTGATTTATAATTTACAAATGATCTAACTAAAAGCCACATTGTTGCTTTCATATTTATAATATGATACATGTTATAGGTACACATTATATTGTTTCATACTTTATATTATATTTTGGTTACATTCAACACATTGCCACCTATGGGTTTGGAAGGGTAATGCACCAATGACAAAAAAGGTCATTACAAGAAAATACTATTGTCTATACCATTATGCAATATTTTATCATTCTGAGTATCAATTATATTAATACTTTTACGATAATAATAATAATGACATGGTATTATAGTATTAGAGTTATGGTACGCTGTGACATTTATTAGTGATAATTATTGCCATATTTGGTATCTAGATTAGGGAATGAATCAGTCTTCAATCAAGATTAGAGAAGATAAAAAGACTTTATATTTTTCCTAAAGTTAAAAGGGATTTTGCAAAAAGGTCCAAAAGGTAACGTCTCAAATAAGACTGTGTAACATACAAAATACACTTACTGTGCTTGCATCTCAGAAACACAATAGTCCTATGATTTCAGGATGGACAATGACACATGGTCTGTGCATTAAGACCTCCCTAAAGTTACTAAGAAGAGCAATGACGTGTTAAAGTTAACCCCTGTCGTGCTGACCAAGAACGTCTTAACATCTGTTATTCGACAACAGGCAGCATGGAGGATAAAAGGTGACTAATGTAAATTGCACTGCACAGACATCAAAGACTTTTGCTATTCTTCTTCTACACTCATGAACTGTGGTTTATCAACATTGGCTATGGACTTTGTAATAAAGAATAAAGTTTATGGACTTTGATCTAACAATGATAAACGCAATACGGGACTGTACTAAATCGGTAACCATTCATTTTTATCAAAGGATTTATTTCTAAGAGACTGTGTTTATGCCGGATTACATCGGAGATAAGAAGACATCAACTCAGAGGACATCATATGGTGACCGGATTTGGTTTTTGCATTTCTTTTTAGGTCTAGCGAAGTATAGTTATATACATTTTTATATGATTGATCAGTCACAGCCTGTCATAACATAAATCCACATTATTATATTATTGAATTTACAAATTAATTATTCTTCATCATTATTATTGATATTAATCCATTATCGCCAAATAAGGAAAGATGATTTGTTGTTTTAATGATGTATTAATTAATTTTCGGGGTTGCTCCACCCACTTCAAGGGGGAATTGTAAAATGATTAAAATTAATACATCTAGTTATCAAATATTTCATAGTAAGACATATACGTTCATAGTTCTGTTTATGTTGGAGGGCATAGGTTATTAATAAAGTTTATAAGGGTAAATATGCCCATATTGAATATACTTGAGTGCTGAGCATGGAGGGATATATTTAAATCCTTCCCGAAGCTTCTCGAAGCTTCTAGAAGCTTACGTAATATGGAACTATATTCAACTGTGTTACACTAGAATGCCCTATATGGTTTGAACAGCTGGTATATAATACACGATGGAGGGGGCTACGGGGCGCTCTCCACACTGCCTGCGGTGAGAAGACTCCAGTGCTGCAAGATATGACACGTTGTCCAGGCTAAGAGATGACATCCCCAGCATTGCCGTTCAGGAGCCAAAGAGAGATGGGTAAAGACTTCCCATTGTTCAATATGGACTAAATGAACTCTTTTTACATAAGCTATCAAAGTATATTATTTTTTTTCCTTTCTGTAACTGAACCTTGGCAACCATTTTTAAATAGATAAAATACATTTATTTTTTACATTTTTGAGGTCTTTTCTTTCATGCGGCTTTACGTATTTGAAGAAAAATATATTTAAGAGTATATTTTTTAACAACCTGCTTTTTATGTGCAGAAAACAAGCGTATTGAACTACCAAAACGCATGCTTTTTGAACATTATAATAATGATTTCATATGTCCCTTTACACACACACAGTCCGACAATTAAATTTATGAAAATTAGCAATTTTTAGCTATTTTTCTAATAAATAGTATATTACCGCTATAATTTCATTAAATATTTCTATTTCTTAAATTATTTCTAAAATTCTATATCTGTTCCTTTTTTTTTCCTTTTTTCATTGGGTTTGACTGTTTAATCTTTATGTAGCAGTGTCTTGATGTTCAAAACGCATGTGAAAAAGCAGGTAAAAGCGCTGAAAATGAATCTAAAACGCGGTAAATACGCATGCGTTTTCAGCGCTAAAATTCAGAAAAAGGCAACTTTGGTCAAATCAATTAAGCCCAAAATGTGCGTTCTGAACTGCAAGTAGGACAACGCAAAGTGCGGTCGCAGCCTTAGGGCTAAAACACAAGGCCAAAATTCCCTGCCTAATTTGGGGCTGAAACATCTGGGGGCGAAGGGGGCAAAACGTGCGGGGGCGAAATGTACCCGGGGGCGAAATGTACCCGGGGGCGAAATGTACCCGGGGGCGAAATGCTGGGGGCGAAACTTCCAACTCCCGAATGGATCAGGGGTCGAGTCGGACATGAGCTCCAGTGTAATGGGGATAGGAGTTGCACATTTTGCCGATCAGTGCAGGTCCCAGTAATCAGACCCCCACTGATGAATACGTTATCAGTCACCCTTAAGCTACGTTCACACTTTCAGTATCTGGTCAGTTTATATACCTTATATACCTTAGTATTTGTAAGGCCAAACCAGGAGTGGGTGAAACTGCAGCAGTAATGCCCGTGTTTCTATTATAGTTTTCCTCTGTTAACACTCCTGGTTTTGGCTACAAATACTGAGGTAAAATTCTGACCAAATACTCAACGTGTGCACAAGGCCTTAGAATAAGTGATTACTTTTCACCAGAGAACCTCTGTAAGTGCATATGTGCTACAGTGTAATAATCACAGGACAGGGAGGGGTTAAATGTTCAAGTATTTAATCTCTATTGGAAATAAAGAATCTCCCCATATTGATATCAGAGAGAAAATAAGTCCTCCATATACAACACAATCCACTAAACCAAGATCAATAATACCACATAAAAAGGACACATACCGCCACACCGTGACCAGACAAAATATTACCACCACACAGTGACCAAATACACCCAGATACAAGGGAGAAATATTGCCACTATGTGACCAGACCACAGTAACCAAATAATGCCACATACAAGAGAGAAATACCACCATGCTGTGACCATATCACATATTACTTCCAGTGACCAAATACAATCACATATAAGGGAGAAATGCCACCATACTGTGACCAGATCACATATTACCACCACATGGTGACCGAATACAACCACATACAAGGGTCAAATACCAACACCCCATGACCAGACCACAAAGTAACAGAATGCTACAATAATGATTAATGATCATGAATAAAAACCAGAATACTAATAACACTAATATTACCATCAGTGCTATTATACACAGGAGCTCTGTATATAGTGTACAGGTAATACAGTGATCACCAGTGACATTATACACACGAGCTCTGTATATAGTGTATAGTGTACAGGTAATACAGTGATCACCAGTGACATTATACACAGGAGCTTGGTATAGTGTGTGTGTGTGTGTGTGTGTGTGTGTGTGTGTGTGTGTGTGTGTGTGTGTGTGTGTGTGTGTGTATATACACACGTGTACATGTAATACATGGACTTACCAGTAACGTCTCTAGTTGAAGTTAATCATCTTCATTTTCCTCTTCACCTGGCGCTGACCGCCATCACTTCTTGCCATGACGTGACTCTGCAGCAAATAATACACAGTCACCTATAGCAGATCACTCTCAGAGCACATTCCTCACTTTTCCCCCAATTTCTACACCACGTCAGACTTTTGTTCCCCCCATGGAAGACAGTATCCTCAAAATTAAAATTATACTACAGAAGTAATAATGTCCCCTAATTTGCCCCTACAGTAATTATGTCCACCATTTGCCACTATAAACCAAAAAAGTATGTTCCTCGTTCTGGCCCCATATAGTAATTATGTCTCCCATCCTGGCCGCCTTTATTTAATAATGTCTCTCATCCTGACTGCCTTTATTTAATAAGGTCTCTCATCCTAGCTCCCTTTATTTAATAATGTCCCCCATCCTGCCACCTTTATTTAATAATGTCTTCCATCCTAGCCCCCTTTATTTAATGTTTCCTTTCTTAGACCTCTATGTTCCCCCATCTTGGTCCCCTATATTCCTCTGACCCAGGCCTATAAACTGCCATACTGGGCTCTTTAATCCATTACCCCGTCCATTCACAGAGGGAGGAACAAAGATTCTTCTCACCTTTCTGCGCTCCCCCGGCGTCCTCTTGTGGCTTCATATCTGGCGCTGTCAAATGTCCACCCCACCCATCCAAGGCCACGCACAAACGTCAGAGCGTGACTCTTAGCAGTCAGGTTAAAATATGTGATGTAGGCAAGCAAACATGCACACACACTAACACATTCACACATACGCATATGCACTGACATGCGCGCGTATGTCGAGGCACATGCATGCGCGCGTATGTCGAGGCACATGCATGCGCGCGTATGTCGAGGCACATGCATGCGCGCGTATGTCGAGGCACATGCATGCGCGCGTATGTCGAGGCACATGCATGCGCGCGTATGTCGAGGCACATGCATGCGCGCGTATGTCGAGGCACATGCATGCGCGCGTATGTCGAGGCACATGCATGCGCGCGTATGTCGAGGCACATGCATGCGCGCGTATGTCGAGGCACATGCATGCGCGCGTATGTCGAGGCACATGCATGCGCGCGTATGTCGAGGCACATGCATGCGCGCGTATGTCGAGGCACATGCATGCGCGCGTATGTCGAGGCACATGCATGCGCGCGTATGTCGAGGCACATGCATGCGCGCGTATGTCGAGGCACATGCATGCGCGCGTATGTCGAGGCACATGCATGCGCGCGTATGTCGAGGCACATGCATGCGCGCGTATGTCGAGGCACATGCATGCGCGCGTATGTAGAGGCACATGCATGCGCGCGTATGTAGAGGCACATGCATGCGCGCGTATGTAGAGGCACAAACATGCGCGCGTATGTAGAGGCACAAACATGCGCGCGTATGTAGAGGCACATACATGCGCGCGTATGTAGAGGCACATACATGCGCGCGTATGTAGATGCACATACATGCGCGTGTATGTAGATGCACATACATGCGCGTGTATGTAGAGGCACATACATGCGCATGTATGTAGACACATACATGCGCATGTATGTAGACACATACATGCGCATGTATGTAGAGACACATACATGCGCGTGTATGTAGAGGCACATACATGCGCGTGTATGTAGAGGCACATACATGCGCATGTATGTAGAGGCACATACATGCGCATGTATGTAGACACATACATGCGCATGTATGTAGACACATACATGTGCATGTATGTAGACACATACATGCGCATGTATGTAGAGGCACATACATGCGCATGTATGTAGAGACACATACATGTGCATGTATGTAGAGACACATACATGCGCATGTATGTAGAGACACATACATGCGCATGTATGTAGAGACACATACATGCGCATGTATGTAGAGACACATACATGCGCATGTATGTAGAGACACATACATGCGCATGTATGTAGAGACACATACATGCGCATGTATGTAGAGACACATACATGCGCACACACGCAAACAAATGCAAACATACACTTACCCTGTTTCCCCGAAAATAAGACACTGTCATATTTTTTTTTTTGCCCTGAAAAAAGCACTAGGTCTTATTTTCAGGGGGTGTCTTATTTTCGAGGAGACATGGTTGGGGGTAAGTTTACCTCCGACAAAAAGCAGAACCCCCCTTCCCAGGATCGTCATACTTACCAGCCCCGAGCGTCTGTGTGGCTCCCAGATCTCTGTGATCTCTCAGCAGGTATGCTGCACGCCGTCCTCCCGCATAGATAACATCACATTCACACATACTCATACAGACACACACTCTCACACACATCACATTCCACATCATTCCTCCCTGTGATCTCCCAACAGCTGTCCTCCCCTGCATTGGGCTGACACCCACACATCAGAACACAGTCACACATCAGTCATACATCCGATCGAACACACACATCAGAACACACAGTCACACATCCAATCGAACACACACATCAGAACACACAGTCACACATCCAATCGAACACACACATCAGAACACACAGTCACACATCAGAACAGTCACATCAGAACAAAGTCACACATCCGATCGCACACACAGTCACACCTCAGAACACACAGTCACACATTCGATCGCACACACAGTCACACATCAGATCACACACACAGTCACACATCAGAACACACAGTCACACACGCACACAGACACATACACACGAAATAGCACATAACTACAATCGCGTGCACACGCACAACATCCGGAGATACCAGTGCTTCCGGCCATGTGACCAGCCATGTGATCCTCCGGCAGGTCCTAGCAGCTCACTGCACAGCGTCGCCGCCAAGAAGCAAGCGATATTGCCGGATGTGGTGAGTGTGTATATGCGATCTGTAGTGTGTGTATGTGCGCGATCTGTAGTGTGTGTATGTGTCATGATGTATGTAGTTTTCTCCATCCCATATTTTTGTATAAGATGCCATGTGATGTATTTTACCTTCTCACTGTATCATATTGCAATCAGGCTTCAGCAGTACCTATTGTCATTGATTTGGTGGGGGTTGCATATATATATTGTTCTTCTCAGCATGGGACTTCTCCAATCTACAACTTGGTAAACAGAACAGAGCCAGCAGTCTAAAGTCCATTCATGCATCAAATGGCCAGGGGGAGGTGTGCCCACCTAAGGGGCTGATCCCAGGAGAGAAGAACATGTTAGTTCAGTTAGTTGGATCTCGGCTGGAGACGTACTAGGATCTATAGCTGAGGCTGGATCCTGGGGTCTGTGTGTGGACTGTTACAGACTGGAGATCCGCGGCCACGTGGGTTATGCTTTGTTGAGTGAAGGGTGAGGACCTGTGCTAAGGCCAGCTCCTTATCGCCCGTACATGGACGATAGGACTTTGAGGACTTTTGCATTCTCCTTGGCGCCCCCGGACCTATTTCCTTTGTGTGGACTCTAAAGAACCATTTTAATATTGCATGTTTTATGCTCCCTGCCTCATTAAATCTTCTTGGATTGTTCCTTGGCCTGGCGTCCCTTACTGCTCTGTCGCATACCCCGTCACAGTATGTATGTGATCTGATGTATGTGTGTCTGTGTGTTCATGCGTCTATGTTCCGCCGCAGGACCTTTATGCGCTCACCCACTCCCGGTCGGCGTCCGTCAGGCAAGTATGATCGGGGACTTCTTTCTTCTGTCCTTTAGGGGGTGCCAGCTGTCTATAATGAAGTGTCCTGCAGGGTCTATAACTTTATTACCACTGCATGAACACTTTATTATGACCACGGCTAGGTCTTATTTTCAGGGGATGTCTTATATTTAGACCTCCCTGAAAACTCCTGCTAGGTCTTATTTTCGAGGGAGGTCTTATTTTCGGGGAAACACGGTGCATATGTAGAGACAGACATGCAGCCACTCAGACAAATGCATGCAGACATGCACACAGATATATATATAGACAACACACACTGCATAATGAGAGACATTATTAAATACCGGGGGGCTAGGATGAGAGACATTATTAAATAAAGGGAGTCAGGATGAGAGACATTATTAAATAAAGGGAGCCAGGATGAGAGACATTATTAACCCTAGAACGTGCAAGCAATTCAATCTACCATAGAAAACAAATGACCTAGCAGGCCTGCGAGGCCCCAGGTATGCGTTCTAGGGTTAAATACCGGGGGCCAGGATGAGAGACATTATTAAATAAAGGGAGCCAGGATGAGAGACATTATTAAATAAAGGGAGCCAGGATGAGAGACATTATTAAATAATGTGAGCCAGGATGAGAGACATTATTAAATAATGTGAGCCAGGATGAGAGACATTATTAAATAAAGGGAGCCAGGATGAGAGACATTATTAAATAAAGGGAGCCAGGATGAGAGACATTATTAAATAAAGGGAGCCAGAATGAGAGACATTATTAAATAAAGGGAGCCAGAATGAGAGACATTATTAAATAAAGGGAGCCAGGATGAGAGACATTATTAAATAAAGGGGGCCAGGATGAGAGACATTATTAAATAAAGGGAGCCAGGATGGGGGACATTATTAAATAAAGGGAGCCAGGATGGGGGACATTATTAAATAATGGGAGCCAGGATGAGAGACATTATTAAATAAAGGGAGCCAGGATGAGAGGCATTATTAAATATAGGGAGCCAGGATGAGAGGCATTATTAAATAAAGGGAGCCAGGATGAGAGGCATTATTAAATAAAGGGAGCCAGGATGAGAGACATTATTAAATAAAAAGAGCCAGGATGAGAGACATTATTAAATAATGGGGGCCAGGATGAAAAACATTATTAAATACCGGGGGCCAGGATGAGATACATTATTAAATAAAGGGAGCCAGGATGAGAGACATTAAAAGGGAGATTCACCCATATTTTTTTATTTTCTAGATCGATATGTTGAAAAACAATGTTTCTCTCAATAACCTTATGCTGTCAAGAGTGCCTGTGAAAGGCGCTATTGCGGACCGCTGCTCCCCATGCCTGACCCCCGGGCTCCGTGGCCTCGGGGATCCGGTGAGGTCGTGTCAAGTTCCGGATCATGTCACATCACCGCGGCCGGCCGCAGTCTTCCTGACTCACTAGGCTGTGGACGGTGTTTCACTGCTTGTCTGCTGTGAGGGAGGAGGGAGCTGATGGGCTGTGACGAGCGGTGAAGCAGCCCATCCCTCACGGACACTGCGGCCGGCCGCGGTGATGTCAGGTTAACAGGAACTTGACGTGACATCCCCGGATCCCCGAGGTCACGGAGCCCGGAAGTCAGGCATGGGGAACAGCAGTCCGCAAAAGCGCCTCTTACAGGTACTATTCCCAACACAAGGTATTTGAGAGAAATATTGTTTCTCAACAGAATATCTATCTAGAAAATAAAAAAATATGGGTGAACCACCAATTTAAATCAAGGCGGCCAGGATAAGAGACATTATTAAATAAAGGCGGCCAGCATGGGGGACATAATTACTGTAGGTGCAAATTAGGGGACATTATTACTGCTGGAAGATACTGTCTTCCATGGGGAAACAAAAGTCTGACGTGGTGTAGAAATTAGGGGAAAAGTGAGGAGTGTGCTCCGAGAGTGATCTGCTATAGGTGACTGTGTATTATTTTCTGCAGAGTCACGTCATGGCAAGAAGAAGTGAGGCGGGCAGCGCCAGATGAAGAGGAAAATGAACATGAATAACTTCAACTAGAGACGTCACTGGTAAGTCAGTGTAGTACACACACACACACACACACACACACAGCTCCTGTGTATAATGTCACTGGTGATCACTATATTACCTGTACACTATAGAATAAATTACTTACCGGTAATGGGATTTTCTGGAGTCCACGACAGCACCAACTGAGAGAGAGAGAGGGATCCGCCCCTTCAGGACAGGAAACCTACAGATAAAAAACAGGGCGGTCCCTCTCCCTCATCAGTTGGATTTCAGAGCATTTGAGAGGAACCGCAATGGATTAGTATGATACAAAATAAACAAGAGTACCAGAAGGAAATACCACATCAACCGAAGGAGTGAAAAATTTGATAAGGGTAGGGATGCGGGTGCTGTCGTAGACTCCAGAAAATTCCATTACCAGTAAGTGATTTAGTCTTTTCCTATCGACATGACAGCACCCACCTAGGGAGGAACCACCGCCTGCAGTACTGATCTCCCGAAAGTAAGGTCTGAAGCAGAGGACAGATTCAATCTATAGTGATTATAGAAGGTAAAAGGCGAGGACCAAGTAGCAGCCTTACATATGTGAGCGATCGAGACATCCGCCTTCTCTGCCCAGGATGATGCCATTGCTCGAGTGGAATGAGGCTGTACACTATGTGTTAGCTGCTCTTCTTTAGCTGTATATGCCAGAAAAATTGACTCCCTCACCCATCTCGCTAGTGTGCTTTATAACACCTGGCGTCCCTTTCTAGCTCCTTGAAAGGATACAAATAAAGACCTATGGTGTCTCCAGGAGGCTGTTCTAGCAACGTATTGAAACAAAACTTCCCGTACATCTAAAGTATGGTATCTACTGGATTAACAAAAAAGGAAGTCAAAAAAATCTCCTGACTCCTGTGAAAATGGGAGGCTAATTTATGCAAGTAAGCAGGGTCTGTTTTAAGAACAATTTTGCCCGGGAAGACCTGCATACACGGATGATCAATGGTCAGAGCCTGGATATCGCTAATGCAACGAGCAGAGGTTAAGGGGTGCTTCACACACAGCGAGATCGCTGCTGAGTCACGGTTTTTGTGACGCAGCAGTGACCTCATTAGCGATCTCGCTGTGTGTGACACTGAGCAGCGATATGGCCCCTGCTGTGAGATCGCTGCTCATTACACACAGCCCTGGTTCGTTTTTTTATTGTTGCTCTCCCGCTGTGACGCACAGATCGCTGTGTGTGACAGCGAGAGAGCGATGAAATGAAGCAAGCAGAGAGCAGGAGCCGGCATCTGGCAGCTGCGGTAAGCTGTAACCAGGGTAAACATCGGGTAATCAAGGTGGTTACCCGATATTTACCTTCGTTACCAGCCTCCGCCATTCTCGCTGCCAGTGCCAGCTCCCTGCTCTCTGCACATGTAGCTGAAGTACACATCGGGTTAATTAACCCGATGTGTACTGTAGCTAGGAGAGCAGGGAGCCAGTGCTAAGCAGTGTGCGCTGCTCCTGCACATGTAGCTGCAGTACACATCAGGTAATTAACCCGATGTGTACTGTAGCTAGGAGAGCAGGGAGCCAGCGCTAAGCAGTGTGCGCGGCTCCCTGCTCTCTGCACATGTAGCGACGTTATGATCGCTGCTGCGTCGCTGTGTTTGACAGCTAAGCAGCGATCATAACAGCGACGTACAAGGTCGCTGTTGCGTCACAGAAAATGGTGACGTAACAGCGACGTCATTGTCGCTGTCGCTATGTGTGAACCCAGCCTAAGGCTACCAGCAGGCAGGTTTTCAATGAAATTAGTTTATCAGATGCTGACTGTAATGGTTCAAAGGGAACGTCTGTCAGGGCGTCTAATACTAAATTGAGATCCCAAGAGGGAAGATTGGGAATATGCACCGGTCAGCTGCATTCACAAGCCTTAACGAAGCGCATGATCCAGCAATTACCAGCTATATTAGAATTATAGAGGGCCCCTAGGGCTGATATATGGACTTTGAGCGTTTTTAGTGAAAGACCCATATCTAGACCAGTCTGGAGAAACTCCAGAATAGACTATATTGGAACTACACCTAGAGAGGAGTTAGGGAAAAATTCTAGAAACTTCTTCCAGACTTAACCATACTGTTTAGTCATCACTGGTTTCCTACTGTGAAGGAGGGTATTAACTGTTGTGAAAACCCATGTGTAGCTAACAACTCCCTTTCAAATTGCACGCCGTCAAGTTCAAGCCCTTGACACGTGGATGATGGAAAGGCCCCTGGGACAGTAAATCCGGTAATTGACATGCCCATGAGAAGGGAGAACCAGGGGCGCCTGGGCCAAAGAGGCGCTATCAAAATGACCGTTCTTCACTGATTTTGCTGAGAAGTGCCGAGATCAGAATCATCGGGGAAAAGGCGTAGGCGAGGCTGAAAGTCCTGGGAATTGAAATGTCATCCAGAACCATCGGGTTGTCTGCAGCATTGTTTAGAGAACCGAATCGTTCCACTTGTTTGTTCTCTTTGGTGGCAAACAATTCGATCACCGGATGGCCCTACCAGTGAACAATCTGAAGAAACACTTCCGGGTTCTGTTTCCATTCCCCTTTATGCAGTGTGTGGCGGCTGAGGAAATATGCTCTGTCGTTGTCCACCCCTTGGATATGAAGGGCTGAGAGAGAAAGGAGGTGTTGCTCGGCAAGATTCAACATCTGGGCAGCCGTTGTCATGAGAGAACAAGACCTTGTTCCCCCTTGGTGGTTTATATACGAGACCACTGTCCGATTGTCGGAAAGGACTTGAACATGGGTCTGCTGGAGGAGAGGATGGAAGGCCACCAGTGCCTGATTGACTGCCCGAAGGTCCTTGAGGTTGGAGGAAGCATCTATTTCCTGGCGGGACCCTGTGCTATAGTGTCCCCCAATTGAGCCCCCCACCCCCAAGGGCTGGCGTCTGTTGTCACCACAGTGGTAGGATGAATATGTCACTGTTTGCCTGTATTTAGGTTGGCCTCCGTCATCCACCAGGTCAGGGAATCCAGAGTTGCTCTGGTAAGTGTCACATCGGAGTTGAGAGAGCCATGGAGGGCTTTTGCTGCCGACAAGACCTTGCATTGTAGAGTTCTGGTGTGGCGTTGTGCCCACAGAACTGCCGGAATACAGGACATCAAGGAGCCTAACAGGGACATGGCGTCCCTTAAGGAAATTGACGGATGGTATAGTATCGTTTACTGGAAACAATTTATGTTTCTTCAGGGATAAACCTGCGAACATCGCATCTTCAGCTGATTTAGTAGGTTTAGTATCTTAAATACCCATGGTGGAGCGAACAGCCCTGACGAAGCCATCAATCCCCTCCAGAGGAAAACATGATATCCCTGCCTCATCTGATGAGGAAGAAGAACGGTCAGAAGAAGAGCCGTCCGACCCTATTTCAGAGGTAAGGGGCGAGCAGGAATCAGGAAGCGCAACTTCTTTCTGACGCTTTCAGTGGGTGCTGTCGTGGCGATAGGAAAAGACTAAATTACTTACCGGTATTGGCATTTTCCGGAGTCCACGACAGCACCCGCACACAGGGCATTCTTTATTTTTCTGTTTTGCAGAACATTTCCTATGGACCTAAACACAATTATAGACAAGAAGGGGGACATTCGCTATTGAAGTACATTATTTATTATTTATTTATAGAGCACCATTGATTCCATGGTGCTGTACATGAGAAGGGATTACATACAGAATACATACACAAGTTACAGTAGACAGACTAGTACAGAGGGAAGAGGGCCCTGCCCTTGCGGGCTTACATTCTATAGGATTTTGGGGAGGAGACAGTAGGTGGGGTGTGGGGGGGGCATCAGCTCCGCACGGGGGGGCGCGTCAGCTCCGCACGGTGGGGGGGGGCAGAAGCTCCGCACGGTGGGGGGGGGGGGGCGGCAGCTACGTACGTGGGGGGGGGGGGGGTGGATCGGCAGCTACGTACGATGGTTCAGCTCTGCACGGTAGTTCACACTCACCCATATCAAGAGAGACGGATACCGGATCCGTAGGGGGAGACGAGGTGGTCGTCTGGCGTACTTTAGAGGGTCTGGATCTGACATGATCCTCCTTCCTCTTCAGTACTCCTGGAGCGACTATCTGCACTGCTGCTGTTCCTGGACTTGTGTTCCTGGAATAGATCCTGGGATGGTTCCCGACATTGGGGTGGTTGCGAGCTTTCCATAGCTGGAGAGGGCCGGAGTAATCACCGCTCTCTCGGGGTTCGACTCCACTTCTTAAAAGGTGGAGGACCCCACAGCCCCCTCCAGCATCGCCTCCTCCGGATCAGTCACCCCGGAAGTGCTCCTGTGCACTTGCGGGGTATTGCTGCGGTGGCCGGCCAACGCAAATGCGCAGTCAGGCATATCTGGGTTACCCTCCCACCGCATGCATAGTCGCAAGCCACGACCCGAAAGTGCCAAACACATACATGTGACGCAGCAGGGAGAGCACTCGCCCAACCGCGCACAAAGCCCGAGGCACAGCATGCACCCGTAGGGCAGCCATGAGGAAAGCAGTAACTTACCCTCCCGCACACGTGGTTTCCCTGGCAGCCTCACCCGGACCAGAGCAAACCAGCGCAAAACACTGGAGGATGGAGTCCACAAGGGAGCTGCACTGACCGTGCTTCCAGACCCAGAGATCCGCCGTTCCCACGGATACCGCATGGATGCTACTGAAGCCCAGGTACTGCTATAGGTTCTGATCCATCAGGACAGGAAACCAACTGATGAGGGAGAGGGACCACCCGTTTTTATCTCTAGGTTTCCTGTCCTGAAGGGACGGATCCCTCTCTCTCAGTGGGTGCTGTCGTGGCGATAGGAAAACACTATATACAGAGCTCCTGTGTATAATGTCACTGGTAATCACTGTATTACCTGTAAACTGACACTAAATACAGACCTCCAGCGTATAATGGTACTGATGGTAATATTAGTGTTATTAGGGTATTAGTATTGTGGTTTTTTTCCATGATCATTATTGTAGTATTCTGTTACTTTGTGGTCTGGTCATGGGGTGTTGGTATTTGACCCTTGTATGTGGTTGTATTCGGTCACCATGTGGTGGTAATATGTGCTCAGTATGGTGGTATATCTCCCTTGTATGTGATTGTATTTAGTCACTGTGTGATGGTAATATTTTGTCTGGTCACAGTGTGGCGGTATTTTTCCGTTGTATGTGGTATTATTGATCTTGGTATAGTGGATTGTGTTGTATATGGAGGTCTTATTTTCTCTCTGATATCAATATGGGGGAGATTCTTTATTTCCAATAGCGATTAAATACTTGAACATTTAACCCCTCCCTGACCTGTGACTATTACACTACAGCAAATTTGCACTTAGAGGTTTTCGGGTGAAAACAAGAAATCACTTTACTAAGGCCTTGTGCACACGTTGAATATTTGGTCAGAATTTTACCTCAGGATTTGTAGCCAAAACCAGAAGTGGTAACAGAGGAAAAGTATAATAGAAACTGCATTTTCACCCACTCCTGGTTTAGCCTTACAAATACACGATGCTGAAGTTGGTTTCTTATTCGTCCAGTTTCTTATTCGGGGCTGAAGTTGGTTTCTTATTCGTCAGTTTCTTATTCGGCAATTTAGTTTTTTCAGTTTTTTATGCATTTATCAACAAAAATGACACATCACAATAAAAAAATACAATGCACTGATGAGCCCTAATATACATACACTCAAAACCAGCTGCGAAAATTATAAAACTGGCAAAAAAATGGGCATCAAAGTGGGCACCAAAGTATGTTAGTGAAAGGGTTAAATGGCTTTGGGCCACTGATCTAACACCACAATTACCTATCTAGTGATGCCTCTAATCAAACTCAAGTGTCTCCAGCCTGGCCCAAAGGGGTTCTGGGCATCAGAACTGGCATCAAAGTGGGCACACAGCCAATTTTCACAGATTTGAATAAGTAACCAGTGTTTTTGAGGGGTTAAATGGCTTTGGGCCACTGATCTCACACCACATTTACATACCTAGGGATGTCCCACATAAAACTCAGATCACTCCATCCTGGCCCAAACAGGATCTGGGCATCAGAACTGGCATCAAAGTGGGCAAAACCCCAGTTTTCACAGATTTGAATAAGTAACCAGTATTTTTGAGGGGCTAAATGGCTTTGGGCCACTGATCTCACACCACATTTACATACCTAGGGATATCCCACATCAAATTCAGATCACTTTAGCCTGGCCCAAAGGGGTTCTGGGCATCAGAACTGGCATCAAAGTGGGCAAAACCCCAGTTTTCACAGATTTGAATAAGTAACCAGTGTTTTTGAGGGGTTAAATGGCTTTGGGCCACTGATCTCACACCACATTTACATACCTAGGGATGTCCCACATCAAATTCAGATCACTCCAGCCTGGCCCAAACAGGTTCTGGGCATCAGAACTGGCATCAAAGTGGGCAAAACCCCAGTTTTCACAGATTTGAATAAGTAACCAGTGTTTTTGAGGGGTTAAATGGCTTTGGGCCACTGATCTCACACCACATTTACATACCTAGTGATGCCACACATCAAATTCAGATCACTTTAGCCTGGCCCAAACAGGTTCTGGGCATCAGAACTGGCATCAAAGTGGGCAAAAACCCAGTTTCCACAGATTTGCATAAGTAGCCAGTGTTTTTGAGGGGTTAAATGGCTTTGGGCCACTGACCTCACACCACATTTACATACCTAGTGATGCCACACATCAAATTCAGATCACTCCAGCCTGGCCCAAACAGGTTCTGGGCATCAGAACTGGCATCAAAGTGGGCAAAACCCCAGTTTTCACAGATTTGAATAAGTAACCAGTGTTTTTGAGGGGTTAAATGGCTTTGGGCCACTGATCTCACACCACATTTACATACCTAGTGATGCCACACATCAAATTCAGATCACTCCAGCCTGGCCCAAACAGGTTCTGGGCATCAGAACTGGCATCAAAGTGGGCAAAACCCCAGTTTTCACAGATTTGAATAAGTAACCAGTGTTTTTGAGGGGTTAAATGGCTTTGGGCCACTGATCTCACACCACATTTACATACCTAGTGATGACACACATAAAATTCAGATCACTTTAGCCTGGCCCAAACAGGTTCTGGGCATCAGAACTGGCATCAAAGTGGGCAAAACCCCAGTTTTCACAGATTTGAATAAGTAACTGGTGTTTTTGAGGGGTTAAATGGCTTTGGGCCACTGACCTCACACCACATTTACATACCTAGTGATGTCGCACATCAAATTCAGATCACTTTAGCCTGGCCCAAACAGGTTCTGGGCATCAGAACTGGCATCAAAGTGGGCAAAACCCCAGTTTTCACAGATTTGAATAAGTAACTGGTGTTTTTGAGGGGTTAAATGGCTTTGGGCCACTGATCTCACACCACATTTACATACCTAGTGATGCCACACATCAAATTCAGATCACTTTAGCCTGGCCCAAACAGGTTCTGGGCATCAGAACTGGCATCAAACTGGGCAAAAACCCAGTTTTCACAGATTTGAATAAGTAGCCAGTGTTTTTGAGGGGTTAAATGGCTTTGGGCCACTGACCTCACACCACATTTACATACCTAGTGATGCCACACATCAAATTCAGATCACTCCAGCCTGGCCCAAACAGGTTCTGGGCATCAGAACTGGCATCAAAGTGGGCAAAACCCCAGTTTTCACAGATTTGAATAAGTAACTGGTGTTTTTGAGGGGTTAAATGGCTTTGGGCCACTGATCTCACACCACATTTACATACCTAGTGATGCCACACATCAAATTCAGAATACTCCAGCCTGGCCCAAACAGGTTCTGGGCATCAGAACTGGCATCAAAGTGGGCAAAACCCCAGTTTTCACAGATTTGAATAAGTAACCAGTGTTTTTGAGGGGTTAAATGGCTTTGGGCCACTGATCTCACACCACATTTACATACCTAGTGATGCCACACATCAAATTCAGATCACTCCAGCCTGGCCCAAACAGGTTCTGGGCATCAGAACTGGCATCAAAGTGGGCAAAACCCCAGTTTTCACAGATTTGAATAAGTAACTGGTGTTTTTGAGGGGTTAAATGGCTTTGGGCCACTGACCTAACACCACATTTACATACCTAGTGATGCCACACATCAAATTCAGATCACTCCAGCCTCACCCAAACAGGTTCTGGGCATCAGAACTGGCATCAAAGTGGGCAAAACCCCAGTTTTCACAGATTTGAATAAGTAACTGGTGTTTTTGAGGGGTTAAATGGCTTTGGGCCACTGATCTGACACCACATTTACATACCTAGTGATGCCACACATCAAACTCAGATCACTTTAGCCTGGCCCAAACAGGTTCTGGGCATCAGAACTGGCATCAAAGTGGGCAAAACCCCAGTTTTCCCAGATTTGAATAAGTAACCAGTGTTTTTGAGGGGTTAAATGGCTTTGGGCCACTGATCTCACACCACATTTACATACCTAGTGGTTCCACACATCAAATTCAGATCACTCCAGCCTGGCCCAAACAGGTTCTGGGCATCAGAACTGGCATCAAAGTGGGCAAAACCCCAGTTTTCACAGATTTGAATAAGTAACCAGTGTTTTTGAGGGGTTAAATGGCTTTGGGCCACTGATCTCACACCACATTTACATACCTAGTGATGTCGCACATCAAATTCAGATCACTTTAGCCTGGCCCAAACAGGTTCTGGGCATCAGAACTGGCATCAAAGTGGGCAAAACCCCAGTTTTCCCAGATTTGAATAAGTAACCAGTGTTTTTGAGGGGTTAAATGGCTTTGGGCCACTGATCTCACACCACATTTACATACCTAGTGATTCCACACATCAAATTCAGATCACTCCAGCCTGGCCCAAACAGGTTCTGGGCATCAGAACTGGCATCAAAGTGGGCAAAACCCCAGTTTTCACAGATTTGAATAAGTAACCAGTGTTTTTGAGGGGTTAAATGGCTTTGGGCCACTGATCTCACACCACATTTACATACCTAGTGATGCCACACATCAAATTCAGATCACTCCAGCCTGTTTGGGCCAGGCTGGAGTGATCTGAATTTGATGTGTGGCATCACTAGGTATGTAAATGTGGTGTGAGATCAGTGGCCCAAAGCCATTTAACCCCTCAAAAACACTGGTTACTTATTCAAATCTGTGAAAACTGGGGTTTTGCCCACTTTGATGCCAGTTCTGATGCCCAGAACCTGTTTGGGCCAGGCTGAAGTGATCTGAATTTGATGTGTGGCATCACTAGGTATGTAAATGTGGTGTGAGATCAGTGGCCCAAAGCCATTTAACCCCTCAAAAACACTGGTTACTTATTCAAATCCGTGAAAACTGGGGTTTTGCCCACTTTGATGCCAGTTCTGATGCCCAGAACCTGTTTGGGTGAGGCTGGAGTGATCTGAATTTGATGTGTGGCATCACTAGGTATGTTAATGTGGTGTGAGATCAGTGGCCCAAAGCCATTTAACCCCTCAAAAACACTGGTTACTTATTCAAATCTGTGAAAACTGGGGTTTTGCCCACTTTGATGCCAGTTCTGATGCCCAGAACCTGTTTGGGCCAGGCTGGAGTGATCTGAATTTGATGTGTGGCATCACTAGGTATGTAAATGTGGTGTGAGATCAGTGGCCCAAAGCCATTTAACCCCTCAAAAACACTGGTTACTTATTCAAATCTGTGAAAACTGGGTTTTTGCCCACTTTGATGCCAGTTCTGATGCCCAGAACCTGTTTGGGCCAGGCTGGAGTGATCTGAATTTGATGTGTGGCATCACTAGGTATGTAAATGTGGTGTGAGATCAGTGGTCCAAAGCCATTTAACCCCTCAAAAACACTGGTTACTTATTCAAATCTGTGAAAACTGGGTTTTTGCCCACTTTGATGCCAGTTCTGATGCCCAGAACCTGTTTGGGCCAGGCTGAAGTGATCTGAATTTGATGTGTGGAATCACTAGGTATGTAAATGTGGTGTGAGATCAGTGGCCCAAAGCCATTTAACCCCTCAAAAACACTGGTTACTTATTCAAATCTGTGAAAACTGGGGTTTTGCCCACTTTGATGCCAGTTCTGATGCCCAGAACCTGTTTGGGCCAGGCTAAAGTGATCTGAATTTTATGTGTGTCATTACTAGGTATGTAAATGTGGTGTGAGATCAGTGGCCCAAAGCCATTTAACCCCTCAAAAACACTGGTTACTTATTCAAATCTGTGAAAACTGGGTTTTTGCCCACTTTGATGCCAGTTCTGATGCCCAGAACCTGTTTGGGCCAGGCTGGAGTGATCTGAATTTGATGTGTGGAATCACTAGGTATGTAAATGTGGTGTGAGATCAGTGGCCCAAAGCCATTTAACCCCTCAAAAACACTGGTTACTTATTCAAATCTGGGAAAACTGGGGTTTTGCCCACTTTGATGCCAGTTCTGATGCCCAGAACCTGTTTGGGCCAGGCTAAAGTGATCTGAATTTGATGTGCGACATCACTAGGTATGTAAATGTGGTGTGAGATCAGTGGCCCAAAGCCATTTAACCCCTCAAAAACACTGGTTACTTATTCAAATCTGTGAAAACTGGGGTTTTGCCCACTTTGATGCCAGTTCTGATGCCCAGAACCTGTTTGGGCCAGGCTAAAGTGATCTGTATTTTATGTGAGTAAGCACTAGGTATGTAAATGTGGTGTGAGATCAGTGGCCCAAAGCCATTTAACCCCTCAAAAACACTGGTTACTTATTCAAATCTGTGAAAACTGGGGTTTTGCCCACTTTGATGCCAGTTCTGATGCCCAGAACCTGTTTGGGCCAGGCTGGAGTGATCTGAATTTGATTTGTGGCATCACTAGGTATGTAAATGTGGTGTGAGATCAGTGGCCCAAAGCCATTTAACCCTTCAAAAACACTGGTTACTTATTCAAATCTGTGAAAACTGGGTTTTTGCCCACTTTGATGCCAGTTCTGATGCCCAGAACCTGTTTGGGCCAGGCTGGAGTGATCTGAATTTGATGTGTGGCATCACTAGGTATGTAAATGTGGTGTGAGATCAGTGGCCCAAAGCCATTTAACCCCTCAAAAACACTGGTTACTTA
Organism: Anomaloglossus baeobatrachus; assembly: GCF_048569485.1. Classification (NCBI taxonomy): domain Eukaryota; kingdom Metazoa; phylum Chordata; class Amphibia; order Anura; family Aromobatidae; genus Anomaloglossus; species Anomaloglossus baeobatrachus. The sequence continues at coordinate 121,536,039 of NC_134360.1, read as the reverse complement.
TTCAAATCTGTGAAAACTGGGGTTTTGCCCACTTTGATGCCAGTTCTGATGCCCAGAACCTGTTTGGGCCAGGCTAAAGTGATCTGAATTTTATGTGTGTCATTACTAGGTATGTAAATGTGGTGTGAGATCAGTGGCCCAAAGCCATTTAACCCCTCAAAAACACTGGTTACTTATTCAAATCTGTGAAAACTGGGTTTTTGCCCACTTTGGTGCCAGTTCTGATGCCCAGAACCTGTTTGGGCCAGGCTGAAGTGATCTGAATTTGATGTGTGGAATCACTAGGTATGTAAATGTGGTGTGAGATCAGTGGCCCAAAGCCATTTAACCCCTCAAAAACATTGGTTACTTATTCAAATCTGGGAAAACTGGGGTTTTGCCCACTTTGATGCCAGTTCTGATGCCCAGAACCTGTTTGGGCCAGGCTAAAGTGATCTGAATTTGATTTGTGGCATCACTAGGTATGTAAATGTGGTGTGAGATCAGTGGCCCAAAGCCATTTAACCCCTCAAAAACACTGGTTACTTATTCAAATCTGTGAAAACTGGGGTTTTGCCCACTTTGATGCCAGTTCTGATGCCCAGAACCTGTTTGGGCCAGGCTAAAGTGATCTGTATTTTATGTGTGTAAGCACTAGGTATGTAAATGTGGTGTGAGATCAGTGGCCCAAAGCCATTTAACCCCTCAAAAACACTGGTTACTTATTCAAATCTGTGAAAACTGGGGTTTTGCCCACTTTGATGCCAGTTCTGATGCCCAGAACCTGTTTGGGCCAGGCTGTAGTGATCTGAATTTGATGTGTGGCATCACTAGGTATGTAAATGTGGTGTGAGATCAGTGGCCCAAAGCCATTTAACCCCTCAAAAACACTGGTTACTTATTCAAATCTGTGAAAACTGGGGTTTTGCCCACTTTGATGCCAGTTCTGATGCCCAGAACCTGTTTGGGCCAGGCTAAAGTGATCTGTATTTTATGTGTGTAAGCACTAGGTATGTAAATGTGGTGTGAGATCAGTGGCCCAAAGCCATTTAACCCCTCAAAAACACTGGTTACTTATTCAAATCTGTGAAAACTGGGGTTTTGCCCACTTTGATGCCAGTTCTGATGCCCAGAACCTGTTTGGGCCAGGCTGTAGTGATCTGAATTTGATTTGTGGCATCACTAGGTATGTAAATTTGGTGTGAGATCAGTGGCTTAAAGCCATTTAACCCTTCAAAAACAGTGGTTACTTATTCAAATCTGTGAAAACTGGGTTTTTGCCCACTTTGATGCCAGTTCTCATGCCCAGAACCTGTTTGGGCCAGGCTGGAGTGATCTGAATTTGATGTGTGGCATCACTAGGTATGTAAATGTGGTGTGAGATCAGTGGTCCAAAGCCATTTAACCCCTCAAAAACACTGGTTACTTATTCAAATCTGTGAAAACTGGGGTTTTGCCCACTTTGATGCCAGTTCTGATGCCCAGAACCTGTTTGGGCCAGGCTAAAGTGATCTGAATTTTATGTGTGTCATCACTAGGTATGTAAATGTGGTGTGAGATCAGTGGCCCAAAGCCATTTAACCCCTCAAAAACACTGGTTACTTATTCAAATCTGTGAAAACTGGGTTTTTTCCCACTTTGATGCCAGTTCTGATGCCCAGAACCTGTTTGGGCCAGGCTGGAGTGATCTGAATTTGATGTGTGGCATCACTAGGTATGTAAATGTGGTGTGAGATCAGTGGCCCAAAGCCATTTAACCCCTCAAAAACACCAGTTACTTATTCAAATCTGTGAAAACTGGGGTTTTGCCCACTTTGATGCCAGTTCTGATGCCCAGAACCTGTTTGGGCCAGGCAGGAGTGATCTGAATTTGATGTGTGGCATCACTAGGTACGTAAATGTGGTGTGAGATCAGTGGCCCAAAGCCATTTAACTCCTCAAAAACACTGGTTACTTATTCAAATCTGTGAAAACTGGGTTTTTGCCCACTTTGATGCCAGTTCTGATGCCCAGAACCTGTTTGGGCCAGGCTGGAGTGATCTGAATTTGATGTGTGGCATCACTAGGTATGTAAATGTGGTGTGAGATCAGTGGCCCAAAGCCATTTAACCCCTCAAAAACACTGGTTACTTATTCAAATCTGTGAAAACTGGGGTTTTGCCCACTTTGATGCCAGTTCTGATGCCCAGAACCTGTTTGGGCCAGGCTGAAGTGATCTGAATTTGATGTGTGGAATCACTAGGTATGTAAATGTGGTGTGAGATCAGTGGCCCAAAGCCATTTAACCCCTCAAAAACACTGGTTACTTATTCAAATCTGTGAAAACTGGGTTTTTGCCCACTTTGGTGCCAGTTCTGATGCCCAGAACCTGTTTGGGCCAGGCTGAAGTGATCTGAATTTGATGTGTGGAATCACTAGGTATGTAAATGTGGTGTGAGATCAGTGGCCCAAAGCCATTTAACCCCTCAAAAACATTGGTTACTTATTCAAATCTGGGAAAACTGGGGTTTTGCCCACTTTGATGCCAGTTCTGATGCCCAGAACCTGTTTGGGCCAGGCTAAAGTGATCTGTATTTTATGTGTGTAAGCACTAGGTATGTAAATGTGGTGTGAGATCAGTGGCCCAAAGCCATTTAACCCCTCAAAAACACTGGTTACTTATTCAAATCTGTGAAAACTGGGGTTTTGCCCACTTTGATGCCAGTTCTGATGCCCAGAACCTGTTTGGGCCAGGCTGTAGTGATCTGAATTTGATTTGTGGCATCACTAGGTATGTAAATTTGGTGTGAGATCAGTGGCTTAAAGCCATTTAACCCTTCAAAAACAGTGGTTACTTATTCAAATCTGTGAAAACTGGGTTTTTGCCCACTTTGATGCCAGTTCTGATGCCCAGAACCTGTTTGGGCCAGGCTGGAGTCATCTGAATTTGATGTGTGGCATCACTAGGTATGTAAATGTGGTGTGAGATCAGTGGTCCAAAGCCATTTAACCCCTCAAAAACACTGGTTACTTATTCAAATCTGTGAAAACTGGGTTTTTGCCCACTTTGATGCCAGTTCTGATGCCCAGAACCTGTTTGGGCCAGGCTGGAGTGATCTGAATTTGATGTGTGTAAGCACTAGGTATGTAAATGTGGTGTGAGATCAGTGGCCCAAAGCCATTTAACCCCTCAAAAACACTGGTTACTTATTCAAATCTGTGAAAACTGGGGTTTTGCCCACTTTGATGCCAGTTCTGATGCCCAGAACCTGTTTGGGCCAGGCTAAAGTGATCTGAATTTTATGTGTGTCATCACTAGGTATGTAAATGTGGTGTGAGATCAGTGGCCCAAAGCCATTTAACCCCTCAAAAACACTGGTTACTTATTCAAATCTGTGAAAACTGGGTTTTTTCCCACTTTGATGCCAGTTCTGATGCCCAGAACCTGTTTGGGCCAGGCTGGAGTGATCTGAATTTGATGTGTGGCATCACTAGGTATGTAAATGTGGTGTGAGATCAGTGGCCCAAAGCCATTTAACCCCTCAAAAACACCAGTTACTTATTCAAATCTGTGAAAACTGGGGTTTTGCCCACTTTGATGCCAGTTCTGATGCCCAGAACCTGTTTGGGCCAGGCAGGAGTGATCTGAATTTGATGTGTGGCATCACTAGGTACGTAAATGTGGTGTGAGATCAGTGGCCCAAAGCCATTTAACCCCTCAAAAACACTGGTTACTTATTCAAATCTGTGAAAACTGGGTTTTTGCCCACTTTGATGCCAGTTCTGATGCCCAGAACCTGTTTGGGCCAGGCTGGAGTGATCTGAATTTGATGTGTGGCATCACTAGGTATGTAAATGTGGTGTGAGATCAGTGGCCCAAAGCCATTTAACCCCTCAAAAACACTGGTTACTTATTCAAATCTGTGAAAACTGGGGTTTTGCCCACTTTGATGCCAGTTCTGATGCCCAGAACCTGTTTGGGCCAGGCTAAAGTGATCTGAATTTTATGTGTGTCATTACTAGGTATGTAAATGTGGTGTGAGATCAGTGGCCCAAAGCCATTTAACCCCTCAAAAACACTGGTTACTTATTCAAATCTGTGAAAACTGGGTTTTTGCCCACTTTGGTGCCAGTTCTGATGCCCAGAACCTGTTTGGGCCAGGCTGAAGTGATCTGAATTTGATGTGTGGAATCACTAGGTATGTAAATGTGGTGTGAGATCAGTGGCCCAAAGCCATTTAACCCCTCAAAAACATTGGTTACTTATTCAAATCTGGGAAAACTGGGGTTTTGCCCACTTTGATGCCAGTTCTGATGCCCAGAACCTGTTTGGGCCAGGCTAAAGTGATCTGAATTTGATGTGCGACATCACTAGGTATGTAAATGTGGTGTGAGATCAGTGGCCCAAAGCCATTTAACCCCTCAAAAACACTGGTTACTTATTCAAATCTGTGAAAACTGGGGTTTTGCCCACTTTGATGCCAGTTCTGATGCCCAGAACCTGTTTGGGCCAGGCTAAAGTGATCTGTATTTTATGTGTGTAAGCACTAGGTATGTAAATGTGGTGTGAGATCAGTGGCCCAAAGCCATTTAACCCCTCAAAAACACTGGTTACTTATTCAAATCTGTGAAAACTGGGTTTTTTCCCACTTTGATGCCAGTTCTGATGCCCAGAACCTGTTTGGGCCAGGCTGGAGTGATCTGAATTTGATGTGTGGCATCACTAGGTATGTAAATGTGGTGTGAGATCAGTGGCCCAAAGCCATTTAACCCCTCAAAAACACCAGTTACTTATTCAAATCTGTGAAAACTGGGGTTTTGCCCACTTTGATGCCAGTTCTGATGCCCAGAACCTGTTTGGGCCAGGCAGGAGTGATCTGAATTTGATGTGTGGCATCACTAGGTACGTAAATGTGGTGTGAGATCAGTGGCCCAAAGCCATTTAACCCCTCAAAAACACTGGTTACTTATTCAAATCTGTGAAAACTGGGTTTTTGCCCACTTTGATGCCAGTTCTGATGCCCAGAACCTGTTTGGGCCAGGCTGGAGTGATCTGAATTTGATGTGTGGCATCACTAGGTATGTAAATGTGGTGTGAGATCAGTGGCCCAAAGCCATTTAACCCCTCAAAAACAATGGTTACTTATTCAAATCTGTGAAAACTGGGGTTTTGCCCACTTTGATGCCAGTTCTGATGCCCAGAACCTGTTTGGGCCAGGCTAAAGTGATCTGAATTTTATGTGTGTCATTACTAGGTATGTAAATGTGGTGTGAGATCAGTGGCCCAAAGCCATTTAACCCCTCAAAAACACTGGTTACTTATTCAAATCTGTGAAAACTGGGTTTTTGCCCACTTTGGTGCCAGTTCTGATGCCCAGCACCTGTTTGGGCCAGGCTGAAGTGATCTGAATTTGATGTGTGGAATCACTAGGTATGTAAATGTGGTGTGAGATCAGTGGCCCAAAGCCATTTAACCCCTCAAAAACATTGGTTACTTATTCAAATCTGGGAAAACTGGGGTTTTGCCCACTTTGATGCCAGTTCTGATGCCCAGAACCTGTTTGGGCCAGGCTAAAGTGATCTGAATTTGATGTGCGACATCACTAGGTATGTAAATGTGGTGTGAGATCAGTGGCCCAAAGCCATTTAACCCCTCAAAAACACTGGTTACTTATTCAAATCTGTGAAAACTGGGGTTTTGCCCACTTTGATGCCAGTTCTGATGCCCAGAACCTGTTTGGGCCAGGCTAAAGTGATCTGTATTTTATGTGTGTAAGCACTAGGTATGTAAATGTGGTGTGAGATCAGTGGCCCAAAGCCATTTAACCCCTCAAAAACACTGGTTACTTATTCAAATCTGTGAAAACTGGGGTTTTGCCCACTTTGATGCCAGTTCTGATGCCCAGAACCTGTTTGGGCCAGGCTGTAGTGATCTGAATTTGATTTGTGGCATCACTAGGTATGTAAATTTGGTGTGAGATCAGTGGCTTAAAGCCATTTAACCCTTCAAAAACAGTGGTTACTTATTCAAATCTGTGAAAACTGGGTTTTTGCCCACTTTGATGCCAGTTCTGATGCCCAGAACCTGTTTGGGCCAGGCTGGAGTGATCTGAATTTGATGTGTGGCATCACTAGGTATGTAAATGTGGTGTGAGATCAGTGGTCCAAAGCCATTTAACCCCTCAAAAACACTGGTTACTTATTCAAATCTGTGAAAACTGGGTTTTTGCCCACTTTGATGCCAGTTCTGATGCCCAGAACCTGTTTGGGCCAGGCTGGAGTGATCTGAATTTGATGTGTGTAAGCACTAGGTATGTAAATGTGGTGTGAGATCAGTGGCCCAAAGCCATTTAACCCCTCAAAAACACTGGTTACTTATTCAAATCTGTGAAAACTGGGGTTTTGCCCACTTTGATGCCAGTTCTGATGCCCAGAACCTGTTTGGGCCAGGCTAAAGTGATCTGAATTTTATGTGTGTCATCACTAGGTATGTAAATGTGGTGTGAGATCAGTGGCCCAAAGCCATTTAACCCCTCAAAAACACTGGTTACTTATTCAAATCTGTGAAAACTGGGTTTTTTCCCACTTTGATGCCAGTTCTGATGCCCAGAACCTGTTTGGGCCAGGCTGGAGTGATCTGAATTTGATGTGTGGCATCACTAGGTATGTAAATGTGGTGTGAGATCAGTGGCCCAAAGCCATTTAACCCCTCAAAAACACCAGTTACTTATTCAAATCTGTGAAAACTGGGGTTTTGCCCACTTTGATGCCAGTTCTGATGCCCAGAACCTGTTTGGGCCAGGCAGGAGTGATCTGAATTTGATGTGTGGCATCACTAGGTACGTAAATGTGGTGTGAGATCAGTGGCCCAAAGCCATTTAACCCCTCAAAAACACTGGTTACTTATTCAAATCTGTGAAAACTGGGTTTTTGCCCACTTTGATGCCAGTTCTGATGCCCAGAACCTGTTTGGGCCAGGCTGGAGTGATCTGAATTTGATGTGTGGCATCACTAGGTATGTAAATGTGGTGTGAGATCAGTGGCCCAAAGCCATTTAACCCCTCAAAAACACTGGTTACTTATTCAAATCTGTGAAAACTGGGTTTTTGCCCACTTTGATGCCAGTTCTGATGCCCAGAACCTGTTTGGGCCAGGCTGGAGTGATCTGAATTTGATGTGTGGCATCACTAGGTATGTAAATGTGGTGTGAGATCAGTGGCCCAAAGCCATTTAACCCCTCAAAAACACTGGTTACTTATTCAAATCTGTGAAAACTGGGGTTTTGCCCACTTTGATGCCAGTTCTGATGCCCAGAACCTGTTTGGGCCAGGCTAAAGTGATCTGAATTTTATGTGTGTCATTACTAGGTATGTAAATGTGGTGTGAGATCAGTGGCCCAAAGCCATTTAACCCCTCAAAAACACTGGTTACTTATTCAAATCTGTGAAAACTGGGTTTTTGCCCACTTTGGTGCCAGTTCTGATGCCCAGAACCTGTTTGGGCCAGGCTGAAGTGATCTGAATTTGATGTGTGGAATCACTAGGTATGTAAATGTGGTGTGAGATCAGTGGCCCAAAGCCATTTAACCCCTCAAAAACATTGGTTACTTATTCAAATCTGGGAAAACTGGGGTTTTGCCCACTTTGATGCCAGTTCTGATGCCCAGAACCTGTTTGGGCCAGGCTAAAGTGATCTGTATTTTATGTGTGTAAGCACTAGGTATGTAAATGTGGTGTGAGATCAGTGGCCCAAAGCCATTTAACCCCTCAAAAACACTGGTTACTTATTCAAATCTGTGAAAACTGGGGTTTTGCCCACTTTGATGCCAGTTCTGATGCCCAGAACCTGTTTGGGCCAGGCTGTAGTGATCTGAATTTGATTTGTGGCATCACTAGGTATGTAAATTTGGTGTGAGATCAGTGGCTTAAAGCCATTTAACCCTTCAAAAACAGTGGTTACTTATTCAAATCTGTGAAAACTGGGGTTTTGCCCACTTTGATGCCAGTTCTGATGCCCAGAACCTGTTTGGGCCAGGCTGGAGTGATCTGAATTTGATGTGTGGCATCACTAGGTATGTAAATGTGGTGTGAGATCAGTGGTCCAAAGCCATTTAACCCCTCAAAAACACTGGTTACTTATTCAAATCTGTGAAAACTGGGTTTTTGCCCACTTTGATGCCAGTTCTGATGCCCAGAACCTGTTTGGGCCAGGCTGGAGTGATCTGAATTTGATGTGTGTAAGCACTAGGTATGTAAATGTGGTGTGAGATCAGTGGCCCAAAGCCATTTAACCCTTTCACTAACATACTTTGGTGCCCACTTTGATGCCCATTTTTTTGCCAGTTTTATAATTTTCGCAGCTGGTTTTGAGTGTATGTATATTAGGGCTCATCAGTGCATTGTATTTTTTTATTGTGATGTGTCATTTTTGTTGATAAATGCATAAAAAACTGAAAAAACTAAATTGCCGAATAAGAAACTGACGAATAAGAAACCAACTTCAGCCCCGAATAAGAAACTGGACGAATAAGAAACCAACTTCAGCATCGTTACAAATACTAAGGTATATAAACTGACCGGATACTGAAAGTGTGAACGTAGCTTAACCCCTTCACCCCCGGCCACTAAAACACCCTAATGACCGGGCCATTTTTTGCAATTCTGACCAGTGTCACGTTGACATGTTATAACTCTAGAATGCTTCAACGGATCCTGGCGATTCTGAGATTGTTTTTTCGTGACATATTGTACTTCATGTCAGTGGTAAATTTAGGCCGATATTTTTTGCGTTTATTTGTGAAAATTTAGGAAATTTTGCGAAAATTTTGAAAATTTCGCAATTTTCAAACTTTGAAAATTTATGCCCATAAATCTGAGAGATATGTCACACAAAATAGTTACTAAATAACATTTCCCACTTGTCTACTTTACATCAGCGCAATTTTCGAAACAATTTTTTTTTTCGTTAGAAGGGGTCAAAGGTCATCAGCAATTTCTCATTTTTCCAACAAAATTTACAAAATAATTTTTTTTAGGGACCACATCACATTTGAAGTGACTTTGAGAGACCTAGGTGACAGAAAATACCCAAAAGTGACCCCATTCTAAAAACTGCACCCCTCACACTGCTCAAAACCACATCCAATAAGTTTATTAACCCTTTAGGCTATGTGTCCACGAGAGAATGTTGCTGCGGATTTTTCTGCCTCAAAATCCGCAGCTTTCCCCCAGAATCCGCACCTTAGCATAGCTGCGGATTTGACGCGGATTTCGTTGCGGATTTCGATGCGGATTTTGTCCAATGTGTTTCTGAATAAAGCTTTGACTGTTTTGAAGGCAAAAAAAAGTCTCTTTATGTCATTTCCTGTCCCAACCCTCCTTTCTTCTCCATTATCCATTTTGTTAGCAGTCTCACAGTGTGCTTATACAGAAAAGCTGCGGCCAACACCACTGGGCTCTTACATTCTAACAGGCTGTATATAATAACCCAGTGGTGGTGGCCGCAGCTTATAGCCAAAAAATGTGGTGCCATGTTCCCTTTCACTGTTATTTAAAAAAAAAAAAAAAAAAAAGTGCTCCGCTGTATTTTCACTGTCCAGCCCGATGCAAGCGAGCAACTGGGGGCTGTGCTTCTCAGCGGGATAAGGCTGAAGCATTCTCTGCCCCTCCCGCTGAGAAAAACAGTCCTCAGCTGCCCCTGAAAATGGCGGCTCCGTTGTGAAGCGCCATTCTCAGGTGCTGTACCGAGGCTCATCCAGCTGCCCTGATGCATTGGCTGGCTGGGTAATACGGGGTTAATGCCAGTTTTCTGCAAACTGGCACTAAGCCCGAGGTTCATAATGTCATGCCTGTGTAGACACGGCCATTATGAACCTCCATTTGGTAATAAAGAAAACACAACACCTTTATTAAAAATTTTAATTGAAAGAAAAACACACACACATCCCTGATTGCCATCTTTATTACTATCAAGCCTCAGAGGTTAATCCAGGACAATATCACAGGAAAGCTCTCTGCCGGCTGCTGGGAGCGGCAGAACTCACTGGCCGGGTCAGCTCAGTTCATAGCTGAGCTCGGGTCAGCTGACTTCAGAGCATCAGCTGACCCGGGCACAGAAGTCAGCCGGTCAGCTGACTTAATTCGCGAGCGCGGGCGGGTCAGCTGAGTGCACATCGACAGCTGAATAGTCGGCCGATGTGCACTCATGTGACCCGGGCACGGACGTCAGCCGGTCCCAGCAGACGGAAGAGAGCTTTGCAGCATCTCGTACACTGACGGCTGCTGGGACCGGCTGACGTCAGTGCCCGGGTCAGCCGGGTGCACATCGGAGCTGTCATGGATTATCGTCGGGGGATTCAGGGAGTAATAAAGATGGCAATCAGGGATGTGTGTGTGTGTTTTTCTTTCAAATAAAATTTTTAAAAAAGTGTTTTCTTTTCTTTATTACCAAACGGAGGTTCATAATGGCCGTGTCTGCACAGGCATGACATTATGAACCTCGGGCTTAGTGCCAGTTTGCAGAAAACTGGCATTAACCCCGTTATATTACCCAGCCAGCCAAATGCATCAGGGCAGCTGGATGAGCCTCGGTACAGCACCTGAGAATGGCGCTTCACAACGGAGCCGCCATTTTCAGGGGCAGCTGAGGACTGTTTTTCTCAGCGGGAGGGGCAGAGAATGCTTCAGCCTTATCCCGCTGAGAAGCACAGCCCTTAGTTGCTTGCTTGCATCGGGCTGGACAGTGAAAATACAGCGGAGCACATTTTTTTTTTTTTTTTTTTAAAAAGAATTGTGAAAAAAGACCTGGGATCCTGTTTTGCCAGCTAAAAGCAAGCAGCCTGTAACTAGCTGCTTTTAGCTGGCAATCCAGAGTCCGGACACAACACGACTACACTGCCACTACTCTACACTACAAAATGGTGAAACTTCCTCTTCCTGAACTATCCTACATCACTTCCTGCGGATTTGTTTGCGAGATCCGCACCAAATCCGCAGGAAAAAGAGCCTGTGGGAACAGACCTGCGGATTTCTTGCGGATTTTACACCTTGCATTGACTTGCATGGGAAAAATCCGCAACAAAATCCGCAACAATAATTGACATGCTGCAGATTTTTCCGGATCAAAATCCGCGGCAAATCCGCCGCGGAAAAATCCGCAGCATGGGCACAGCATTTCCAAAATGCCATTGAAATGGCTTGGAAGTGCCGCTGCTGCAGATTTTCGGTAAATCCGCGGCAAAATCCGCGGTAAATCCGCAGCGTGGGCACATAGCCTTAGATGCTTCACAGGAACCAAAGCAATGTGGAAGGAAAAAATGAAAATTTTACTTTTTAACACAAAAATGTTACTTTAGCCATAAAATTTTCATTTTTACAAGGGAGAAAAGAGAAAGTGCACAATACAATTTATTGTGCATGTTGTCCTGAGTACGCTGATACCCCATATGTGGTAAAAATCAATTGTTTGGGCGCACGGCAGAGCTCGGAAGGGAAGGAGCGCCATTTGAATTTTTGAACGCAAAATTAGCTGCACTCATTAGCGGACGCCATGTCGGGTTTGAAGACCCCCTGAGGTGCCTAAACAATGGAGCTCCCCCACAAGTGACCCCATTTTGGAAACTAGAGCCCTCAAATAATTTTTCTAGATGTTTGGTGAGCACTTTGAACACCTGGGGGCTTCACAGACGTTTATAGCGTTGAGCCGTGAAAAGAAAATATTGGTTTTTTACCACAAAACGGTTGCTTCAACTAGGTAGCTTTTTTTTTTTTCACAAGGCTATCAGGAAAAAATGCACCATAAAATGTATTGTGCATTTTTTCCTGAGTACGCAGATACCTCATATGTGGTGGAAAGTAATTGTTTGGGCGCATGGCGGGGCTCAGAAGAGAAGGAGCGCCATTTGACAGCAAAATTGGTTGGAATCATTAGCGGACGCCATGTCACGTTTGGAGACCCCCTATGGTGCCTAAACAGTGGAGCTCCCCCACAAGTGACCCCATTTTGGAAACTAGAGCCCTCAAATAATTTTTCTAGATGTTTGGTGAGCACTTTGAACACCTGGGGGATTCACAGAACTTTATAGCGTTGAGCCGTGAAAAGAAAAAATTGTTTTTTTTACCACAAAACGGTTGCTTCAACTAGGTAACTTTTTTTTTCACAAGGCTATCAGGAAAAAATGCACCATAAAACGTATTGTGCAATTTTTCCTGAGTACGTAGATACCTCACATGTGGTGGAAAGTAATTGTTTGGGCAAATGGCGGGGCTCAGAAGAGAAGGAGCGCCATTTGACTTTTCAAACGCACAAATGCAGTGCACTGATCGGCCGCTGCAGGACGCACGGTCGGATGCGATACAAAAAGCGTCGGGGATACGTAAAAAAAAAAGTCACGCCAAAAATTGACCATGGATGCAGATCCGTTATGTGCATCCCTGATTAGCGCTCGGCGGGACGCACGGACGGATGGGATACAAAAAGCGTTGCGGATAAGGAAAAAAGTCATGCCAAAAATTGAGCAGGGATGCAGATCCGTTATCTTCATCCCTGATCAGTGCTTGGCGGGACGCACGGACGGATGCCATACAAAAAGCGTCGGGGATACGGAAAAAAAAAAAAAGTCACGCCAAAAATTGAGCAGGGATGCAGATACGTTATTCTGCGTCCCTGATCAGCGCTCAGCGGGACGCACGGAAGGATGAGGTGTAAAAATGGACAGGGGATACAGAAAAAAAAAAAAAAAAAGTTATACTCACAGTACCCAGAGGATCACTGACCAGAAGAGCTGCAGAGGAACAGATGGCAGAGAGATGGACAGCTTTACAGGAGCAGCAGGCAGATCAGCAGAATGCCCAGGAAGGACCCAGCGATGGAGGCAGATGTGATCGGGCCGGTGAAGACAGGTAAGAGGACGTCGGGGGAGAGCAGAGGGGGAGGGCAGAGGGGGGGTGGGGAGAGCAGAGGGGGGGTGGGGAGAGCAGAGGGGGAGGGGGGAGAGCAGAGGGGGAGGGGGGAGAGCAGAGGGGGAGGGGGGAGAGCAGAGGGGGAGGGGGGAGAGCAGAGGGGGAGGGGGAGAGCAGAGGGGGAGGGGGGAGAGCAGAGGGGGAGGGGGGAGAGCAGAGGGGGAGGGGGGAGAGGGAGCTGCAGAAGCAGAATAGAGATAATGGGGGAGGCAGTCAGATCGCGGGGGGAGCAGATCGGTATGTCGGGGGGGGGCAGATCGCAGGGGGGCACGGGCAGGGGCTAACACGGGAGCGCGCAGGGGCACCACGGGGAGCGCGCACGGGCTGCAAGGTGAGCACAGTACTCACGTGCAGCAGGAGCGGTGACCTCAGCTACGGCGGCGGCAGCAGCAGCGGTGGCGTGGTACCACAAGCACCAGCCACTGCACGCTGCAGACATGTTGGGGGAGGGTCCCCAGACCAGCACAGGCCTGGGGAGGGCGGCCACCGGCAGATCAGACCGCCCCACTGCACACTGATTGGAGCGATTGCGCGTCATAGCACGATCGCTCCAATCAGTGCTGCAGGGGATGGGGGCGACATGTTTGAGGTCCACCTATGATATGCTGCAGCAGCTGCGGCATCTCATAGCAGGATCTCATAGTATCGCACTAATTCGGGCATTATTTTTGCCGAAATTAGTGCGAACGATGTGGTTGGCGGTTCAGATTTGAACAGCCAATCACATCGATCGTCGATAGGGGGTGGTGATGCCGCCCCCCCCTGGGGTCAAGCAAAGGTCCCCTGCTGTAAGAAACAGCAGGGGACATCATTTGAAAGCCGTTGCTATGGCCACGGCAATCAAATGAAGTTTAGGCAGTAAAATTACGTCCCTGGTCGTTAAGTCACGTTAAAATAAGACGTAATTTTACTGCCCGCGGTCGTGAAGTGGTTAAGGATGACTGATAACTTATTCATCAGTGGGGTCTGATTACTGGGACCTGCACTGATCGGCAAAATGTGCAACTCCTATCCCCATTACACTGGAGCTCATGTCCGACTCGAACCCTGATCCATTCATTCCCTCAGTGGCTGCTGTGTGTTGTACTTAAAGGGGTGGTTCACCCATATTTTTTATTGTCTAGATCGATATTATATATTGAGAAACAATGTTTCTCTCAAATACCTTGTGTTGTCAATAGTGCCTGTGAGAGGCGCTATTGCAGACCGCTGTTCCCCGTCCAGTGACGTACCCGTCCAATGCTGCCTCGTCACATCCGTGCAGCCGGCTACATTCTGAGCCCATCTGCTCCCTGCTCCTCCTCCCTCACAGCACGTCTCTTGCTTGCAGCGTTCTGCGAGGAGGGAGGAAGGAGGGGGAGCAGGAGACGCGCCATGCTGTGCTAGGAGGGAGGAGGAGGGGGGAGCAAATGGGCTGTGACAGCAGTGAAGCACCGCTCACAGCTCAGAGTCTGGAAGACTGTAGCCGGCTGCACGGATGTGACGAGGCAGCATTGGACGGGTACGTCACTGGACGGGGAACAGCGGTCTGCAATAGCGCCTCTCACAGGCACTATTGACAACACAAGGTATTTGAGAGAAACATTGTTTCTCAATATAATATCGATCTAGACAATAAAAAATATGGGTGAACCACCCCTTTAATTTTTTCTGACCACCCCAAAGAGGATGAATGGAGCTGCAGTCACACATCCCACCTGCCACTGCTGCATGTTATAATGGGGATATAAGTGTCCTGTCAGGGATTAAAGTTCCTCATTCTTCCGATCAGTGCGGTTTCCACAGATTTGGTTCCTCCAATCAATAAGTTATCACCTACCTAACGTGTGGATCGGTGATAACTTGAGTTCATCTAAGAACCCCTTTACAGCAAACTTCTGTAATTGCACATCCCAGTTATTGTGTGCGCACAGGAAATGTGCAGGAGCCGCCTGTGTTTTACAGTCAATGCTCCGCTATAACAGGGTCGGGGATAAGAGCTTACAGGTATTTGCATATAGCTCTAGGTTGGGCCCCTGGAGTTAATTCCCCTGGTTGGCTCCAGACACCCCAGACCGACCCTGCCTGCACTTGTTCCCACAGCGTTCTGCTGCATTGTGTGCCTGTGCAGAGAAGTTAATCTGTGGGCGAAGCTAGCACACTGTGCGTTCCTCTTCCACAGATGAAGAAAAAGAAGCCGCAGCGCCGGGCAGTATCACCTGGAAGTGGGCTCAGAGCAGTATACAAACCCTGTATGGGCCCCCCTCCCAGAGCAGTGTGGGCCTCCACACCAGTATGGGCCCCCCTCCCAGAGCAGTGTGGGCCCCCACACCTGTATGGGCCCCCCTCCCAGAGCAGTGTGGGGCCCCCACACCTGTATGGGCCCCCCTCCCAGAGCAGTGTGGGCCCCCACACCTGTATGGGCCCCCCTCCCAGAGCAGTGTGGGCCCCCACACCTGTATGGGCCCCCCTACCAGAGCAGTGTGGGCCCCCACACCTGTATGGGCCACCCTCCCAGAGCAGTGTGGGCCCCCACACCTGTATGGGCCACCCTCCCAGAGCAGTGTGGAACCCCACACCTGTATGGGCCACCCTCCAAGAGCAGTGTGGAACCCCACACCTGTATGGGCCACCCTCCAAGAGCAGTGTGGAACCCCACACCTGTATGGGCCACCCTCCAAGAGCAGTGTGGAACCCCACACCTGCATGGGCCACCCTCCCAGAGCAGTGTCGGTCCCCACACCTGTATGGGCCCCCTCCCAGAGCAGTGTGGAACCCCACACCTGTATGAGCCCCCCTCCCAGAGCAGTGTGGAACCCCACACCTGTATGGGCCACCCTCCCAGAGCAGTGTGTGCCCCCACACCGGTATGGGCCACCCTCCCAGAGCAGTGTGGGCCCCCACACCTGTATGGGCCACCCTCCCAGAGCAGTGTTGGCCCCCACACCTGTATGGGCCACCCTCCCAGAGCAGTGTGGGCCCCCACACCTGTATGGGCCACCCTCCCAGAGCAGTGTGGGCCCCCACACCTGTATGGGCCACCCTCCCAGAGCAGTGTGGGCCCCCACACCTGTATGGGCCACCCTCCCAGAGCAGTGTGGAACCCCACACCTGTATGGGCCACCCTCCCAGAGCAGTGTGGAACCCCACACCTGTATGGGCCACCCTCCCAGAGCAGTGTGGAACCCCACACCTGTATGGGCCACCCTCCCAGAGCAGTGTGGAACCCCACACCTGTATGGGCCACCCTCCCAGAGCAGTGTGGGGCCCCCAGACCTGTATGGGCCACCCTCCCAGAGCAGTGTGGAACCCCACACCTGTATGGGCCACCCTCCCCAGAGCAGTGTGGGCCCCCAGACCTGTATGGGCCACCCTCCCAGAGCAGTGTGGGGCCCCCAGACCTGTATGGGCCACCCTCCCAGAGCAGTGTGGGGCCCCCAGATCTGTATGGGCCACCCTCCCAGAGCAGTGTGGGGCCCCCGGACCTGTATGGGCCACCCTCCCAGAGCAGTGTGGGGCCCCCGGACCTGTATGGGCCACCCTCCCAGAGCAGTGTGGGGCCCCCGGACCTGTAT
The DNA here is from genome assembly GCF_048569485.1 of Anomaloglossus baeobatrachus. NCBI lineage: Eukaryota > Metazoa > Chordata > Amphibia > Anura > Aromobatidae > Anomaloglossus > Anomaloglossus baeobatrachus. The sequence goes on along the minus strand of NC_134360.1, from coordinate 121,519,568 downwards.
GGGCCACCCTCCCAGAGCAGTGTGGGCCCCCAGACCTGTATGGGCCACCCTCCCAGAGCAGTGAGGGCCCCCAGATTTGTATGGGCCACCCTCCCAGAGCATTGAGGGCCCACAGACCAGTGTGGGCCCCCCTCCCAGAGCAGTGAGGGCCCCCAGACTTGTATGGGCCACCCTCCCAGAGCATTGAGGGCCCACAGACCAGTGTGGGCCACCCTCAGAGCAGTATGACTCCCAGTAACGTCTAAACCTCCTAGCCCCTCCAGTAACGTGTATGCCCCCAGCCCCTCCTGTAATGTATATACTGTAGCCCCCAGACTTCCTTGTGATGTATATACTGTAGCCCCTAGCCCCTCCTGTCACGTATATACTGCAGCCCCCCAGCCTCTCTTGTGATGTAAATACTGTAGCACTTAGCACCTCCTGTGATGTATATACTGTAGCCCCCAGCCCCTCATGCCAAATACAGTGCCTTGCGAAAGTATTCGGCCCCCTTGAATTTTTCAACCTTTTCCCACATTTCAGGCTTCAAACATAAAAGATAAAAATGTTAATGTTATGTGAAGCATCAACAAGTGGGAGACAATTGTGAAGTTGAACAAAATGTATTGCTTATTTTAAACTTTTGTAAAAAATAGAATAAACTGAAAATTGCAGCGTGCAATATTATTCGTCCCCTTTACTTTCAGTGCAGCAAACTCACTCCAGAAGTTCATTGAGGATCTCTGAATAATCCAATGTTGTCCTAAATGACTGATGATGATAAATATAATCCACCTGTGTGTAATCAAGTCTCCGCATAAATGCACCTGCTCAGTGATAGTCTGTGTTCTGTTAAAGCACAGAGAGCATCATAAAGACCAAGGAACACCACAGCCAGGTCCGTGATACTATTGTGCAGACATTTAAAGCCGGATTTGGTTACAAAAAGATTTCTACAACTTTAAACATCCCAAGAAGCACTGTGCAAGCGATCATATTGAAATGGAAGGAGTATCATCCCACTGCAAATCTACCAAGACCTGGCCGTCCCTCAAAAATTTCATCTCAAACAAGGAGAAGACTGATCAGAGATGAAGCCAAGAGGCCCATGATCACTCTGGATGAACTGCAGAGATCTACAGCTGAGGTGGGAGAGCCTGTCCATAGGACAACAATCAATCGTACAATGCACAAGTCTGGCCTTTATGGAAGAGTGGCAAGGAGAAAGCCATTTCTCAAAGATCATAAAAAGTGTTGTTTAATGTTTGTCACAAGCCACCTGGGAGACACACCAAACATGTGGAAGAAGGTGCTCTGGTCAGATGAAACCAAAATCAAACTTTTTGGGCAAATGACAAACTATATGTTTGGCGTAAAAGCAACACAGCTCATCACCCTGAACACACCATCCCCACTGTCAAACATGGTGGTGGCAGTATCATGGTTCGGGCCTGCTTTGCTTCAGCAGGGACAGGGAAGATGGTTAAAATTGATGGGCAGATGGATGGAGCCAAATACAGGCCCATTCTTTTTTTTAATCCAATCAATTTTTTATTGTAGGAAGTTACATTACACAAAGGAGAAATTCAGGTATCATTGGCAATAATACACAAAGAAAACAACGCTGTAACATGTGGTAGTATCACCTTTGATTATGATTCACATTTCCTGTCACACCACCACCAATCATGTCTGATGCAAGTTGCAACTTTTTTTAGGTTAATCAATACCCAATACGTATAGAGTCAACCTACCAATTTACTCTTTAATCCTCAAAACGAGGGATCCAAACAACCAGAACCAGAGAGTAAGAAAGGAAGATAAGAAAAGGGAGGGGAGAGAGAGGTGGGGGAGAGGGGGAGAACCATGGATGGTTGCAAGGAAGCAACCAGGGAGGGGGGGGGGCGGGGGGGAGGGAGGGAATTGGATGGCGTTTCGGGGTAGCCCGAGCAGTAACAACAACAGAGATTTAAACACCTTGAATATTGACATGTGGTATGGGTGAACTCCCTGCGTAACACTCTCTTTGACCCTATTTGACCCATTTTTAATTATCAACAGTTTGCCCTGGAAACAGATGCTTGACAGGGGATGCACATACAGAGTTTAGCCACGTGTCCCAAATCTGAAGTATTTTGTTTTTGGCGCGGATGGAGTGAGCCAGACAGAACTCGTATTGGCATTGGAGATTAATTCGGTTATATAGTTCAACTAATGTAGGCGTCTTTGGGGATTTCCAGTGCAAACTTATGCAATATCTGGCAGCTACTAGAATGTGAACTAATAAACCCCTGGATTCCCAAGAGAACTCCTCTATACACACGTTTAGCACTGCCAGACCTGGATTCGGATTAATAGGATTGCCTGTCAGCTCACCCATCAGGCCAAACACCTCCAACCAGAACGAGAAAACCTTGGGACAAGCCCACCAGCAGTGACCAAGAGTACCCCTTTGGAGGCAGCCCTTCCAACAATGTGGCAAATAATTTGGGAGGAACTGTGCTAAGTTGGCTGGGGACCGATACCATCGCAGGTGTACTTTTTTCAGTTGCTCCAGATGATTTATACACTTGGAATATTTTTGGATATTTGCTGATGCCGAGTGCCAGTTTGAAGGAGAGGTAGAGACACTCAACTCCACGTCCCATTTATTCATATAAGGAGATTTTTGCTCTTCGGGGGAGTTATTGAGCCATTTGTATGTCGAGGAGATACCTTTGGATTTAATTATCTTTTAAAATACCAAAGCCTTTGTTGTAGGTAACAGAGGATTCGACTTTGGAGGAAATTTAGAGGCCAGAAAATGACTAATTTGGATGTGTTGATAGGAACAGCCCTTTAAAGAGGGGTGTTCCCGTACTATTTCATTAAAGGGGTTAACACCCATATCAGAGTATAGATCCGCCAGCACTGTAATGCCCGATCCCTCCCACCTGGCCAGATTCAAAAAGGGGATTTGAGATTCCAACGACTTGAGGGAAATCTCTGAAAGAGGAATCTGAATCTTATGAATCAAGTCATTTCGCCAGACCTCCAGGGAGGCTGACATGGTGGGGAGAACCGTGAACGGCTCAAATATTCTGCTTCCATCATTCTTCTGACCGAGCCCTGGCGGGACAGGAAATTTTCAATCTGAGCCCATCTATGTGAATTACCTGGACGCCACCATTCCTTTAGTGATTCAATTAGTAAGGCTTTATAATATGCCGATATGTTTGGGGTGCCCAATCCCCCTAAGTCATATGGGGGGTATAACACTTTACCTGCGACCCTAGCCCTTTTATTACCCCAGACAAATTTGTTAGTCAATGATTGAAGTTTCATCAGGGTTTTGTGAGAAATTTTGATGGGAAGGCATCTGAGCACATACAATATTTTGGGTAAGAAAACCATTTTAAAGGACTGTATCCTGGCCATCCAGGACAATGATATTTTTTCATACCTTCCCAATTCCTTTTCTAAATTTTGGATCAGAGGTTCCCAATTTTCTTTAATTAACATCTGCGATGGTGTCAGCTTAATACCCAAATAAGGTATCCCCTTGTCGCACCATTTGAATTGAAAGGCCCCCTCCAGCGCACTCCTGGCCTCCACCGGTACATTAAACGGCAGTATCAAAGACTTTGCCGCATTAAGCTTATAATACGACACTTTAGAAAAGTTTGATAATGTGTTCACCACTGCTGGAATCGACACTGCAAGGTTAGAACAGGAAATTATCACATCGTCTGCGTATAAACCAAGTTTATGTTCAAATTCCCCAACTCTTATACCAGAAATGGCTATGTTTTTTCGTATAGCTTCCGCCAGAGGTTCCACCACTAAAGCAAAAATAGCAGGAGACAATGGACACCCCTGGCGGGTGCCATTACTTGTTTGAAATTTAGATGACAGAAACCCCAATGCCAACACTGACGCATTTGGGTAAGAGTAGAGGGCTAGAATGGATGACTTGATTTTCCCCAAGAACCCGAATTTTGTTAGAACTCTCTCCAGGTATCCCCAGTGCACCCTGTCAAAGGCTTTTTCAGCATCAAGAGACAGGAATGCACTGGGTTCACCCGATATCTCCACCAGTCCAATCAAGTCAAGCATCCGTCTGGTGCCATCCTTAGATTGCCTCCCTGTCACAAACCCAACTTGGTCTGGAGCCACTAAGGTCGGGATCACTTTATGAAGTCTATCTGCCACTAGTTTGGCATAAATTTTAACATCACAATTTAGGAGTGAAATGGGCCTAAAATTACCCGGGGTGTCTGCAGGTTTCCCTGGCTTGGTTAGCGTGATAATAATCGCTTCTAAGTTGTCTGGGGAAATTGACCCATTATTTTGCCAAAAATTGAAGGTTTTTGACATAAAGGGGGACAGAGTGGATGTAAATTGTTTGTAATATTCGTATGGCAGCCCATCGGGGCCCGGGGCAGAGTTAGACTTAGTCATTTTGATGGCACCTAGGATTTCATGTGTAGTAAAGGGAAGATTAAGTTCCTCTAATTGCTCATCTGAGACCCGGGGAAGATCCAGGGTGTCTAGGAAACCCTGTATATCCACTTGAGTCGGCTGTGACGTATTGGAATCATATTTTAGATTATACAGGGCCTCATAGTATTTCGCAAATGCTTCTGCTATTTCAATGGGATGTCTAGTGAATGTTCCGTTTGGGTCCCTCAGGAATTCTATTTTAGATTGGATCTCACGTTTTTTCGTCCTTCTTGCCAATAAGGACCCCGCTCTATCCCCCATAGCATAAAATGTCGATCTATTTTTTTTTAAGATTATGTTCGTATTTTTGCAGGAGTAGGGATCTTAGTTGGAATCTATGGGTTACAATTTCTTTAGTCAAGTTAGGGGATGCTTTGGCTTTATTCAGGGATTCAAGGTGATGAATACGGGTTAATATATATTTAATATCTGCGTCTTTTTTCCGTTTTTGGATGGAGGCTATTTTTATGAGCTGCCCTCTGACTACTGCTTTATGAGCAGCCCACAGGGTCTCGTCAGAAATTTCCCCATTATTATTAAGTTTAAAATATTCTGTTAACACTGACTCTACTTCATCATGTACCTTCTGCCTACCAAGCAAGCTGGTATTCAGTCTCCACCTAGGGGAATTTTGAACATTAAAGCTACCCTGAACAGACAAAGAGATCGGCGCATGATCTGTCCAAGTAATTAAACCAATATCAGCTGCCACACAATTACTTATAGATTTGCTGTCGACCAAAAAAAAATCAATTCTACTGTATGAGTGATGCCTGGGAGAGAAGAATGTATAGTCTCTTTCTGATGCGTGCAAATATCTCCAGATGTCATGAAAATGGAATTCATTGATGAGATGCTTAAGTTCCTTAGCATGTGGGATGCTGGTGTTGGAGCAATCCATGGAGCATATTACAGGTATATTAAAGTCTGCACAGATGATTTCCGCCCCTGTGGCAGTATCTTTGAATGCTTGGAAAAATTTCCTAGCAAAGGTCAATTGTGATGAATTTGGGGAGTAGACCGTTGCCAAGGTATAAGGGACGCTGTTGATATAACAAGACAAAATAATATATCTTCCATCCGCTCCATAACTGACATTTATCAATTTAAAGGCCACTGAGTTCTTTATTAAAATGGCCGCCACTCCTCTTTTTTTTGAGTCATTAGCAAAAAAGGTGTGTTGGAACCTTGGATGAAGTAGCCGTTTATTATCTGTGGAAAGAAGGTGGGTCTCCTGAATGCACGCTATATCACAGTTAGATGCCTTCACCTCTCTCCACATCATTGACCTTTTTGCTGGGGAGTTGAGTCCGTTCACATTAATAGACAATATCTTAATTCTCATATTGGAGCCGCAGGGGGGGTTTGAATTCCTAGGAACGCCATCAGGGATGAGAGGGGCTAGACCAGCAAGGAATTGAGAGAAATTTCCAGAAAAAATTAAGGAACATTTGTGAGAAGAGGAACAAAAACAAAAAAATTCCAACAACACCGGTTTGCCCCGAGTAGGGTGCCCGGTGTATAACCGCTCGCCATAGGCGAGACCATCAGGGGGGCTACGTGACATCCCGTGTCACAGGAGCAGGGACAGCAGGTGCCATAAGCAGGAAGGAGTCCCAGCTAAGCTACTGACCATTCAGGGTTAATCCTGTCTGGAGGGCCTCTATGATTCTCCTGCCCACCAGGGTTTGGTGGGTGGGCTATTCCCCAGTCATCCAGCAATTTGCCCAGCTGAGGAGTATGACATATGTGAGTGCCTCCATCTTTGAAAATTATCATCTTCACTGGAAAACCCCACTTGTACTTGATGTCTTGATCTCTAAGGAGTTTAGAAAGGTGGGCAAATTCTCTTCTTTTATTAAGAGTTGCAGCAGAAAGATCTGGGAAGATTTTTAGTCCCATGAAAGTGTCTGGCAGGGCTGGATTTCCCCTCAGTGTGTGCAGCACAGCTTCTTTTGTTTTATAGAAATGAAGTCTAGCCAGGACATGTTTAGGCAGAGCTGGATCTATGCCTTTGGATTTAGGGACTCTATGAATCCTGTCCACTATCAGGTCTCTGGTGTCCCATCCAGGGAGTATAAGCTGCAGAAACTTGTGGAAGTATTCCTGGAGGTCTTTATCTGCTACTGATGAGGGAATCCCTCTGATTTTTAGGTTATTTCTTCGGGATCTGTCCTCTATATCACGGATTTTAAGTTTTAGTGCCTCCACCTCCTTTTCCAAAGCTGTGTTAGCATCTATCAGATTGTTATGTGATGTTGCAAGTTCAGCCATTTTAGTTTCTCCATGCTCTGTGCGATCACCTAGAGACCTGATCTCTTCCTTCAGCTCTCTTACTACTTCTCTGAAATCAGCCTGCAGGGAAGCCCTCAGCGTTTTCAGCAGAGATTGCATTGTTTCCTCTGTCAGAGGAATGCCTGTGCAGCCTCTCAAGCAGCCTGTATCTCCTTGTGAGGAGTGGGAAGAAGCTGAGTGGGAAGCCAGCGCCATCTTGCTTGGTGAGGAGAGATCCCTATCCCGGGGGTAGAAGTCTGTCAGTTTGGCTGGAGTGCCAGTTTTTTTAGGTCTCCCCTTAGGCATAGCTGGGGGCTGGGGTTACTCACACCTGTAGCTGGTAATCCTGTTATCTCTGAGCTGATAAGAGCCGGTTTATCCTGCTGTCAGCACAGAGCTCTCCTTCAAGCAGCCATCGCCATCAGCGTGCAGGCCACGCCCCCAATACAGGACCATTCTTGAAGAATACCTGTTGGAGTCTGGAAAAGACCAGAGACTGGGATGGAGATTTGTCTTCCAACAAGACAATAAACCCAAACATAAATCTACAATGGAATCGTTCACAAATAAACGTATCCAGGTGTTAGAATGGCCAAGTCAAAGTCCAGACCTGAATCCAATCGAGAATCTGTGGAAAGAGCTGAAAACTGCTGTTCACAAACGCTCTCCATCCAACCTCACTCAGCTCCAGCTGTTTGCAAAGGAAGAATGGGCAAAAATGTCAGTCTCTCGATGTGCAAAACTGATAGAGACATATCCCAAGCGACTTGCAGCTGTAATCGCAGCAAAAGGTGGCGCTACAAAGCATTAACTTAAAGGGGATTAATAATATTGCACGCCCCACTTTTCAGTTTATTATTTTTTATAAAAGTTTAAAATAAGCAATAATTTTCGCTTAACTTCACAATTGTGTCCCACTTGTTGTTGATTCTTCACCATAACAATATTTTTTTTATCTTTGTTTGAAGCCTGAAATGTGGGAAAAGGTTGAAAAATTCAAAGGGGCCGAATACTTTCGCAAGGTACTGTATATACTGTAGCCCCCAGTCCCTCCTGTCAGTTACTGCATGGAGCTCACAGCGAGTGGCGGTGTTCTACGGCCGCTCCTGTCAGCTTCCGATGTAGCAGAGCTGGAAGCATCACGGGACCTCGTATGGATTAAGTCGGACCTGGAGAGGTATTTGGAGATTCATAAAGTGGTGAAAGAGGGTGTTTTTTTTATCTTTTATTTCAAATAAAGGATTTTATGGTGTTTGTGTTTATTTACTTTCACTACAGTTTAGTGATGGGGGGGGTTATTTCAAATAAAGGATTTTATGGTGTTTGTGTTTATTTACTTTCACTACAGTTTAGTGATGGGGGGGGGAGGGTCTCAGAAACCTGCCATCACTAAGCCATTAACTCCTTATTACCCAGATTGCCACCGCATCAGGGCAATAGGGATGAGCCGGGTAGAGTTCTGGGACTGTAGTATCTAATGGATGCGGCATTTCCGGGCGGCTGCTGGCTGATATTAGGCTTGGGGGCTCCCCATAACGTGGGGCTCCCCATCCTGAGAGTACCAGCCCTCAGCTGTGCGGCTTTACCTTGGTTGGTATCAAAATTGAGGGGACCACAGCAGGTTTGTTTTTTTTTTAATTTTACTGCAAGATATAGACCCGCCCAAAGGCGGCTGTGACTGGTTGCAGTGGGACAGCTGTCACTCAGCAGGGGCTCGTCTGACTGAAATTAATCATAGGTGCCAGTGGGCGGGGGAAGCAGTTAATACGAGATGGAAAAATAAGCGGCCGGAATTTTCAAAAGCTGGAGAAGCCGCCGGAGCAGTGCGACAGCCGTGCAGGTGATTGGTGAGTATGAGAGGTGGGGTGAGAGGGAGAGACCAACAGACAGATGAGAAATGGATTTACATCTCATCTGAGCATGCTCAGTTAAAATTAAAAAAAAGACAAAAAAAAACCAACGGGATTGGTCGGTGGAATGCGTTTTTTGCTGCGTTAAAACGGATCCAGAGCCCATAGGCTTTCATTATACACCACGCCACACGGCGCCGGTGACAAAAAACGTTCCACTGTGCGTCCTTTCCAGCAGCTGGACAAGCCAATTTTGCCGGGTCCGGCACATGCCGGATGAAACGCGAGGCCATGCAGCACAATCGGGCATTAATACAGGTCTATGAGGAAAAAACGGAGGCAGCAGCAACAACAGACGCCGGATTCGTTTTTTCCGCAAATCAACGGCTTGTTTCTGACGGCAAAAACTGATGTGGCCCGTTTCACACGTCAGTGAAAAACACTGCCGTTCTTCACTGACGTGCAAAACACGCCCATGTCCCTCCGTGTGCCGTGATTCACGGCACACGTGGGTTGTTTAAGTGCAATCCGGGCTCCGTTCTCCGTGGCCCGTGATTGCATTTAAAAATCAACTCACCTGTGCGCGCTCCCGCTCTCCATGGTGCTGAACGCTCCCGCGGTGCAGCATCCGGCCGGCGCTGACCCCCGCAGCAGCTGCTTCCGGGTCGGCTGTGTCGTGCATCATGAATATGCGCGACAGTAATGAGCCGGCACAGAAGCAGCAGGCAGAACAGGCTGCAGAGAGCGTCGCTGAAGCCGGGTGAGTTAAAATGCTTTTTATTTTAGAAGCACGTTTTTTTCTGGCACGTGTTTCACGGATCACACCATAGTGTGGTCCGTGGGACATCAGTGATGCCAGAAAAAAATGGACATGTCCCGTGCAGCAATCACGGACACGGGTGTACGCTGCACGGAGACACGTGCAGTGAAAAATCACTGATGTGTGAGCAGACCCATTGATTATAATGGGTCTGCGTATGTCAGTGATTCTGGTACGTTAAAAAATAAAGCACAAACGTACCAGAATCACTGACGTGTGAAAGGGGCCTAAAAGTGATGGCCAATCATACAGCACGGCACTGCCACATGCCTGGGAGAAGCTGGACGGAGACAAGTGGGGAGGAGAGTGAGGCTGCTGCCGGCTTCCCCATATTAATAATACCTCTAATGTGTCTGTGTGGGCACGTATGATGTGTGTGTGTGTGTGTATAAAACTATGTGCGCTCTGCACCGCACCTAAAAGCTGCGTTCTGAAGCGCATGGTGGCGGCAGAGAACGTGCGCTCTGCATGCTGCCTCTCCCTATAGACAGCATGCAAACCGCACGAAAGAAGTGACATGTCACTTCTTAGAACGCAGAGATTCGGGCAGCAGCCAAATCGCTGCGTTCTAATAGGCCACGTGCGCACGGCTCCTGCACAATCTCCATAGATTGTGTTGGGGACGCAGGACGCATGCAGTTACGCTGCGGTGCAGAACGCAGCGTAACTGCATGCAATACGCATACGTGTGCACATCCCCTCAGGCCGCTTTCACACATCTGGTTTTTGAAGTGAGGCACAATACGGTGTTCTGCAGAAAAAACGCAACCGTTTTTTTTTTCCGCCGGTTGCGGTTTTTCCCGCATAGACTTGCATTAGTGCTGTATTGTGCTGCATGGCCTTGCGTTGCGTCCGGGTTTTGCCGGATGCGGCATATTTAGCCCATACGGCGCCTGGATGAAACGTTGCCTGGCACGTTTTTTTGTGTGGCGAAAAAAATGCATCGCGCCGGATTCGGCGCGATTCACAACGCAAGCCCATGGACGCCGGATGCGATTTTTTTGTACTGCGCATGCTCAGTATCAAGCCGCATCCATCAAAAACCAAACGGGCTGCATGGAAAAACTTATGCAACAGATCCGTTTTTTTTGCCGCATCCGTTGCATAGGTTTTTGAGCCGGATTGTGCCGCTCAGCACAAACCGGATGTGTGAAAGCAGCCTAATACAGTTAGGTCCAGAAATATTTGGACAGTGACACAAGTTTTGTTATTTTAGCTGTTTACAAAAACATGTTCAGAAATACAATTATATATATATAATATGGGCTGAAAGTGCACACTCCCAGCTGTAATATGAGAGTTTTCACATCCAAATCGGAGAAAGGGTTTAGGAATCATAGCTCTGTAATGCATAGCTTCCTCTTTTTCAAGGGACCAAAAGTAATTAGACAAGGGACTCTAAGGCCTGCAATTAACTCTGAAGGCGTCTCCCTCGTTAACCTGTAATCAATGAAGTAGTTAAAAGGTCTGGGGTTGATTACAGGTGTGTGGTTTTGCATTTGGAAGCTGTTGCTGTGACCAGACAACATGCGGTCTAAGGAACTCTCAATTGAGGTGAAGCAGAACATCCTGAGGCTGAAAAAAAAGAAAAAATCCATCAGAGAGATAGCAGACATGCTTGGAGTAGCAAAATCAACAGTCGGGTACATTCTGAGAAAAAAGGAATTGACTGGTGAGCTTGGGAACTCAAAAAGGCCTGGGCGTCCACGGATGACAACAGTGGTGGATGATCGCCGCATACTTTCTTTGGTGAAGAAGAACCCGTTCACAACATCAACTGAAGTCCAGAACACTCTCAGTGAAGTAGGTGTATGTCTCTAAGTCAACAGTAAAGAGAAGACTCCATGAAAGTAAATACAAAGGGTTCACATCTAGATGCAAACCATTCATCAATTCCAAAAATAGACAGGCCAGAGTTAAATTTGTTGAAAAACACCTCATGAAGCCAGCTCAGTTCTGGAAAAGTATTCTATGGACAGATGAGACAAAGATCAACCTGTACCAGAATGATGGGAAGAAAAAAGTTTGGAGAAGAAAGGGAACGGCACATGATCCAAGGCACACCACATCCTCTGTAAAACATGGTGGAGGCAACGTGATGGCATGGGCATGCATGGCTTTCAATGGCACTGGGTCACTTGTGTTTATTGATGACATAACAGCAGACAAGAGTAGCCGGATGAATTCTGAAGTGTACCGGGATATACTTTCAGCCCAGATTCAGCCAAATGCCGCAAAGTTGATCGGACAGCGCTTCATAGTACAGATGGACAATGACCCCAAGCATACAGCCAAAGCTACCCAGGAGTTCATGAGTGCAAAAAAGTGGAACATTCTGCAATGGCCAAGTCAATCACCAGATCTTAACCCAATTGAGCATGCATTTCACTTGCTCAAATCCAGACTTAAGACGGAAAGACCCACAAACAAGCAAGACCTGAAGGCTGCGGCTGTAAAGGCCTAGCAAAGCATTAAGAAGGAGGAAACCCAGCGTTTGGTGATGTCCATGGGTTCCAGACTTAAGGCAGTGATTGCCTCCAAAGGATTCGCAACAAAATATTGAAAATAAAAATATTTTGTTTGGGTTTGGTTTATTTGTCCAATTACTTTTGACCTCCTAAAATGTGGAGTGTTTGTAAAGAAATGTGTACAATTCCTACAATTTCTATCAGATATTTTTGTTCAAACCTTCAAATTAAACGTTACAATCTGCACTTGAATTCTGTTGTAGAGGTTTCATTTCAAATCCAATGTGGTGGCATGCAGAGCCCAACTCGCGAAAATTGTGTCACTGTCCAAATATTTCTGGACCTAACTGTATATATATTAGTATGCTTGTGAATGTCTTCAAATGTGTACGAATGCCTGTATGTGTATGTATCTGTATATGTGTGTGTCTACATGTGCATGGGGCCCACTAAGACTTTCTCGCCTGGGGCCGGCCCTGATACAGGGTATGGTTAGGCAGGGCATTTAGGCTATGTGCGCACTAGGCCGTTTTACCCGCGGATTTACAAGCGGATTTGCTGCGGAAATTTCTTGAGAAAGGTTTGAAATCTTTCTGCAGACATTTCCCAGCAAAACCTATGGGAACAAAAAATAGCTGTGCGCACGCGGTGGATTTTTCTCAAGAAACTTTCTTGAGAAAATGAGCATGTCCATTATTTTCCGCAGGTACCTGCGGTAACGGTGCTGAAGTTGGTTTCTTATTCGTCAGTTTCTTATTCAGCAATTTAGTTTTTTATGCATTTATCAACAAAAATAACACATCACAATAATAAAATACAATGCACTGATGTACCCTAATATAAATACACTCAAAACCAGCTGCGAAAATTATAAAACTGGCAAAAAAAATGGGCATCAAAGTGGGCACCAAAGTATGTTAGTGAAAGGGTTAAATGGCTTTGGGCCACTGATCTAACACCACAATTGCATATCTAGTGATGCCTCTAATCAAACTCAAGTGACTCCAGCTTGGCCCAAAGGGGTTCTGGGCATCAAAACTGGCATCAAAGTGGGCACACAGCCAATTTTCACAGATTTGAATAAGTAACTGGTGTTTTTGAGGGGTTAAATGGCTTTGGGCCACTGATCTCACACCACATTTACATACCTAGTGATGCCACACATCAAATTCAGATCACTCCAGCCTGGCCCAAACAGGCTGGAGTGGTCTGAATTTGATGTGTGGCATCACTAGGTATGTAAATGTGGTGTGAAATCAGTGGCCCAAACCATTTAACCCCTCAAAAACACTGGTTACTTATTCAAATCTGTGAAAAGTGGGTTTTGCCCACTTTGATGCCATTTCTGATGCCCAGTACCTGTTTGGGCCAGGCTGGAGTGATCTGAATTTGATGTGGGGCATCACTAGGTATGTAAATGTGGTGTGAGATCAGTGGTCCAAAGCCATTTAACCCCTCAAAAACACCAGTTACTTATTCAAATCTGTGAAAAGTGGGTTTTGCCCACTTTGATGCCAGTTCTGGTGCCCAGAACCTGTTTGGGCCAGGCTGGACTGATTTGATAATGATGTGTGGCATCACCAGGTATGTAAATGTGTTGTTAGATCAGTGGCCCAAAGCCATTTAACCCCTCAAAAACACCAGTTACTTATTCAAATCTGTGAAAAGTGGGTTTTGCCCACTTTGATGCCATTTCTGATGCCCAGTACCTGTTTGGGCCAGGCTGGAGTGATCTGAATTTGATGTGCGACATCACTAGGTATGTAAATGTGGTATGAGATCAGTGGCCCAAAGCCATTTAACCCCTCAAAAACACTAGTTACTTATTCAAATCTGTGAAAACTGGGGTTTTGCCCACTTTGATGCCAGCTCTGATGCCCAGAACCTGTTTGGGCCAGGCTGGAGTGATCTGAATTTGATGTGTGGCATCACTAGGTATGTAAATGTGGTGTGAGATCAGTGGCCCAAAGCCATTTAACCATTCAAAAACATCAGTTACTTATTCAAATCTATGAAAATTGGCTGTGTGCCCACTTTGATGCCAGTTTTGATGCCCAGAACCCCTTTGGGCCAAGCTGGAGTCACTTGAGTTTGATTAGAGGCATCACTAGATATGCAATTGTGGTGTTAGATCAGTGGTCCAAAGTCATTTAACCCTTTCACTAACATACTTTGGTGCCCACTTTGATGCCCATTTTTTTGCCAGTTTTATAATTTTCGCAGCTGGTTTTGAGTGTATTTATATTAGGGCACACCTGTGCATTGTATTTTATTATTGTCATGTGTTATTTTTGTTGATAAATGCATAAAAAACTGAAAAAACTAAATTGCTGAATAAGAAGAAACTGGACGAATAAGAAACCAACTTCAGCATCGTCCTGCGGTATACCCCCTGAATTTCACTCCATTCACTGTAATGTAATCGCGAAATTCCGGGGGTATACCACAGGTAGCAAATGATGTGCGGTATACCCCCGGTATAGCCGCGATTTACCTGCGGTAGTGCTCATCGCTGCCTGCGGTTTTGCAGGAAGTGATGTTATTATGCCAGAAGAGGAGGCGGAGCAGAGTAAACACAGACGTCACACTCCCTGGACGCCGCACAGAAGCGCTTCCGTGTGACGTCCGGCGGGTGCCTGTGCAGTCTGTGTCCCGCTCCGGCCTCGCCGCTGCACGCACAGCAGTGTCAGTGTCTGCCCGCAGTGTGTCAGTGTCTGCCCGCAGTGTCAGCGGCTTGTCACGCTGCAGCGCAGGCAGACACTGACACTCAGCAGTGTGTGCAGCCGCGGGGATGCCGAGCGCTGCTGTCAGGAGGTGAGATGAGATCATTACCTGCTGTGACAATCTCCTGCCTCCTGACGTCACCGCGGTCACTGCTGTCTATGCCTGTCTCGCGAGCGGCCCAAGACTATCACTAGCGGTGACGTCACGGGCTCTTGCGATACTGCTGACAACGCAGCGGGCATAGAAGTCAGTGACAGAGCTGATGGCAGGACTGCAGGAGATCATCACAGCAGGTAATGATCTCATCTATCCTCCTGACAGCAGCGCTCGTCATCCCCTGCAGTGACCTGGGCTATTGATGTTAGCTCAGGTCACTGCATTGCTCTCCCAGCCAATGGGGAACATTCTGTTCTTCATGGACTGGGACAGTGACTATGGTATGGATCGCCGTGGGACGCCCCGCCCCTTATTGGATTACGCCAGACGTGGAATTGATTGTTCTTATCAATAAATTGGTGAAAGAGGGAATGTGGGGAGTGTTTTTTTTCAAATAAAACTTTTTTTGTTGTCTATTTTATATTTCTTACTGACTGGGTTTGTGATGTCGGGTATCTGATAGACGCGTGACATCACTAACCCCAGGGCTTGATGCCAGGTGACTTTACACATCTGGCATCAACCCCATATATTACCTCGTTTGCCACCGCACCAGGGCAACGGGATGAGTTGGGGCGAAGCGCCAGGATTGGCACGTCTAATGGATGCGCCACATCTGGGGCGGCTGCAGCCTGCTATTTTTAGGCTGGGGAGTGTGCAATAACAGTGGACCTCCCTTGTCTGAGAATATCAGACCCCAGCTGTCTGCTTTACCTTGGCTGATGATCCAATTTGGGGGGGACCCCACGTTTTTTGTTTTAAATTATTTATTTTATGTAAAATAACAGCGTGGGGTGCCCTCTGTTTTGGATTACCAGCCAAGGTGAAGCTGCCAGCTGTGGTTTGCAGGCTGCAGCCATCTGCTTTACCCTAGCTGGCTACAAAAATAGGGGGAGCCCCACATCATTTTTTTTTTTTTTTTTAATTATTTTTTGGCTAAATACAAGGCTAGACACCCTTTAGTGCCACATGAAAGTCACTAAAGGGTGCCAACTTAGAATATGCAGGGAGGTGGGACATTATATAGGTCTTTCTCATCTATCTATTCATCTATCCATCTTTCCCTCTATCCATTATCTGTCTATCGATTATCTATATTATTTATTTCTGTTCAGCATAAAAAAAACCGCAGGGACCAACCTGCGGAAAAACCGCGGCAAAAACGCATGCGTTTTTCCCGCGGATTTGGTGCGTTTTTTTACCGCAGGTGCGGTAATCTTCAACTCCCAGAAGTTTCTCAAGAAATTTTCTTGAGAAAAATCACTTTTCTAGTGCGCACATAGCCCTAGGCTGCTTTCACACTACGTCTTTTTAACATGCGTCCTGAACGTTTTTTTAACGCAGAAACGGATCCAGTGCAAATGCGTTTTCATTTCAATGCATTTGCAATGGACTCGCGTTAACATGTGTTCACCTGCGTTTGCGTGCGTTATAGTGAGGATCCAGCGACTTACAGTTTTTTAACATCTTTCAAAAACGCTACTTGTAGCGTTTTTGAGCTGCGTCCAACTTCTGCAAATTGCTGGATCCTGACTAAACAGCACGCAAACGCATGTGAACGCTGGCATGCTGATAGACAGGATCCTGCTTGCTCTACTGAGCATGCCCAGAAGCCAGCCTCCGTGATCTGTCTCTCTCCCCCTCTCTCTCTGTCTCTCCCCCTCCCTCTCCCCCACCTGAGAGCTGCGGACACTCGTAACCAAGGTAAATATCGGGTAACCACTTATCTTAGGTACCCGATGTTTACGTTGGTAACGTGTGCAGGGAGCCCGGCTCCTAGCAGCTGCAGACGCTTGTAACCAAAGTAAATATCGGGTATCCAAGCAAGTATACCCGATGTTTACCTTGGTTACGAGCCTCGCAGCTGTCAGATGCCGGCTCCCAGTATGGCACGTTTAGTTCCCCTCACTCCCGATCACATGACTCCAATGCCCGCCCCTAAACATCCAGTGACAGGATCCTGCAAAATAAGGCTGCTTTCACACTACGTTTATTTAACATGCGTCCTGAACGTTTTTTTGCTGCAAAAGCGGATCCTGCTTTTACAGCAAAAAACGCATGTAAACGCATGTCTTTACTTTGCAGGATCCTGTCACTGGATGTTTAGGGGCGGGCATTGGAGTCATGTGATCGGGAGTGAGGGGAACTAAACGTGCCAGACTGGGAGCCGGCATCTGACAGCTCCAGACGCTCGTAACCAAGGTAAACATCGGGCTTGGATACCCGATATTTATCTTGGTTACGAGTGTCTGCAGCTGCTAGGAGCAGGGCTGCCTGCACACGTAACCAACGTAAACATCGGGTAACTAAGAGAAGTGGTTACCCGATATTTACCTTGGTTACGAGTGTCCGCAGCTCTCAGGTGGGAGAGAGAGGGAGGAGAGGAAGGGGGAAAGACAGAGATAGAGAGGGGGAGGGAGGAGGAGAGAGAGACAGATCACGCGAGACTGGTTCTGGGCATGCTCAGTACTTTCTGGGCATGCTCAGTACAAAAGCAGGATCCTGTTACAACGCAACTCAACGCATTCTGCTAGGCAGGATCCAGCGCTCATTGAAATGCATTGCAGCTCGCGGTGCAATGTGAAGGATCCTGTGAGATGCGTTATTTTGACAAAGGTAAAAAACGCTACAAGTAGCGTTTTTGAAACATGTTAAAATAACGCAAAAGTACGGATCCTGTGTCTAACGCACACAAACGCATGCGAACGCAGGTGGACGTGAGTCCATTGCAAATGCATTGAAGTGAAAACGCATTTGCACTGGATCCGTTTTTCCGCTAAAAAAACGTTATGGACTGATGTTAAATAAACGTAGTGTGAAACCAGCCTAAGACATGCGTTTGCATGCATTTTTTGCTGTAAAAGCAGGATCCGCTTTTGCAGCAAAAAACCATTCAGGACGCATGTTAAAAAGACGTAGTGTGAAAGCAGCCTAAGGCTGCTTTCACACCTCCGGTTTCTGCAATGCGGCACAATCCGGCACTTTGCAGGAAAATCGCAACCGTTTTTTTTTGCTGTCGGTTGCGATTTTCCTGCATAGACTTTAATTAGTGCCGCATTGTGCCGCATGGCCTTGCGTTCCGTCCGGTTTTTGCCGCATGCGGCAGATTTAGCCGATGCGGCGGCCGGATGAAACGTTGCCTGGCACTTTTTTTCGTGCGGCAAAAAAAAACCGCATCGCGCCGCATTCAGCCGATGCGGCGCATTTTTCAATGCATGCCTATGACGGCCGGATGCGGCAATAACCGCATCCGGCCGCTGCATGCGGTTTTTGCCACTGCGCATGCTCAGTAGCGTGCCGCAAGCGGCAAAAACCGGACGGGCCGCATGGGAAAAACTTATGCAAAGGATACGGTGTTTTCACCGCATCCGTTGCATAGTTTTCACAGCCGGATTGAGCCGCAGAGCTCAAGCCGGATGTGTGAAAGCAGCCTAAAGTCATACAGATGTGAACGTTGCTGATGGAGGGCACAGGGGACCGGACAACAAGCATAAGCGAAGGAAAGTGAGAGCCCAGGACTGTGAATAAGAGACAGACAGAATACATATATACAGATTTCATCAGGACACCTAAACTCGGTAAGAGTCAAACCTTTCCATAGATGTCTTTGTCTAGCTACACTGACGGATCCAGAAGTGCTAGGTCATTCAGATGGAACACATCGTACCTGTATTAGGCACTTCCCGGTACCAAGCTTTGTACAACTCCCGAACCCTCCGTTTAGCTTCGCACACGTTTTGGCTTAGAATCGGTTTAACGAAACCTGTTAAACGACTCGTACTTTTTGTTGCAGCCATACTGCCACGGTCGTTTCGAGGTCGCGTCTACAACACAGAGTGAGTAGCTGGGCGGATGGGTGATGACGCCACCGGAAGGGGCGGAGCGTCCGCCACAGTACGGAGTTCATCCCAAGAAGCGAATTGATATTTTGAGGGCCCTCAGTTTAGTAACCACATTAGATGGCTCCATAGTACGGTGACTAGATTGCAGTTGATTTTTTTGAGGATCTCCCTCCGTCAAAACATCAACTCCAATCTAGACAGCCCCTCATAGAACCCACTAGAATGGAGTTGATTCCAGGAGTTCCTCATATATATAACTATATATATATACATATATATATATATATATATATATATATATATATATATATATATATATATATATATCTGTGTGTATATATACACACACAATGCACATATACATGCACACATACTGTATAAATGCACATATATATATATATATATATATATATATATACACACTTAACACACAGACACATACTGTATATATACAAACACACACATATACACAGATACACATGTATACACACATATATATATACACACACACACATATGTATACACAAGCATATATATATACTAGAAGGTGGCCCGATTCGAACGCATCGGGTATTCTAGAATTTATTGCGTAGTTGTATGATTTTTGTTATATGTATAGATGTTGTTGTGTGTAGTTGCCAGTGTTTGTGTAGGGCGCTGTAAATGTTCTGGGTGTTGTCTGGGTGTGGGGGGGGGGGGGGTGTGAGCGCGGTGTTGTTTGTGTGTTGCGTTGTGTGTGTGTTCCATTGTTTGTGGAGCGCTGTGTGTCTGTAGTGTGTGTGTGTGTGTGTGTGTGTGGTGGTGTGTGTGTTTTGGGGGGAGGTATGTTTTGTGCAGTGTGTGTGTGTGTGTGTGTGTGTGTGTGTGTGTGAGGAGTAGTCCTAGGGGGAGAGGGGTTTAATAGGAGGAGTAGTCCTGGGGAGAGAGGAGTATAATAGTTGTAGTCCTGTGGAGAGAGGAATATAATAGGAGGAGTAGTCCTGGGGGAGAGAGGAGGATAATAGGAGGAGTAGTCCTGGGGAGAGAGGAGGATAATAGGAGGAGTAGTCCTGGATGGGAGGAGTATAATAGGAGGAGTAGTCCTGGAGGTGAGGAGTATAATAGGAGGAGTAGTCCTGGGGAGAGAGGAGGATAATAGGAGGAGTAGTCCTGGGGGGAGAGGAGTATAATAGGAGGAGTAGTCCTGGGGAGAGAAGAGTATAATAGGAGAAGCAGTCCTGGAGGTGAGGAGTATAATAGGAGGAGTAGTCCTGGGGAGAGAGGAGGATAATAGGAGGAGTAGTCCTGGGGAGAGAGGAGTATAATAGGAGGAGTAGTCCTGGATGGGAGGAGTATAATAGGAGGAGTAGTCCTGGAGGTGAGGAGTATAATAGGAGGAGTAGTCCTAGGGGGAGAGGAGGATAATAGGAGGAGTAGTCCTGGGGGAGAGGAGTATAATAGGAGGAGGAGTCCTGTGGAGAGAGGATTATAATAGGAGGAGTATTCCTGGGGGGGAGGAGTATAATAGGAGGAGTAGTCCTGCGGGGAGAGGAGTATAATAGGAGGAGTACTCCTGGGGGGAGAGGAGTATAATAGGAGGAGTAGTCCTGGGGGGAGAGGAGGATAATAGGAGGAGTAGTCCTGGGGGGAGAGGAGGATAATAGGAGGAGTAGTCCTGGGGGGAGAGGAGTATAATCGGAGGAGTATTCCTGGGGGGAGAGGAGTATATTAGGAGGAATAGTCCTGGGGGGTGAGGAGTATAATCAGAGGAGTAGACCTGGGGGGAGAGGAGTATAATAGGAGGAGTAGTCCTGGGGGGAGAGGAGTATAATAGGAGGAATAGTCCTAGGGGAAGAGGAATATAATAGGTGGAGTAGTCCTGGGGGAGGTGTATAGGTGCCCAATGTGTGTGGGGTGTGTGGCCGAGCGGCCAGAGTGTGTGGGGGCGTGGCCGAGTGGCCACAGCGTGTGGGGGGTGTGGTCGAGCGGGCAGAGCGCGTGGGGGGCGTGGCCGAGCGGGCAGAGCGCGTGGGGGGCGTGGCCGAGCGGGCAGAGCGCTGGGGGGTGTGGCCGAACGGGCAGAGCGCGTGGGGGCGTGGCCGAGCGGGCAGAGCGCGTGGGGGCGTGGCCGAGCGGGCAGAGCGCGTGGGGACGTAGCCGAGCGGGCAGTTCGCGTGGGGGCGTGGCCGTGCATGCAGAGTGCGTGGGGGCGTGGCCGAGCGTGCAGAGTGCGTGGGGGGCGTGGCCGAGTGGGCAGAGCACGTGGGGGGCGTGGCCGAGCGGGCAGAGCGTGTGGGGGGCGTGGCTGAGCGGGCAACTATGCAAAGAGGTTTTCATAGTTACCCGATGTGTATCATGGTTACCAGCTAACGCCGGCTCCGGGACACGTGTGCTAGGAGCCGGGGTAATCTAGTAAGCATGGTACACATCATGTAACTATTGAAAGCGACAATGCTGGTTCACTTTTTGTTTGTTGGTCTCCTGCTGTGCAGCACGCATCGGCGTGTGACAGCGGGAGACCAACGATCTGAATGGGCAGGGAGCCGGCATACGCTGGTAACCATGCTACACAATATTACCCGATGTGTACCATGGTTACCAGCGTACCGGCAACCCAGCCGACACATACCCTCGCGCTGCTGGGGTTGCCGTTGTACGCTGGTGTGGGCTCCCGGGGGTGCAGCACTCACCTGGGAGTCGGGGCCAGCCGACACATATCCTCACGTTGCTGGGGTTGTCTGCAGGGCTCCGTGTCGGTTCGGGAAATGCGTGCGGGGGGCGGGGCCAGGCTGAGCGTCCAATGCGTGAGGGGGCGGGGCCTGGCCAAGGGGGAAGTGTGGGGGCGGGGCCTGGCCAAGCGGCCAATCCATGTGGGGGGCGGGGCCAGGCCAAGGCGAGCGGCCAATCCGTGGGGGGGGGGGCAGGCCGAGCCCAGCGGCCAATCCGACAGTTGTCACTGTAACGACACTGTGACTGTAACGACACAATTTTGAAGCAAGACAGACAGACAGACAGAATAAGGCAATTATATATATAGACTAGAAAGTGGCCCGATTCTACGCATCGGGTATTCTAGAATTTACGTATTGTGTAGTTCATGTATGATTTTTGTTATATATATATATATAGATGTTGTGTGTAGTTACCAAGTGTTTGTGTAGGGCGCTGTACATGTTCTGGGTGTTGTCTGGGTGTGGCCGGGGGTGAGAGCGGTGTTGTATGTGTGTTGCGTGTGTTGCGTTGTTTGTGGAGCGCTGTGTGTCTGTCGCGTTGTGTGTGTGTGTGTTGCGCAGTTTGTGTGGGTTTGGTGTGTTTTGGGGGGAGGTATGTTTTGTGCAATGTTTGTGTTGTGCGGTATGTGCGTATATTTATGTATGCCGCGGTGTTTGCGTGTTGGGTGTTGTGTGTGTGCGGCGTTGTCTGTGTGTGTGGGTGTCTGTGTAGGGCGGTGTTTGAGGTTCCCAGTGTGTTTGTTGTGTGTGTGTGTGTTGGGGGGAGGTGTGCACCTCCCATCGTGCTCCATCCCCCATGCTGCGCACCCCCCATCGTGCCCCATCCCCCATGCTGCGCACCCCCTATCATGCTCCATCCCCCATGCTGCCCAACCCCCATCGTGCTCCATCCCTTATGCTGCGCATTCCCCATCGTGCTCCATCCCCGATGCTGCGCACTCCCCATCGTGCTCCATCCCCCATGCTGCGCACTCCCCATCAAGCTCCATCCCCGATGCTGCGCACCCCCCATCGTGCTCCATCCCCCATGCTGCGCACTCCCCATCGTGCTCCATCCTCCATGCTGCGCACTCCCCATCGTGCTCCATCCCCCATGCTGCGCACCCCCCATCGTGCTCCATCCCCCATGCTGCGCACCCCCCATCGTGCTCCATCCCCCATGCTGTGCACCCCATCGTGCTCCATCCCACATGCTATAATAGTTCTCCTATTATACTCAGAGAGGAGTATAATAGGAGGACTATAATAGGAGGAGTAGTCCTGGGGGGAGAGGAGTATAATAGGAGGAATAGTGTACCGGGATCCGATGTACGCTGGTAACTATGATACACATCTGGTAACTGACCTTAGTTACCCGATGTGTATAATGGTTACCAGCGTTCACCGGCTCCGTCACGATCCCAGCATCGCTAGGGTATGTCTGGCGCTGCTGGGATCGTGACGGAGCCGGTGTACGCTGGTAACTATGATACACATCGGGTAACCAAGGGACCTTAGTTACCCGATGTGTATAATGGTTACCAGCGTTCACCGGCTCCGTCACGATCCCAGCATCGCAAGGTTATGTCTGGTGCTGCTGGGATCGTGACGGAGCCGGTGTACACTGGTAACTATGATACACATCGGGTAACCAAGGGACCTTAGTTACCCGATGTGTATAATAGTTACCAGCGTTCACCGGCTCCGTCACGATCCCAGCAGCGCAAGGTTATGTCTGGCGATGCGTGCGGAGGGCCGAGGCGAGCGGGCAATCCATGCGGAGGGCGGGACCAGGCCAAGGCGAGCGACCAATCCGTGGGGGGGCGGAGCCGAGGCGACGCGAGCGGCCAATCCGTGCGGGGAGGCGGGGCCATGGCGAGCCCAGCGGCCAATCAGCTTTGTGTCACCGTAAGGACACAATTTTGGAGCAAGACAGACAGACAGACAGACAGACAGAATAAGGCAATTATATATATAGATGATATCTATATATATAATTGCCTTATTCTGTCTGTCTGTCTGTCTTGCTCCAAAATTGTGTCCTTACGGTGACACAAAGCTGATTGGCCGCTGGGCTCGCCATGGCCCCGCCCCCCCGCACGGATTGGCCGCTCGCCCAGGCTCCGCCCGCACACGGATTGGCCGGCCGCTCGCCCAGGCTCCGCCCCCCACATGGATTGGCCTCTCGCCCCGGCACCCTGCACGCATTGGTAACTCGGCCACGCCCCGCCCTCCTCACGCAATGCACGCTCGCTCTGGCCCCGCCCCCCGCACGCATTCCCCGAACCGACACGGAGCCACGACTCCCAGGTGAGTACTGTACCACACACACACACATCAGATCGCACTCACTCTCACACACACATCACATCGCATCCACACACTCACAACATCCTGGGATATCACTTGCTTCTCGGCGGCGATACTGTGGAGTGACCTTCCAGGACCTGCCGGAGGATCACATGGCCAGAAGCATGTGGTATCTCCGGATGTTGTGAGTGTGAGCGCGTATGTGCGATATCTTCAGTGTGTGTGTGAGTGTATGCGATCGGATGTGTGTGAGTGTGTTCAGATGTGTGAGTGTGTGTGAGTGTATGCGATCGGATCTGTGAGTGTCGGCAGAGGAGCACGGCGTGCTGGGGGAGGCTGGGAGGAGAGAGGCTCATCCTGGGGAAGGCTGGGAGGGGGAGGCTGATGCTGGGGGAGGCTGGGAGGAGAGAGGCTGATGCTGGGGTAGGCTGATGCTGGGGTAGGCTGATGCTGGGGGAGGCTGGGAGGGTGTAGGCTGATGCTGGGATAGGCTGATGCTGGGGTAGGCTGATGCTGGGGGAGGCTGGGAGGGTGTAGGCTGATGCTGGGGGAGGCTGAGAGGAGAGAGGCTGATGCTGGGGGAGGCTGGGAGGAGAGAGGCTGATGCTGGGGGAGGCTGGTAGGGGGAGGCTGATGCTGGGGGAGGCTGGGAGGAGGGAGGCTGGGAGTAGAGAGGCTGATCCTGGGGAAGGCTGGGAGGGGGAGGCTGATGCTGGGGGAGGCTGGGAGGAGAGAGGCTGATGCTGGAGGAGGCTGGGAGGAGAGAGGCTGATGCTGGGGGAGGCTGGGAGGAGAGAGGCTGATGTTGGAGGAGGCTGGGAGGAGAGAGGCTGATGCTGGGGGAGGCTGGGAGGAGAGAGGCTGATGCTGGGGGAGGCTGAGAGGCGAGAGGCTGATGCTGGGGGAGGCTGGGAGGGGGAGGCTGATGCTGGGGGAGGCTGGGAGGGGGAGGCTGATGCTGGGGGAGGCTGGGAGGAGGGAGGCTGGGAGGGGGGAGGCTGAGAGAAGAGAGGCTGATGCTGGGGGAGGCTGAGGCTGGGAGGAGAGAGGCTGATGCTGGGGACAGAGAGGCTGATGCTGGGGACAGAGAGGCTGATGCTGGGAGCAGAGAGGCTGATGCTGGGAGGAGAGAGGCTGATGCTGGGAGGAGAGAGGCTGATGCTGGGAGGAGAGAGGCTGATGCTCGGGGCAGAGAGGCTGATGCTGGTGCAGCATGGGGGATGGAGCACGATGGGGGGTGCGCAGCATGGGGGATGGAGCACGATGGGGGGTGCGCAGCATGGCGGATGGACCACGTTTGGGAGTGCGCAGCATGGCGGATGGAGCACGTTTGGGAGTGCGCAGCATGGCGGATGGAGCACGTTTGGGAGTGCGCAGCAAGGCGGATGGAGCACGTTTGGGAGTGCGCAGCATGGCGGATGGACCACATTTGGGAGTGCGCAGCATGGCGGATGGAGCACGTTTGGGAGTGCGCAGCATGGCGGATGGAGCACGTTTGGGAGTGCGCAGCATGGCGGATGGAGCACGATGGGGGGTGCGCAGCATGGCGGATGGAGCACGTTTGGGAGTGCGCAGCATGGGGGATGGAGCACGATGGGAGGTGCACACCTCCCCCCAACACACACACAACACACCACACACACACTGGGAACCACAAACACCGCCCTACACAGACACCCACACACACAGACAACGCTACACACACACAACACGTTTGGGGGTGCGCAGCATGGGGGATGGAGCACGATGGGGGGTGCGCAGCATGGCGGATGGACCACGTTTGGGAGTGCGCAGCATGGCGGATGGAGCACGATGGGAGGTGCACACCTCCCCCCAACACACACACAACACACCACACACACACTGGGAACCACAAACACCGCCCTACACAGACACCCACACACACAGACAACGCTACACACACACAACACCCAACACACAAACACCGCGGCATACATAAATATACGCACATACCACGCAACACACACACATTGCAGAAAACATACCTCCCCCCAAAACACACCACACCCACACAAACCGTGCAACACACACACACACAACGCTACAGACACACAGCGCTCCACAAACAACGCAACACACGCAACACACATACAACACCGCTCTCACCCCCTGCCACACCCAGACAACACCCAGAACATGTACAGCGCCCTACACAAACACTTGGTAACTACAGACAACAACATATATATATATATATATATATATATATATATATATATATATAACAAAAATCATACATTAACTACACAATACGTAAATTCTAGAATACCCGATGCGTAGAATCGGGCCACCTTCTAGTATTATATAAAGCTCAGTGTATGTGTGTGTGTGTGTGTGTATGTCCGCTAAAGTGTATCCGCACCATAGCATTTACAATCACGAAATTTTGCACAGACACCCCATGTGACTCAGGGAACGTCATACACTATGTTTGGGTGGGAAAATGTAACCCCGTGCTTTCTAGTTACTCTACAAAAATCCTGCAGCCATTAAACTGAATGGAGCTGCGAGCTATACAGTAGGCTATAAATAGCAACTGTCAGTGGAACAAAATAAACTGTTAGTATAAGATAGGATAGACTGATAGAGAGAGACAGAAAAAGACAGACAGACAGAGAGACAGACTGGGAAAGAGACAGCCCTGGAAAGAGACAGACGAGCAAAGAGATAGCTGGAGAAAGAGACAGCCGTAGAAAGAGAGCCGGAGAAAGAGACAGATGGGCAAAGAGACAGACGGGCAAAGAGACAGCCCTGGAAAGAGACAGACGCCCAAAGAGACAGACACCATAAGAGATAGACGCCCAAAGAGACATACAGGCAAAGAGACAGCCCTGGAAAGAGACAGACGCCCAAAGAGACAGACGCCCAAAGAGACAGACGCCCAAAAAGACAGACATGGAAAGAGACAGACCTGGAAAGAGACAGAGCGGGAAAGAGATAGAGCGGGAAAGAGATAGCCCTGGAGAAAGACAGCCCTGGAGAAAGACAGCCCTGGAGAGAGACAGCCCTGGAAAGAGACAGCCCTGGAAAGAGACAGCACTGGAAAGAGACAGCCGGGCAAAGAGACAGCTGGGCAAAGAGACAGCTGGGGAAAGAGACAGATGCCCAAAGACACAGATGCTCAAAGAGACAGACCTGGAAAGAGACAGACCTGGAAAGAGACAGACAGGAAAAGAAACAGACGGGAAAAGAGACAGACGGGAAAAGAGACAGACGGGGAAAGAGACAGATGGGGAAAGAGACAGAGCGGGGAAAGAGACAGAGCGGGAAAGAGATAGCCCTGGAGAGAGACAGCCCTGGAGACAGACAGCCCTGGAGAGAGACAGCCCTGGAGAGAGACAGCCCTGGAAAGAGACAGCCCTGGAAAGAGACAGCCCTGGAAAGAGACAGCACTGGAAAGAGACAGCCGGGCAAAGAGACAGCTGGGCAACGAGACATATGCCCAAAGAGACAGATGCCCAAAGAGACAGACCTGGAAAGAGACAGACCTGGAAAAAGACAGACGGGAAAAGAGACAGACGGGAAGAGAGACAGACGGGGAAAGAGACAGATGGGGAAAGAGACAGAGCGGGAAAGAGACAGAGCGGAAAAGAGACAGCCCTTCAAAGAGACAGCCGGGCAAAGAGACAGCCGGGCAAAGAGACAGACGCCCAAAGAGACAGACGCCCAAAGAGACAGACAAGGAAAGAGACAGCCCTGGAAAGAGACAGCCCTAGAAAGAGACATCCCTAGAAAGAGACAGCCCTAGAAAGAGACAGACCTGGAAAGAGACAGACTGGGAAAAAGACAGACCGGGAAAGAGACAGACCTAGAAACAGACAGCCGGGCAAAGAGACAGCCGGGCAAAAAGACAGCCGGGCAAAAAGACAGCTGGATAAAGAGAAAGCTGAATAAAGAGACAGACGGTCAAAGAGACAGCCCTGGAAAGAGACAGACGCCCAAAGAGATAGACGCCCAAAGAGACAGATGCCCAAAGAGACAGACCTGGAAAGAGACAGACCTGGAAAGAGACAGACCTGGAAAGAGACAGACCTGGAAAGAGACAGAGCGGGAAAGAGACAGACGGGAAAAGAGACAGACGGGAAAAGAGACAGACGGGAAAAGAGACAGACGGGGAAAGAGACAGAGCGGGGAAAGAGACTGAGCAGGGAAAGAGACTGAGCAGGGAAAGAGACAGAGCGGGGAAAGAGACAGAGCGGGAAAGAGATAGCCCTGGAGAGAGACAGCCCTGGAGAGAGACAGCCCTAGAGAGAGACAGCCCTGGAGAGAGACAGCCTTGGAGAGAGACAGCCCTAGAGAGAGACAGCCCTGGAGAGAGACAGCCCTGGAAAGAGACAGCACTGGAAAGAGACATCCGGGCAAAGAGACAGCTGGGCAAAGAGACAGCTGGGGAAAGAGACAGATGCCCAAAGAGACAGATGCCCAAAGAGACAGACCTGGAAAGAGACAGACCTGGAAAGAGACAGATGGGAAAAGAGACAGACGGGAAAAGAGACAGACGGGAAGAGACAGACGGGGAAAGAGACAGACGGGGAAAGAGACAGAGCGGGAAAGAGACAGCCCTGCAAAGAGACAGCCGGGCAAAGAGACAGACGCCCAAAGAGACAGACGGGGAAAGAGACAGCCCTGGAAAGAGACAGCCCTAGAAAGAGACAGCCCTAGAAAGAGACAGACCTGGAAAGAGACAGACCGGGAAAAAGACAGACCGGGAAAGAGACAGACCTAGACAGACAGACGGGCAAAGAGACAGACGGGCAAAGAGACAGCCGGGCAAAGAGACAGCCGGGCAAAAAGACAGCCGGGCAAAAAGACAGCTGGATAAAGAGAAAGCTGAACAAAGAGACAGACGGTCAAAGAGACAGAGAGAGAGAGACAGACAGATACAGAGATTGAGACAGATAGACTGATGCAAATACAGAGAGATAGAAACAGACAAGGAAAGAGACAGACAGCGAGACAGACAAACACCGACACACAGACAGAGACTGGGAGAGAGATAGAGAGACAGTTACTACAGCTAGTATATATATATATATATATATATATATATATATATATATATATATATAATATACACACACACACAATAATGCACATATATATACAGGTAAATATATACATACACACACATACTGTATATATACAAACACACACATATATACACAGACACACATGTATACACACACACATATATATATACACAGTACAGACCAAAAGTTTGGACATACCTTCTCATCTCTAGAACAACTGTTAAGAGGAGACTTTGTGCAGCAGGCCTTCATGGTAAAATAGCTGCTAGGAAACCACTGCTAAGGACAGGCAACAAGCAGAAGAGACTTGTTTGGGCTAAAGAACACAAGGAATGGACATTAGACCAGTGGAGATCTGTGCTTTGGTCTGATGAGTCCAAATTTGAGATCTTTGGATTCAACCACCATGTCTTTGTAGAAAAGGTGAACGGATGGACTCTACATGGCTGGTTCCCACCGTGAAGCATGTAGGAGGAGGTGTGATGGTGTGGGGTGCTTTGCTGGTGACACTGTTAGGGATTTATTCAAAATTGAAGGCATACAGAACCAGCATGCCTACCACAGCATCTTGCAGCGGCGTGTTATTCCATTCGGTTTGCGTTTAGTTGGACCATCATTTATTTCTCAACAGGACAATGACCCCAAACACACCTCCAGGCTGTGTAAGGGCTATTTGACTAAGAAGGAGAGTGATGGGGTGCTACGCCAGATAACCTGGCCTCCACAGTCACCAGACCTGAACCCAATCGAGATTGTTTGGGGTGAGCTGGACCGCAGAGTGAAGGCAAAAGGGACAACAAGTGCTAAGCATCTCTGGGAACTCCTTCAAGACTGCTGGAAAACCATTTCCGGTGACTACCTCTTGAAGCTCATCAAGAGAATGCCAAGAGTGTGCAAAGTAGTAATGAAAGAAAAAGGTGGCTACTTTGAAGAACCTAGAATTTAAGACATATTTTCAGTTGTTTCACACATGTTTTAATTCATAGTTTTGATGCCTTCAATGGGAATCTACAATTTTCAGATTCCTGAAAATAAAGAAAACTCTTTGAATGAGAAAGTGTGTCCAAACTTTTAGTCTGTACTGTATATACACACACACACACACACACACACACACACACACACACACACACATATATACACAAGCATACATATACACACACACACACATATATATACACACACTCACACACACATATATACACACACTCACACACACATATATATATACAGTATTCCTTGAGCTTGAAGTTAACCTTTAATCTCTTTAGAAGTTTTTCTGGACTCGTTTGTTACCATTCGTATTATCCGTCACTTTGATTTCTCATCAATTTTCCTCCTGCGACCACATCCAGGGAGGTTGGCTACAGTCTCATGGATCTTAAATTTCGGGTTTTAGCCGCGCTAAAAAACCACTGTTGTCAGGATGTTAATTAAAAAATTTCTTTTTATTACAGCATTCCAACGCGTTTCAGAGACATAAGCCGTCTCCTTCTTCAGGGAAAAGAGAAAATACACACATAGTATACAGACCGGTTACTTATAAAGGAGTCCATACCGCCACGTAGACAACTATGACGTCAATGCTCTCATGGTAACGGAGTGACTCATGGACACGTGAAAAATGCAGAGGAGGAGTACTTTCTGCTAACACATAGTTACATAGTTACTTAGGTTGAAAAAAGACCTAGGTCCATCTAGTTCAACCTTCCTCCACCAGTTCTACATTTAGTCACTAAGTCATTTATAACCAACAATGTTTTGTGTACTGAGGAAATCATCCAGCCCTTTTTAAAAGCTGTTATAGTATCTGCCATTACTACCTCTTGTGGTAGTGTATTCCACAGTCTGACCGCTCTAACTGTAAAGAACCCTTTCCTATTTAGGTGTCGGAATTGCTTTTCTTCCACTCGCAGTGAGTGCCCCCTGGTCCTTAGTACTGTCTTTGGAAGAAATAAGTCATGTGCCAGTCCTTTATATTGACCACACATGTATTTATACATATAAATGAGATCTCCTCTGAGACGTCTTTTTTCTAAGCTAAACATATCTAACTTTTTCAACCTGTCATCATATGGGAGGCCTTCCATTCCTTGTAATAGTCTAGTTGCCCGCCTTTGAACTGACTCTAACTTCTGAATGTCCTTTTTAAAATGTGGAGCCCAAAACTGGATCCCGTATTCCAGATGTGGCCTTACAAGTGATTTATAGAGGGGTAACAATACGTTGGGATCACGGGATCTAATCTCTCTTTTTATACACCCTAAAATCTTGTTTGCTTTAGCAGCTGCTGCTTGACATTGAGTGCTGCTGCTCAGCTTATTTGTAATGAGAAAACCCAAGTCCTTCTCCTGTTCTGTAGTCCCGAGTTTACTTCCATTTAATGTATACGCAGCTATAGGATTACTCCGTCCTAGGTGCATTACTTTACATTTATCAACATTAAATCTCATTTGCCAAGTATCTGCCCATTCTGACATCTTATCCAGATCTTTTTGTAATATTGTACTATCCAGGTCAGTTTTTAATATCCTACATAGTTTGGTGTCATCGGCAAAGACTGACACTGTACTATCAATCCCATCCACAAGGTCATTAATAAAGAGAGTAAAAAGAATCGGTCCAAGCACAGATCCCTGCGGCACCCCACCGCTGACTATAGCCCATTTAGAGAATGTACCATTTATGACTACTCTTTGTTTCCTATCTTTTAGCCAATTCCTTACCCAGTTGCATATTGTGTCCCCTAGTCCTTGCTTCTGGAGCTTTAGTATAAGGCTATTATGTGGTACAGTATCAAATGCCTTTGCAAAGTCCAAATAAATCACATCAGCTGCATTACCAATATCCAGGTTTGAACTTACCCCCTCATAGAACCCCAACAGGTTGGTTAGACACGACTTATCTTTCATGAATCCATGCTGTTTGTCAGTTATCATATTATTTTCTGCAATATATTTTTGCATGTCATCCCTTAAAATGCCCTCAAAAACTTTGCATACTACTGATGTCAGGCTTACTGGACGGTGGTTGCCTGGATCTACCCCTTTTTCTCTAACACAGAAAAAGCATATATCGGAATATTGAAAAAATAAAAATAAACAGCATGAAATGAATGTAAAATTGAGAATTTAGTAAACACAAAACCTTGTAAATAGGGTACATAGCCTGTCAAACTAGATAAATATGGCAACACATGAGAACACCAAAGTATTAGGCTAAAAAATAGTTTTATTAAATACACTTTAAAAGACAAAAAGCAAAAAAGTAATTAATTATAAATAACACTGCATAAAATCCAGACCTAGTGCAAAACAGATATATATATCAAAATTGATCACAAATAACTTAATAGAGGATGGATCCAGATGGCAACAAAATACGCCCTAAAAACAGGCAAAAAAGGTCAAACATGCAAAAAAAGCTAAAAAAGACCTTAGTAAAGTGCCCAATGCTGAAAATATTGCACTATTTTAAGCCAAAAAGATTTGGTATCTTGTATATAGATCAAAAAACGAGAGTCCCACTCAGTACATAGTGTGAACAGGTGGGTCCCGATAGGGAAAAAAGGCCAGTGCCAATAAATGCAAGCAGTATATACAGAGAAAGGGCAGGATTAATCAAAAAGGATCCATTACCTCAGAGAGTGGAGCACCAGGACTGGCAACCTCAACATATGTTTCCAAATGGGTCTTCGTCAGGACCTTTTTTGCCTGTTTTTAGGGCGTATTTTGTTGCCATCTGGATCCATCCTCTATTAAGTTATTTGTGATCAATTTTGATATATATATCTGTTTTGCACTAGGTCTGGATTTTATGCAGTGTTATTTATAATTAATTACTTTTTTGCTTTTTGTCTTTTAAAGTGTATTTAATAAAACTATTTTTTAGCCTAATACTTTGGTGTTCTCATGTGTTGCCAAAATTGAGAATTTGTTGACAAATAAATGGAAATATATATGAAAAATATACAGTGCCTACAAGTAGTATTCAACCCCCTGCAGATTTAGCAGGTTTGATAAGATGCAAATAAGTTAGAGCCTGCAAACTTCAAACAAGAGCAGGATTTATTAACAGATGCATAAATCTTACAAACCAACAAGTTATGTTGCTCAGTTAAATTTTAATAAATTTTCAACATAAAAGTGTGGGTCAATTATTATTCAACCCCTAGGTTTAATATTTTGTGGAATAACCCTTGTTTGCAATTACAGCTAATAATCATCTTTTATAAGACCTGATCAGGCCGGCACAGGTCTCTGGAGTTATCTTGGCCCACTCCTCCATGCAGATCTTCTCCAAGTTATCTAGGTTCTTTGGGTGTCTCATGTGGACTTTAATCTTGAGCTCCTTCCACAAGTTTTCAATTGGGTTAAGGTCAGGAGACTGACTAGGCCACTGCAACACCTTGATTTTTTCCTTCTTGAACCAGGCCTTGGTTTTCTTGGCTGTGTGCTTTGGGTCGTTGTCTTATTGGAAGATGAAATGACGACCCATCTTAAGATCCTTGATGGAGGAGCGGAGGTTCTTGGCCAAAATCTCCAGGTAGGCCGTGCTATCCATCTTCCCATGGATGCGGACCAGATGGCCAGGCCCCTTGGCTGAGAAACAGCCCCACAGCATGATGCTGCCACCACCATGCTTGACTGTAGGGATGGTATTCTTGGGGTCGTATGCAGTGCCATCCAGTCTCCAAATGTCACGTGTGTGGTTGGCACCAAAGATCTCGATCTTGGTCTCATCAGACCATAGAACCTTGAACCAGTCTGTCTCAGAGTCCTCCAAGTGATCATGAGCAAACTGTAGACGAGCCTTGACATGGCGCTTTGAAAGTAAAGGTACCTTACGGGCTCGTCTCGAACGGAGACCATTGCGGTGGAGTACGTTACTTATGGTATTGACTGAAACCAATGTCCCCACTGCCATGAGATCTTCCCGGAGCTCCTTCCTTGTTGTCCTTGGGTTAGCCTTGACTCTTCGGATAAGCCTGGCCTCGGCACGGGAGGAAACTTTCAAAGGCTGTCCAGACCGTGGAAGGCTAACAGTAGTTCCATAAGCCTTCCACTTCCGGATGATGCTCCCAACAGTGGAAACAGGTAGGCCCAACTCCTTGGAAAGGGTTTTGTACCCCTTGCCAGCCTTGTGACCCTCCACGATCTTGTCTCTGATGGCCTTGGAATGCTCCTTTGTCTTTCCCATGTTGACCATGTATGAGTGCTGTTCACAAGTTTGGTGAGGGTCATAATTAGTCAGAAAAGGCTGGAAAAAAAAAGAGATAATTATTCCAAACATGTGAAGCTCATTGTTCTTTGTGCCTGAAATACTTCTTAAAACTTTAGGGGAACCAAACAGAATTCTGGTGGTTTGAGAGGTTGAATAATAAATGACCCTCTGAATAAACTTTTCACAATTTAAAAAAAATAAATAAAAAAAGAAATAACATTCTTTTTTGCTGCAGTGCATTTCACACTTCCAGGCTGATCTACAGTCCAAATGTCACAATGCCAAGTTAATTCCGAATGTGTAAACCTGCTAAATCTGCAGGGGGTTGAATACTACTTGTAGGCACTGTATATGAACTGCTTAGTTTTTCAGAGCACGTCAATATGATGACAGGCATGTGTGCTTAATGTGATTCTCGAACCCAAAAATGTAAATCACTAAGTTCAACACAAAGTGGTTGGTGAACATCCGTAACTCCAAAGCTGGCTACTTGCAAGGGAAAATTAAGGAATTACTATAGGTGCCATAGTGAGGAAATAAAAGTATGAGAGAATTCAATTCAATTCAATTCAATTCTGTGTGTTCGAGAATCACATTAAGCACACACGCCTGTCATCATATTGACGCGCTCTGAAAAACTAAGCAGTTCATATATATTTTTCATATATATTTCCATTTATTTGTCAACAAATTCTCAATTTTACATTCATTTCATGCTGTTTATTTTTATTTTTTCAATATTCCGATATATGCTTTTTCTGTGTTAGCAGAAAGTACTCCTCCTCTGCATTTTTCACGTGTCCATGAGTCACTCCGTTACCATGAGAGCATTCTGACAACAGTGGTTTTTTAGCGCGGCTAAAACCCGGTTCTCATATATATGTATATATATATAATTTTTACTACGTCTTCACGGGGCCGCTGCTTGAACCACGCGGACACTCATATGCTCTATAAGGGGTTGTGACTGGCACAACCTCTCCAAGTGAGTGTACCTATTTATATCTTCACACGGTTATTACCGGGTAAGACCCTATTGCGCCTTTGTTTCCCCCTCTCCAGCAGGATCTTAAATTTCAGAATATGTGCAACTTTAGTCACAGGAACATCAAGCTGCTTGAAGATAGTCTTATAACCTTTACTTTTAACATGCTTGTCTATAATTTTCTTTCTAATCTCCTGAGACAACTCTTTCCTTCGCTTCCTCTGGTCCATGTTGAGTGTGGTACACACCCTGTCACCAAACAGCACAGTGAGTATCTGTAGCCGTATATACAGGCCCACTGACTGATTAGAAGATTGTTGACACCTGGGATGCTAATTAGTGGACATACCTTGATTTAACATGTCCCTTTTGTCACACTATTTTCAGGGGTACCATCATTTCTGTCCAGGCCTATTGCATGAGTTTTATTTTTTTGAAAATTCTGTGGAAACATGGTTGAAAAGAAATGTCTGACCTTTATTTGCTCACTTCCATTGGTTTATTTTCTATATACCATTACTTTGGACAAATTCAAGTTATTTCTGTGACCATTGTTGGTCTTTCTTTCATTAAACAATAGGTACCAACAATTTTGTCCATATGTGTAAAGTCATTACAGAGGGAACTTTTTTAAGTGTGTATTTCTGTTAGGCCTGTTTCACACGTCAGTGAAAAACACAGACGTTTTTCACTGACATGTAAAAAACGCATATGGTTCTCCATGTGCCGTGATTCACGGCACACGTGGGTTGTCCATGTGCAATCCGTGATTGTGTATGGACGTATACTCACCTGTTCCGTTACTGCTGTCCGTGGTGCTGAAGTCTCCAGCTCTGCAGCATCCGGCACCTGCTGTCTCTCACCTCTATTTCCAAGGTGGCTCGGGCTGCATTCATGAATATGCATGCCATAATGAACGGGCCAGGAAGCTGCAGACAGCAGATGCTGCACAGAGCGTCGCTGGAGAAGGTGCTTTTTATTTTCAACTAGCTGTAGTACCCGGGCGTTACCCGGGATAGTAACTGTCTCTCTGTCTCTCTCTCCCAGTCTCTGTCTGTCTGTCGCTGTCTGTCTATCTCTCTGTCTGTGTCTTTCTTTGTCTGTCTGTGTCTATGTCTCTGTTTCTATCTCTCTGTCTGTATTTGTACCAGTCTATCTGTCTCCATCTCTATGTCTGTCTGTGTCTCTCTATCTCTGTCTCTGTAACGTCCGGGTGGTGGAACCTCTGGACCGTACACCGGTTTCCCTTGAGGAGGCAGCCAGGCAGGTCACCCCGCCAGAGGGTCTGGGTGCACGGTAGCCGAAGCACTGGTGGTAGTCAGACAGTCCGTAGGGGAGCAGGAAAGGTGGATGGAGTTCTGGACGGTGGTCCGGGTGACGAGGCTCAGAGTCCGAGGCCAGGTGGTAAGGTCAGGCGGGATCCGAGACTTGCTGAGCGATGAAACGGGTCACCAAGCGGAGCCAGGGACTGGAGACTGGCGGAGCTGCGGAGGTGGTGGCACATCCGCCGAAGTCACCGTCAGGGTACGGGAATGAGCGTGGTTCGGAGCGGCTGGCGTGGCAGGACAGGCTCTATGAGACAGGACAGGGTTAATGCAGGCAAGGTACAAGACAAAGCAATAGGGGACCTGAAAACTAGCTTGCTAAACACGTAGAACAGGCCCCGCCCACCAGGAAAGTGATTCTTAATATACCCTGTACCTGTCTATGTGTCACGCTCCCCGGGTCCTCACCCCCGCTCCCCGGCTCACCTGCCACGCTCCCCGCTCTCCAGCCTCCGGTGCCCGTCCTTCCCAGGCCCCCTGGTCTCCGATCCCGGCGCCCGACGGCTTCCCAGGCCCTGGCCGGCTCCCCTGCGTCCTCCTCGCAGCCTCCTTCCCTGGCTTCTGGCACCCGGGCGGCGCGCATGCGCATTAGGGCGCGCGCGCGGTCACTGACCCTTTCTTAAAGGGCCAGCGTCCATTAACAGGAAATGAGGCTAAACAGGTACAGGGTATATAGGGGGTTATTGTCCAAGGGGGCGGGGCCTGATCTTCGTGTTTCCTAAGCTAGGAGTCAGGTCTCCTGGTGTTTCTGTGCATGTACTTACCTCTCTCTCTCGTAGAGCCGTGCCTGCCTCGCCATCCAGTCCTGCCGTATCCCGAACCCCGAACGCTGTCCATCTGCCATCCTGACAGTCCGCACCATCCCGGATCCCTGCGGTGACTCATCACCTCGCTCCAAAGGTTCCGGACCCCGCCTGACACCATCTCGGCTTCCGAACCAGAGCTGCGTCACCCGGACTACCACCCGTGACTCCGTGGTCCCAGGGACTTCTCCGCTATACTCGTGTGCACGGACTGTTCTGCTGTTTATAGTGCCCCAGCTACCGGACTCTTTACTACCATCTAGGAGTTCGGCCCAGTGGATCCACCTCCTGGGTCTGCCCGTCCACCTGGCCCTGACAGTAAGATCAGGCCATGGATCCCGCTGCAGCACTAGCAGCCGTACAGGAGGAACTCCAACGCCAGCGTGAGACTCAGACCCGCATGCTGCAATTCATGTCTTCTGTGGACGCCCGCCTGAACACGCTACAAGCGGCAGTTACGACTTCGACATCCCGGGCTTCCACTAGTCAAGCCACGGCTCCAGCTCCTGTGGCCACTTCTTCAGATACCACCAGACTTCGGTTGGCTTCACCACCCCGGTACGCCGGAGACCCCAAGACCTGCAGGGGCTTCTTAAACCAATGCTCCCTTCATTTCACGCAGCTGCCGCATTTGTTTGCCTCCGACCAAGCTAAGGTCGCCTTCATCATGTCCCATCTAGAGGGTGAGGCACTGGCGTGGATGAACCCCTTGTGGGAGAAGGGGGATCCTGTGACCACGAACATCCAGGACTTCCTGCAGGCATTCCGTGGTACCTTCGATGAGCCCGGACGCGCCTCCGCGTCTGCTTCGTCTCTTCTCCGCTTACGTCAGGGGACTCTGACGGTGGGTCAATACGCGATCCGGTTTCGCACCCTGGCCTCAGAACTAGGGTGGAACAACGAGGCCCTAACCGCCGCCTTCTGGGAAGGACTCTCAGGGCGAATTAAAGACGAGCTGGCGGGTCGTGACGTACCGACCACCCTAGATGCCCTGATTGCCCTAGCGACTCGAGTGGACATTCGCTTTCAGGAGCGATCCAAGGAAGCTTCCCGTGAGAGACGTCCGGTACGGCATTCCCCTCCTCCGCAGAAACCCTCCGTACTTCAGTCATCGACAGCTGGGGCTCCCGTCCACGAGCCCATGCAGATCGACCGAGTGCGTCAGTCTGAACAACGTCGAGCAGAGCGGCTCGCCAAGGGTCTCTGCTTTTACTGCGGTGAGGACACACACCTGCTACGCTCCTGTCCAGAGAGGCCGGGAAACTCCAAAGCCTAGGGTTGGTAGGAGAGGCCACCCTAGGTGCTGGGACTCTCTCTGACCCGGTTACATGGACAGTGCAAGTGACAACGGGAGAGACGCGGTTCACGGCTGATGCCTACCTCGATTCCGGGGCAGCAGGCAATTTCATCCAGCAGACCACGGTGGACAAGTACCGGGTGCCTGTTACTCCACTCGACAAGCCCCTTGTGATTGCCTCGGTGGATGGGAGACCCCTCTCTGACACCATCTCCTGGATCACCAGGCCGGTCGAACTGCGTATCGGTGCCCTTCACACCGAGAACATCGCTTTCTACGTCCTCCCACACATGTCCCACCAGATCCTGCTGGGACTTCCATGGTTGCGGACACACGAACCATCAGTCAGTTGGGGCACTGGCGAAATCACCCGATGGGGCTCTTCGTGTCATGAGAGGTGCCTAAAGTCCATACAACCCATCCGACGACCTCCGGTTCCAGAGAACCTACCGGGGCTGCCCTCGGCCTATTGGTCCTTTGCAGATGTTTTTGATAAAAAGGAATCCGAGGTACTGCCGCCACATCGTCCATACGATTGTGCCATCGACCTGCTCCCAGGAACAACACCACCATGAGGACGGATATATCCTTTATCTCCAGCCGAAACAAGGGCCATGTCTGCTTACATCTCAGAGAGCCTGGCAAGGGGGTTCATTCGGAGATCCTCCTCTCCTGCTGGAGCAGGTTTCTTCTTTGTCAAGAAGAAAGAGGGCGACTTACGCCCATGCATAGACTACCGGGGTTTGAATCAAATCACCGTAAAAAACAAGTACCCACTGCCGCTCATTCCCGAATTGTTTGACCGGCTTAGAGGAGCACGTGTGTTCACCAAGCTGGATCTTCGGGGTGCTTACAATCTGGTACGCATCCGATCTGGTGACGAATGGAAAACCGCGTTCAATACGCGCGATGGACATTATGAATACTGCGTGATGCCCTTCGGCCTGTGTAACGCTCCTGCCGTCTTTCAAGAACTGGTGAACGACGTGTTCCGGGACCTTCTCTACATCTGTGTGGTAGTGTATCTAGATGACATCCTTGTCTTCTCTCCGGACCTCCAAACCCACAGAGAAAACGTACAGCTGGTGCTACAAAGACTGAGGGAGAATCGTCTGTACGCAAAGTATGAGAAGTGTGTCTTTGAGCAGTCTTCTCTCCCCTTCCTGGGGTACATCATCTCAGATACCGGACTGCAAATGGATCCCAAGAAGGTCTCCGCCATTCTCAACTGGCCTCCTCCTTCTGGACTGAAGGCAATCCAACGCTTCCTGGGATTCGCCAACTACTACCGCCAGTTTATCCCTCACTTCTCTGCCTTGACTGCTCCTCTCTCCGCCCTGACTAAGAAGGAGGCTAATCCTAAGGACTGGTCACCTGCGGCTGACGCCGCGTTTGGCTCTCTGAAGCGGGCATTTGCCTCCTCTCCTGTACTTCACCGTCCGGAGTTAAACCGCCAGTTCACCTTGGAGGTGGATGCCTCCTCCTCAGGAGCCGGAGCAGTGCTCATGCAAAAGTCCTCCTCCGGGAAGATGGTGACTTGCGGATTCTTCTCCAAGGGCTTCTCAGCGCCTGAACGCAACTACACCATCGGTGACCGAGAGCTCTTGGCAGTCAAACTGGCTCTGGAGGAATGGCGCTACCTTCTGGAAGGAGCAGTGTACCCCGTGATTATTTACACGGATCACAAGAACTTGGAATACCTGCGGTCCGCTCAGCGACTGAACCCACGGCAAGCCAGGTGGTCCCTATTCTTTGCCAGGTTTGATTTCCAGCTCCACTTCCGACCCGCGGACAAGAATGTACGTGCTGATGCCTTGTCCAGGTCTTTCATGCCCATGGAGCAGGAGGAAGAGACTACCCAACCCATCATCTGTCCTAGCAAAATCATTCCGGTGGCCCCTGTCACCCTGGCCCAGATACCGCCTGGGAAAACCTATGTCTCCGAGGTAGACAGGGAAAAAGTGTTACACTGGGGTCATGCCTCGAAAACAGCCGGTCATGCTGGTCAGAAAAAGACATGGGGTGCGATTGTACGTCATTACTGGTGGCCATCCCTTCGCACGGACGTCGCTGCTTTTGTATCCGCCTGTTCCTCTTGTGCCAGGAACAAGACGCCCAAACACCTCCCATATGGCCGTCTTCTGCCTCTGCCGATACCGTCAGTTCCGTGGCAACACATAGCAATGGACTTTATTACGGACTTGCCATTGTCCTCCGGACACACAGTCATATGGGTCGTGGTGGACCGGTTCTCTAAAATGGCCCATTTCGTCCCTATGGCTGGACTGCCCTCTGCTCAGGAACTCGCGGACGCCTTTATACAACACATCTTCCGCTTGCATGGCTTTCCATTACACATCGTATCCGACAGAGGAACTCAGTTCACCTCCCGCTTCTGGAGGGCTCTCTGTAAACATCTGGGAGTGACTCTGGACTTTTCATCTGCATACCATCCTCAGTCTAATGGCCAGGTAGAGAGGGTCAATCAAATCTTGACCTCTTTCTTACGTCACTATGTTAACGTCCATCACGACGACTGGTCCGCTCTTCTTCCTTGGGCTGAATTCTCCCACAACCACCACGTCAGTGAGTCCTCCTCCAGCTCTCCCTTCCATGTCGTTTACGGACTCCAGCCTTCCATCCCATTGCCTGTATCTCCTTCTTCGGATGTCCCTGCTGCAGATACAGTAGCCCGTGACTTTGCAACCATTTGGGACTCTGTCAAAGCGTCTGTCACAAACCACCGGGGGGGTCACTCAGAAATCCCCCCGCGCTGGCTACCAGTACGTCACAATCGGGGGGTAACAAGTGGGGGTCACCCCTCCTTTATACCTCCCGACCGACAGACAGAGCACGTGACGCGCTCTCTAGCGCCCCTCTTATAGTCAGGCCAATTATGGAATTGCCCGACAATAAGCAAGGAGGCCGCTATACTACTTATGCCGATTATTGAAGGGTCCCCGGTGAGAGTAAGGTATATATTCCCCCGACCTCCGCGGGCGGAATATATAAAATCTCCCCGAATCTCACTGGCCTCCCCACAATAATCCTTGGCACAATTCGCTGCCACCAACCGATTTACGGTAACTATTAGCCGAACACACAGACGTGGGATTCAAGATCGAGATAACAGAACAGCCCAAGATTAATTATATAATTTAATCAGCCTAAAGCACACTAGAACTACAATATATACAATAGGGAATCTACAGAATATACAGTTATGTCAGAGTACAGTTACAATCAAAGCATGGGTTACAAACAGGCATACACAGTTCCAGCAGTTACCTTGTTGCGTCTGGCCACAGGGGGGCGCTGTAGACCAGGTTTCCAGGAACTCCCTCACAGGTCTTTCCCAACCAGGCCCCCGAGCAGAAGAACACTGGAAAATGGCCGAAGTAGGGTTATCAACCTGGGCAGATCCAGGTCCCCTCCTACCTTAGTGACCTCACAGGGAAGCACTGCCACTCCCCCTGCATGGATCAGAATTATCCAGCAAAGGGGATATTGGCCATAACTTTGCCTGGGAGCGTCGTAGGCGGACGCCAATGCTCTCATTGTGACAGTTATGAATTTAGCTACAGAACGAGGGGACTCATGACCTGTCTACGAGTTCCCATATGGCTGATATCACGCCTGGGGTATTTCCCAAGCTCCCCCTTCCATAAAAAAGGTGTGCCAGCATCGTCCGCCTGCGCAAACACCATTTTTATGGTTGCCATATTTATCGGAGATATGGCTTGCGAGATATGAACCATTTTTTACTGGAGTCGTTCTGTCTGGCTACTTCCAAGCCTTGCTAATGAGATACAACTCTTGTTACAGGGTGACGGCAGGGAGTCATCCTGTGTCCATTGTCCTCACATCATCTCATCTCCATATCAGAGGAGATGGCTGTTGGAGGTGTAAGTGGGATGTGACACCTCCACAGATGCTGGACATTTGAGAACAAGAAGGGAGGGGGGGCACTGCCAGGGAGTGATGAGAGCAATTATGACTTCTAGTCATAATTCCTCTTCATATCCCAGGATTTACCTCACACCTCCCCCCTTTTGAGGGCGCTAGGGGGCAGCACACTCCGGTGTTCCCCCGTGCGCCCGTCCGCGACCTCTCCTTGTCGGGACAGCCCGTCTGCGTTACCGTGGTCACGGCCCCTTTTGTGGCGAATGGTGAAGTTGTATTGCTGGAGCGCAAGGCTCCATCGCAACAATCGCCCATTCGTCCCAGAGACGGTGAACGCCGGATCGGGGGATGATCCCCAGTGTCCACGTGATGGACAGCCAAGTCAGTCCTTCCGGGCTGGTTGGTAAACAACCCCCGGAAGGGGTGTAGGGTGGCCCACAGCTGGGACCGTTGGTCCTCCAAGAGCTGGTGGCCAACCTCCACATCCTCAATGGATCCGCCTGCCCTAACCTGGGCTAGCATATCCAAGAGGGTTTCCGCTTCTCCCTCCTCGGGCAGGTTGCACACGGGGAGCGCACATGCCTCCCGCTCATGATGTGCCTTCATCATGTTCACATGGAAGGGCTTCCGCCTTCCACGGGCAGGGTCCAGGGTGACCAGGTACGTTACAGGGTTGAGCTGCTGGTACACGAGGTATGGGCCTTCCCAGGCTGCCTGAAGCTTGTCCTGCGGTACGGGGACCAGTACCCACACCTTTTGACCCACTTGGTAGGTCCTCTCACAAGCGTTCTGGTCGTACCAACGCTTCTGATCGGCCTGGGCTTGAGCCATATTGTCGTGTACCAGTTGCGTCAAGGCCTACATTTTGTCCCGGAAGCGCATGACATACTCGATAACCGACACTCCAGGGGTGGCCAAATCCCCTTCCCAAGCCTCTTTCACCAGAGCCAGGGGGCCCCGCACACGTCGCCCGTACAGGAGCTCAAACGGTGAGAATCCTGTTGAGGCCTGTGGAACCTCCCGGTAAGCAAATAACAGGTGTGGGAGATACCGCTCCCAGTCACGCCCATGGGAGTCGACCAACATCTTAAGCATCTGCTTTAAGGTGCCATTAAACCGCTCGCACAGGCCATTAGTCTGTGGATGGTACGGGCTGGCCACCAGATGTCGCACCTGGACTTGCTTACAGAGGGCCTCCATCAGCTGGGACATGAATTGGGTCCCCCGGTCAGTGAGCATTTCCTGGGGAAAACCCACTCGGGAGAAAATCTCCAGCAATGCGGTGGCCACCTTGTCAGCCCGAATGGACGACAAGGCCACTGCTTCTGGGTACCGGGTGGCATAGTCCACTACCGTCAGTATGAAGCGTTTCCCGGAGCTGCTGGGGATGGCCAGCGGGCCGACCAGATCCACAGCCACCCTCCTGAAAGGCTCATCGATGATTGGCAGAGATACTAGTGGGGCTTTGGGGTGTGGCCCCGCCTTCCCCACTCTCTGACAGGTTTCACACGAACGGCAGTAGGCAGCCACATCGGCCCCCATTTTTGGCCAGTAGAAATGCTGGTTTAACCTGGCCTTGGTCTTAGCGATCCCTAGGTGTCCGGCCATCGGAATCTCATGTGCGATCCGCAACAACTCCGTCCGGAACGGATAGGGTACCACCAACTGTCGGTCCCTGGGCC
This sequence comes from Anomaloglossus baeobatrachus, assembly GCF_048569485.1. Classification (NCBI taxonomy): domain Eukaryota; kingdom Metazoa; phylum Chordata; class Amphibia; order Anura; family Aromobatidae; genus Anomaloglossus; species Anomaloglossus baeobatrachus. The sequence continues at coordinate 121,475,704 of NC_134360.1, read as the reverse complement.
ACGCCTCCGGTGAACCCTGCTGGACCGTGGCCCGGTACAGCCGTCCTTGGTCCCAGACCACTCGCTCCGGGTCCGAGTCCGAGGGAGGCTGTGCCGCCTGCTCCTTAAGAGCTTTCAGGCTGTCATCAGCTTCTAACGCTGCCTGAAACCCCTGACTAGATGTGGCCAGAATCGACGAGACTGTCACATCTTCAGTCAGTACCCCGGGACCTGTGTCCTGGCCTCCACCTGACTCGGCTGCCACTTGGTCAGAAGGGGAAGAGCTATCGGACCTCCGGGAGGCCCCTTGGCTTCCAGCACTCCCACTGCGGGTGACAGCGGCCACAGCCGCTGCGACCGTGGGTCGTGCCTGCTCCTCCTCCGTTCCTGACCAAGTCGCCGGTTCAGGCAGACCTACCTGGCTTCCTGACACCCCGGTTGTGGGGGAACCATGCACCGAGATCTTACCTGGGAGCACTTCCGCTCCTGGACCGGCCCCAATCTCACCTGCCTGTTCCCCTCCTGCAGCAACAGAACCCCGCTGTGAAATCTCTGGGGACCCCACATTTGCTGTGGTAGCCCCCACCCCACACACTGGTCCTCCCCCTGCAGCACCCTGCTCTCTGCTTATCCCTGCAGAGGGCAACAGATCCCAGCTCACAGGCTGGTTACTTGTAGAGGCATTGTCACACCTTTCTCTGACCCCCTCCCCTCCTGTCACAGCTGCAGCTGCGTGTGTGTCTATGGTGTCTGTGCAAGCAGAAATATCAGAGTTCACTCCCTCCTCCCTTACATCATTCATAGATAACACATTAACATTGTCAGGAGTCATGTCAGTACTGGCTGAAGGTTCAGCCCTTGGGGGGGGCCCAAACTGGGAGGTTATCTGCCCCAAATCTGTCCCAAGTAGCACGTTTGCAGGGATCCGATCAGTTACCCCCACCTCCCTCACCCCTCGCCCTGCGCCCCAGTCCACATAAATGTCAGCAACAGGCAGCGCCGGGTCAGTGCCTCCAATCCCGGAGACAGCGAGGGTTTTTCCAGGGATCAAGTCTTGGGGGGACACCATCTCAGGCCGCACCAGAGTCACCTCCGAGGCGCTGTCTCGCAGTCCTATGGTCACAGACCGGCCGACGGTGACAGGTTGGAAGCTGTCCAGGGACCTACCACCACCCCCACCCACACAATACACCTTGGGCGGCCCTTGGGACGGGGACGGAGCCGGGGCCTTGGGACGCTGAGGGCACATGGCCTTGAAGTGTCCAGGTAGGTTGCACTGGTGGCACCGTCTTGGTTCCGCCACGGGCCTGGAGAGGGGAGTTGAGGGGGACACCCCCTGCAGTCTAGGGGCAGGTGGGGCAGTCGCAGAATTCATCTTACCCCCTCTCCAGGTGCTGCTGGTGGCCGCTCTCCTGGCCTCAGGGGCCCGGTTGTTGGTGTAGTCATCGGCAAGGGCAGCTGTAGCCGTGGACCCCTTTGGCTTCTGGTCTCGGATGAACTGGCGGAGATCCTCAGGGCAGTTCCACAAGAGTTGCTCCGTGATGAACAAGTCCAGGATCTCCGGTCCGGTGGAAAGCTGCAGGCCTTGGGTCCAGTGGTCGGCAGCTCGGGCAAGTGCCCGCCGGTGGTCAGCCCAGGAGTCCTTTGGTCCCTTCTGTAGGCTCCGGAACTTCTTGCGGTAGGACTCTGGGGTGAGGTTGTACTGTTGGATCAGGGCCCGCTTGATGGTGTCGTAGCCCTGATCTGCCTCAGCAGGCACGTCCCCAAGGATATCCAGGGCCTTACCCCTTAAACGGGGGGTCAGGTATTTGGCCCACTGGTCCTTGTCCAGATGGTGCTGCAAGCAAGTCCGTTCAAAAGCAGTCAAGAAAGAGTCCAAGTCTCCATCCTTCTCCAGCACTGGGAAGTCCTCAACACGGACCTTTGGAAGTTTGGTGTCTCGAAGGTCACGTGTGGCTGATGAGGGCCGGAGCTGAGCTAGCTGCAGCTGGTAGTCACGGTCTGCCTGTCGCTCTCGCTCTCGCTCTTCACGCGCTGCCTGCCGCTCTCGCTCCGCAGCCTCACGCTCTGCGTGCCGCTCCGCAGCCTCAGCGTCACGCGCTGCCTGCCGCTCTGCCCTGCGCTCTGCCAGGAGTTCCTTGTAGCCCTTCTGGTCTCCAGCCTGGAGAAGGGCCATAGCCATTTGAAGAAGGCTATCCGAGCCTCCCAGGCTCGGTGGAATGGCACGTGGTGATCTGTGGCACGCTGCAGAGCTAGGCGATTCACTGTCCCTTTCAGAGCGGAGGGCTGGCATCTGGCTCGTTGAGGAACCTTGGGTGAGCTCCTCCTCATCTTGTCCAGCAGTGCCAGGTTGCGCAATGTCCTCGGCAGAACGGTTTTCTGGCGTCGAGCTCCTGGAGGACTCGTGGGCAACCTCCTCATTGCTGTCCACAGCACCGTCCTCCCTCTCTTCGGCTCCTGCCTTAGCATTGGCCAGTTGCATAGCTCTGCTCCTGGTGCCATCAGCCATTCTTGCAGACTTTTGGTCACTGACACAGAACTGACACCTGATGCCTCCACACACCTTACAGTATCTGCACTCTGACACTCTAGTGTTGAGCTAGTCTGAAGACCCCAGCAGCCACAGCTGCTGCAGGCAGTCTTTAGTGTCTGGGAGTATGGGTCTCACACTCACACACACTATTATCTCGATCCCACCGCTATGCCACCAATATGTCACAAACCACCGGGGGGGTCACTCAGAAATCCCCCCGCGCTGGCTACCAGTACGTCACAATCGGGGGGTAACAAGTGGGGGTCACCCCTCCTTTATACCTCCCGACCGACAGACAGAGCACGTGACGCGCTCTCTAGCGCCCCTCTTATAGTCAGGCCAATTATGGAATTGCCCGACAATAAGCAAGGAGGCCGCTATACTACTTATGCCGATTATTGAAGGGTCCCCGGTGAGAGTAAGGTATATATTCCCCCGACCTCCGCGGGCGGAATATATAAAATCTCCCCGAATCTCACTGGCCTCCCCACAATAATCCTTGGCACAATTCGCTGCCACCAACCGATTTACGGTAACTATTAGCCGAACACACAGACGTGGGATTCAAGATCGAGATAACAGAACAGCCCAAGATTAATTATATAATTTAATCAGCCTAAAGCACACTAGAACTACAATATATACAATAGGGAATCTACAGAATATACAGTTATGTCAGAGTACAGTTACAATCAAAGCATGGGTTACAAACAGGCATACACAGTTCCAGCAGTTACCTTGTTGCGTCTGGCCACAGGGGGGCGCTGTAGACCAGGTTTCCAGGAACTCCCTCACAGGTCTTTCCCAACCAGGCCCCCGAGCAGAAGAACACTGGAAAATGGCCGAAGTAGGGTTATCAACCTGGGCAGATCCAGGTCCCCTCCTACCTTAGTGACCTCACAGGGAAGCACTGCCACTCCCCCTGCATGGATCAGAATTATCCAGCAAAGGGGATATTGGCCATAACTTTGCCTGGGAGCGTCGTAGGCGGACGCCAATGCTCTCATTGTGACAGTTATGAATTTAGCTACAGAACGAGGGGACTCATGACCTGTCTACGAGTTCCCATATGGCTGATATCACGCCTGGGGTATTTCCCAAGCTCCCCCTTCCATAAAAAAGGTGTGCCAGCATCGTCCGCCTGCGCAAACACCATTTTTATGGTTGCCATATTTATCGGAGATATGGCTTGCGAGATATGAACCATTTTTTACTGGAGTCGTTCTGTCTGGCTACTTCCAAGCCTTGCTAATGAGATACAACTCTTGTTACAGGGTGACGGCAGGGAGTCATCCTGTGTCCATTGTCCTCACATCATCTCATCTCCATATCAGAGGAGATGGCTGTTGGAGGTGTAAGTGGGATGTGACACCTCCACAGATGCTGGACATTTGAGAACAAGAAGGGAGGGGGGGCACTGCCAGGGAGTGATGAGAGCAATTATGACTTCTAGTCATAATTCCTCTTCATATCCCAGGATTTACCTCACAGCGTCCCTTGGGCGTGCTTCCCTGCGGATGAAAAGACACGCTGACAAGAAACGTCTGGACCCTCCGTGTTTCTCTCCTGGAGATCTCGTCTGGCTTGCTTCCCAGTACGTCCGCCTGAAGATACCATCATACAAGCTGGGTCCTCGCTACATTGGGCCGTTTAAAGTCCTCAACAAGATCAATGAGGTCTCCTACAAGCTACAGCTCCCGGCCACGATGAGGATACCCAACTCATTCCACGTCTCCCTGCTCAAGCCGGTTGTCCTTGGTCCCTTCTCCGCTGCTGCCAGTCCGGCTCCTCCACCTATTGCCGATGACGACATCTATGCGGTAAGGGATATCGTGGCCATGAAGACCGTACGAGGTCGACAGTTCTTCCTGGTGGACTGGGAAGGGTATGGTCCTGAGGATAGGTCCTGGGAGCCCAGGGAGAACGTGGGCACTCCTCTGATCCGTGCCTTCATGGTCCCGGTTGCGGGGAGGGGGGCGTGGGGGGGGGGGGTACTGTCACGCTCCCCGGGTCCTCACCCCCGCTCCCCGGCTCACCTGCCACGCTCCCCGCTCTCCAGCCTCCGGTGCCCGTCCTTCCCAGGCCCCCTGGTCTCCGATCCCGGCGCCCGACGGCTTCCCAGGCCCTGGCCGGCTCCCCTGCGTCCTCCTCGCAGCCTCCTTCCCTGGCTTCTGGCACCCGGGCGGCGCGCATGCGCATTAGGGCGCTGCGCGCGGTCACTGACCCTTTCTTAAAGGGCCAGCGTCCATTAACAGGAAATGAGGCTAAACAGGTACAGGGTATATAGGGGGTTATTGTCCAAGGGGGCGGGGCCTGATCTTCGTGTTTCCTAAGCTAGGAGTCAGGTCTCCTGGTGTTTCTGTGCATGTACTTACCTCTCTCTCTCGTAGAGCCGTGCCTGCCTCGCCATCCAGTCCTGCCGTATCCCGAACCCCGAACGCTGTCCATCTGCCATCCTGACAGTCCGCACCATCCCGGATCCCTGCGGTGACTCATCACCTCGCTCCAAAGGTTCCGGACCCCGCCTGACACCATCTCGGCTTCCGAACCAGAGCTGCGTCACCCGGACTACCACCCGTGACTCCGTGATCCCAGGGACTTCTCCGCTATACTCGTGTGCACGGACTGTTCTGCTGTTTATAGTGCCCCAGCTACCGGACTCTTTACTACCATCTAGGAGTTCGGCCCAGTGGATCCACCTCCTGGGTCTGCCCGTCCACCTGGCCCTGACACTATGTAATTTCCTGTTTCTCGGTGCTGGCCCTTTAAGAGAGGGTCAATGACCGCGTGCGCGCCCTAATGCGCATGCGCGAGGCCCGGGTGCCAGAAGCCAGAGGAGGGAGCGGTGAGGAGGAAGCAGGAGAGCCGGGCTGAGGCAGAGATGCCGACGGGCGCCGGGAGCGGGGACCGGGCTGCCTGGGGACCGCAGGCAATGGGACAGGAAGGCTATGGAGCGGGGGACCGGGAAGCCTGGCACGGGAGCGGGTAAGCAAGGCAGAGGGACCGGGAAGCATGGCAGGAGAGCCGGGGAGCCTAGCAGGGGAGCCGGGGAGCGTGACAGTACCCCCCTCCCCCACGCCCCCCTCCCCGCAAGCGGGACAGGAAGGCACGAATCAGAGGAGTGCCCACATTCTCCCGGGGCTCCCAGGACCTATCCTCGGGACCATACCCCGCCCAGTCCACCAGGAAATAATGCCGACCTCGTACAGTCTTCATGGCCACGATATCCCTTACCGCATAGATGTCATCGTCAGCAATGGGAGGAGGAGCAGTACCGGCATCAGCGGAGAAGGGACCAAGGACAACAGGCTTGAGCAAGGAGACATGGAAAGAGTTGGGTATCCGCATCGTGGCCGGGAGCTGCAGCTTGTAGGAGACTGCATTGATCTTGCTGATGACTTTAAACGGCCCGATGTAACGAGGACCCAACTTGTAGGATGGCAACTTCAATCTGACATACTTGGATGCAAGCCAGACGAGATCACCAGGGGAGAAACACGGGGGATCCAGGCGCCTTTTGTTCGCATGTCTCTTCATCCGCAAAGAAGCACGCTCAAGGGAGGTCTTGACAGAGCTCCATATGGCTGAGAAGTCCTGGACCAGAGCATCTGCTGCGGGGACATCGGAAGCCGAGGATACTGGCAATGGCACAGAAGGCTGAAGTCCGTAAAGGTGGACTCGCTGATGTGATGATTGTGGGAGAACTCAGCCCAAGGAAGAAGCGTGGACCAGTCATCGTGATGGGCATTAACGTAGTGGCGCAGGAAGGAGGTCAGGATTTGATTGACCCGCTCCACTTGCCCATTCGACTGAGGATGGTGGGCCGAAGAAAAGTCTAGAGATACTTCCAGATGTTTGCAGAGGGCCCTCCAGAAGCGCGAGGTAAACTGAGTTCCTCTGTCGGACACAATGTGTGCGGGAAAGCCATGCAATCGGAATATATGTTGGATGAAGGAGTCAGCTAGCTCCTGGGCAGAGGGCAGCCCGGCCATGGGAATGAAGTGAGCCATTTTGGAGAAACGGTCCACCACAACCCATATGACTGTGTGTCCAGAGGATAAAGGTAAGTCCGTAATGAAGTCCATTGCGATATGTTGCCACGGAACAGAAGGAATGGGCAGAGGCAGGAGACGTCCATATGGTAGGTGCTTGGGTGTCTTGTTCCGGGCACAGGACGGACAGGCCGAGACGAAGGTTGAGACGTCTTTACGGAGGGACGGCCACCAGTAGTGACGGACAATCGTGCTCCAAGTCTTCTTCTGACCAGCATGACCGGCGATCTTCGAAGCATGGCCCCAGTGCAGGACTCTCTGTCTGTCAGTATCTGGGACATAGGTTTTCCCAGGGGGTATCTGAGTTACCGTGACAGGATTCACCGGCATGATGTTGCTGGGGTTGATGATGGGCTGGAATGTCTCCTCCTCCGACTCCACGGCCACTAAGGACCTGGACAAAGCGTCTGCCCGCACGTTTTTGTCCGCAGGCCGAAAATGGAGTTGGAAATCAAATCGGGCAAAAAACAAGGACCAGCGGGCTTGTCGTGGGTTCAGTCTTTGGGCTGACCGCAGGTACTCCAGATTCTTGTGGTCTGTGTATATGATTACAGGATATACTGCGCCCTCCAAGAGGTAGCGCCATTCCTCCAAGGCAAGCTTCACGGCCAGTAGCTCCCGATCCCCGATGGTGTAATTGCGTTCAGGTGCTGAGAAGCTCTTGGAGAAGAATCCACAAGTGACCAGCTTGCCGGAGGGGGAGTTCTGCATCAACACTGCTCCGGCTCCTGAGGAGGAGGCATCCACCTCCAAGGTGAACTGTCTGTTCAATTCAGGGCGATGGAGAACCGGGGAGGAAGCAAACGCCTGTTTCAAGGAGCAGAACGCGGCATCGGCCACCGGGGGCCAGTCCTTAGGATTAGCTCCTTTCTTAGTCAAGGCAGAGAGAGGCGCAGTCAAGGCGGAGAAATGCGGGATGAATTCCCGATAATAGTTCGCAAAGCCGAGAAAGCGTTGGATAGCCTTCAGTCCGGAAGGAGGAGGCCAGTTGATGATGGCAGACACTTTCTCTGGGTCCATCTGCAGGCCAGTGTCCGAGATTACATAACCCAGGAAGGGAAGAGATGACTTTTCAAAGATGCATTTCTCGTACTTGGCGTACAGACGGTTCTCTCTAAGCCTCTGGAGAACTAGCTGCACGTTCTCTCTGTGGGTCTGTAGGTCCGGAGAGAAGACCAGGATGTCATCCAGATATACCACGACACAGACATAGAGGAGATCTCTGAACACGTCGTTCACCAGTTCTTGGAAGACTGCCGGAGCATTACACAGACCAAAGGGCATGACACAATACTCATAGTGCCCATCCCGAGTGTTGAAGGCGGTTTTCCATTCGTCTCCAGAGCGAATGAGAACCAGGTTATAGGCCCCACGAAGGTCCAACTTGGTGAAGACCCGGGCTCCTCGGAGCCGATCGAATAGTTCGGGGATAAGCGGCAGAGGGTATTTGTTCTTTACGGTGATCTGGTTTAAACCCCGGTAGTCGATGCAAGGGCGCAGATCACCCTCCTTTTTATTGACGAAGAAAAACCCTGCTCCGGCAGGGGATGAGGACCTCCGAATGAACCCCTTTGCCAGGCTCTCGGTAATATAGGCAGACATAGCTCGTGTCTCCGCAGGGGACAAGGGGTATATTCTTCCTCTAGGAGGCGTGGTTCCTGGCAGTAAATCGATGGCGCAGTCGTAGGGACGATGAGGCGGTAGTACCTCTGACTCCTTTTTATCAAAACCGTCCGAGAAGGACCAGTAGGCAGAAGGCAGTCCTGGTAGAGACTCTGGAAGCGGAGGGCGTCGAACGGGCTGGATGGTTTTCAGACATCTCTCGTGGCACGAGGAGCCCCATCGGGTGATTTCACCTGTACTCCAGCTGACCGACGGTTCGTGTGTCCGTAACCATGGGAGTCCCAGCAGGATCTGATGAGACATACGCGGGAGGACGTAGAAGGTGATCTTCTCGGTGTGCAGAGCACCGATCCATACTTCCACAGGCTTGGTGATCAGTGAGACGGTGTCAGAGAGGGGTCTCCCATCTACAGAGGCGATCACCAGCGGTTTCTCTAGTGGGAGGACAGGCACCTGGTACTTATCCACCGTGGCCTGCTGGATGAAGTTGCCTGCTGCTCCGGAATCAAGATACGCCTCTGCCGTGAACCGGGTCTCTTCTGTGGTGACTTGAATAGTCCAGGTAACGGAGTCTGAGAGTGTCCCAGCACCTAGGGTGGCCTCTCCTACCAGGCCTAGGCTTTGGAGTTTCCCGGCTTCTCGGGACAAGAGCGTAGCAGGTGTGTGCCAGCTCCGCAGTAGAAGCAGAGACCTTTTGCTAGTCGTTCTGCTCTGCGTTGCTCAGACTGCCTCAGGCGGTCAATCTGCATGGGCTTGTAGGTAGAAGCGCCAGGTGACGCCGACTGGGGAGCGATGGGCTTCAGTGGTGGGGAGGCGTGCCGCATCGGACGCCTCTCGCGGGACACCTCTTTGGATCGTTTCTGGAAACGAAGATCCACTCGAGTCGCTAGAGCAATCAGGGCATCCAAGGAGGACGGCACTTCCCGACCCACCAGCTCATCTTTAATCCGACCCGAGAGTCCCTCCCAGAAGGCGGCGGTTAGGGCCTCATTGTTCCAGCCGAGTTCCAAGGCCAAGGTGCGAAACCGAATGGCGTATTGGCCCACCGTCAGAGTCCCCTGACGTAGCCGGAGGAGGGATGAGGCAGACGCGGAGGCGCGTCCGGGCTCGTCAAAGGTGGTACGAAATGCCTGCAGGAACTCCTGGATGTTGGTAGTTACCGGATCCTCCTTCTCCCACAAGGGGTTCATCCAGGCCAGTGCCTCTCCTTCCAGATGGGACATCATGAAGGCGACCTTGGCTTGGTCAGATGCGAAAAGGTGCGGCAGCTGCGTGAAATGGAGGGAGCACCGATTAATGAATCCCCTGCAGGTCTTGGGATCACCGGCGTACCGGGGTGGTGAGGCCAAACGGAGTTTGGAAGCATCCGAGGAGACTGCCACGGGAGCTGCGGTCGTGGGTTGTGCAGTGGGAACCCGAGATGCCACAGGCGTGACCGCTGCTTGTAGCGCGTTCAGACGGGCATCCACAGAAGTCATGAAGTTCAGCATGCGGGTCTGGGTCTCGCGCTGTCGTGTGAGTTCCTGCTGCAGGGCCGCTAGTGCTTCGGCGGGATCCATGGCCTGTTCTAGCTGTAACGTCCGCGTGGTGGAACCTCTGGACCGTACACCGGTTTCCCTTGAGGAGGCAGCCAGGCAGGTCACCCCGCCAGAGGGTCTGGGTGCACGGTAGCCGAAGCACTGGTGGTAGTCAGACAGTCCGTAGGGGAGCAGGAAAGGTGGATGGAGTTCTGGACGGTGGTCCGGGTGACGAGGCTCAGAGTCCGAGGCCAGGTGGTAAGGTCAGGCGGGATCCGAGACTTGCTGAGCGATGAAACGGGTCACCAAGCGGAGCCAGGGACTGGAGACTGGCGGAGCTGCAGAGGTGGTGGCACATCCGCCGAAGTCACCGTCAGGGTACGGGAATGAGCGTGGTTCGGAGCGGCTGGCGTGGCAGGACAGGCTCTATGAGACAGGACAGGGTTAATGCAGGCAAGGTACAAGACAAAGCAATAGGGGACCTGAACACTAGCTTGCTAAACACGTAGAACAGGCCCCGCTCACCAGGAAAGTGATTCTTAATATACCCTGTACCTGTCTATGTAATTTCCTGTTTCTCGGTGCTGGCCCTTTAAGAGAGGGTCAATGACCGCGCGCGCGCCCTAATGCGCATGCGCGAGGCCCGGGTGCCAGAAGCCAGAGGAGGGAGCGGTGAGGAGGAAGCAGGAGAGCCGGGCTGAGGCAGAGATGCCGACGGGCGTCGGGAGCGGGGACCGGGCTGCCTGGGGACCGCAGGCAATGGGACAGGAAGGCTATGGAGCGGGGGACCGGGAAGCCTGGCACGGGAGCGGGTAAGCAAGGCAGAGGGACCGGGAAGCATGGCAGGAGAGCCGGGGAGCCTAGCAGGGGAGCCGGGGAGCGTGACAGTCTCTATATGTGTGTCTGTCTGTCTCTCTTTCCCTGTCTCTGTCTTTCCCTGTCTGTCTCTTTCCCCGTCTGTCTTTGTCTTTCTCTTTCCAGGTCTGTCTCTTTCCAGGTCTGTCTCTTTCCCCGTCTGTCTCTTTCCCCGTCTGTCTCTTTCCCCGTCTGTCTCTTTCCAAGTCTGTCTCTTTCCAAGTCTGTGTAATACTTATTCTATGTTCTGAGGATTTCGATAGCTTAGGGCAATGACAATCAGAGACGAGTTCCGGGTACAAAATGTTTATAGTATGTAACCACGGTAGATATAGAACAAACACAACAACACAAATACACATACAATACTTTCCAGAATAGACGCGGAGGGGATTCCCGGGGCCACGCACCGGACTCCCCCAGGGAGACCACCAGAGCGAACCCCCTAGACAGGGACTGTCCGGCAATCTACCCCGGAAGGCCTAAATGCGCAGCAGCCGGGATAAGGAGCAAGCGGTAAAGTCAATGAGTGTCCGTACGGGAATGTTTGTCCAGAATGGTTACGAACCCAAAGAGAACCAGGCGGAGTGCTGACCGAAGATGGTAAACGGAATCCGGGCGCAGCCTTGAAGAGCCGGGTACAGTCCAGAGTCAATCGGTAGGTGGTTTTTTAGGGGAATCCAGAGGTAATCAGGAATAAGCAGCAACACAGCAGGAGCACACAGCAGGCAGTATACTCAGGCACTGGACTGGACTTAGAGGCGGCCTTTTAAGCAGCTGGACAGGAAGTAGGGCAACAGAACGGTAACCTCCATGTTAACCGAGGGCAAGGGCAGTCAAAGAGAACTGGAAAACCTGGAAACCTGACAGTCTGTCTCTTTCAAGGTCTGTCTCTTTCCCTGTCTGTCTCTTTCCAGGGCTGTCTCTTTCCCCGTCTGTCTCTTTCCAGGTCTGTCTCTTTGCCCGTCTGTCTCTTTCCAGGTCTGTCTCTTTGCCCGTCTGTCTCTTTGCCCGTCTGTCTCTTTGCCCGTCTGTCTCTTTGCCCGTCTGTCTCTTTGCCCGTGTGTCTCTTTCCAGGTCTGTCTCTTTCCAGGTCTGTCTCTTTCCAGGTCTGTCTCTTTGCCCGTCTGTCTCTTTCCAGGTATGTCTCTTTCCAGGTCTCTCTCTTTCCAGGTCTGTCTCTGTCTGTGTCTCTGTCTGTCTCTATCCGTCTCCCCACCGACATCATATTACCTCACACATAAGCTTCTTATACTAACAGTTTATTTTGTTCCTATAGCAACCACTGATAGTTGCTATTAAAGTGAACCTGTCATCAGAAATTTAGCTCTAAAGCTAAAAGTTCCCCCCTCTGCAGCTCCTGGGCTGCATTCTAGGAAGCTTCCTATAGTTCTTGTGGCCACTTTTATACCAAAATAAACACTTTGTAAACTTGTACCTTTTCTTATGCAAATTTCGTAAATCTTCCATGGGGGCGGGCTGCCTGGGGTCCGTTGCTGTCATCCTGCCGATTTACGCCGCCCCCAAATGCTGAATTTCAAAGCTCAGGACGCCGCCCCTGGGTGCCCGTGGTCCCGCGCATGCGCTGTTCCACTGTAGCGGTGCCGTGCACTGTGTGCACTGTGTGCACGTGTGACCGCTGGTGACGCTTTGCGCGGGCACGAGGTTATGGGCGGCGCTGTGAGTGTCATCAGCAAGTGCCGCCCATAACCTCGTGACCGCACTTTCCCCTATTACTCCAGCGTTATGCGCAAGCTGGCCAGATGACCGGACGTCACCTGCTGCTGAGCAGGATGGGAAAGAGGTGACGTCCGGTCACCTGGCCAGCGAGCGCGTCACCAGCGGTCACACGTGCACACAGTGCACAGTCACAGCTGCGTCACTGAACCGCCGCCCAATAGAAGCGGAGGGGCGGAGATGAGCGGGACGTAACATCCCGCCCACCTCCTTCCTTCCGCATTGGGTCGGGAGGCAGGTAAGGAGAGCTTCCTCGTTCCTGCGGCGTCACACGGAGCGATGTGTGCTGCCGCAGGAACGAGGAACAACTTCGTTACTGCTGCAGTAACGATTTTTTAGAATGGACCCCCCCGCAACGATGCAAAATCGCTCATCGGTGTCACACGCAATGGCATCGCTAATGCGGCCGGATGGCCGTCACCAATTCCGTGACCCCAACAAGTTCGCATTAGCGATGTCGCAGCGTGTAAAGCCCCCTTTAGGCTAGTTTCACACTAGCGCTTTTTTCAGCGCTCATCATCGTGCTTTTCCAGCGGCGATTAGTGCTGCAAAATAGAACATGGGATTGTCTTAATAAAAAAAAAAAGCTTTTCGAGGCAGCATTGACTACAGCAAGCACGCTCCAGTGGGGAAACGACGCACTTGCCCCGAGCGCTAAGCGCTTGTGAAAAAGCGCTACTGTGAAAGCCCCCTTAGAGGGTTTCACATTAGCACTTTTTCACGAGCGCTTAGTGCTCGGGAAAAGCATCGCACTTCTCCAGGCGGAGCGCGCCCACGCGGTATTCAATACCGCTGGTAAACGCACCTGCTTTTCCTGGCGGCAATTTAAAATCTTTTCCTGGGTTCTATTTTCCAGCACTAATCAACGCTGCTAAAGCTCAGCAATTAGCGATGGAAAAAGCGTTCATATGAAATTAGCCTAAGGCCTCTTTCACACCAGCACTTTTGAGACCACTAATTGCTGCGATTTTGCCAGCGGCAATTAGCGCTCGCAAAAGAGCTCAGTGAGTGGGCTTTTTTTTTTAATATTGCTTCCTATGGCCTTTTAAGCCCTAGCGCTAAAAAATCTTTGTGCCATGAGGCTATTTGCCAGCGCCAAGCGCTGGAAAATAACCCATGTTCTTCAATGGGGTTGTGCTCACTAGCGCTTTTCTTAACACTTTTTACAAGCGCTTTGCTGGGTGCAACATGGGCATTTTTTATAGCACTTTTCCAGACATGGGCTACAAGTGTCGCATTTCCTGTGTTAAGCCATATACCGTTGGGGAGGAGGAGAGCTGTATACCCTTGGGGAGGAGGGGAGCTGTATACCGTTGGGGAGGAGAGCTGTATATCCTTGGGGAGGAGGGGAGCTATATACTCCTGGGGAGGAGGAGAGCTGTATACCCTTGGGGAGCAGAGCTGTATACCGTTGTGGAGGAGGAGAGCTGTATACCCTTGGGGAGGAGGACAGCTGTATACCCTTGGGGAGGAGGAAAGCTGTATACCCTTGGGGAGGAGGAGAGCTGTATACCGTTGGGGAGGAAAGCTGTATACCCTTGGGGAGAAGGGGAGCTGTATAGCCTTGGAGAGGATGAGAGCTGTATACCCTTGGGGAGGAAGAGAGCTGTATACCCTTGGGGAGGAAGAGAGCTGTATACCCTTGGGGAGGAAGAGAGCTGTATACCCTTGGGGAGGAAGAGAGCTGTATACCCTTGGGGAGGAAGAGAGCTGTATACCGTTGGGGAGGAGAGCTGTATACCATTTATGAGGAGAGCTGTATACCGTTGGGGAGGAGGGGAGCTGTATAGCCTTGGAGAGGATGAAAGCTGTATACCCTTGGGGAGGAAGAGAGCTGTATACCCTTGGGGAGGATGAGAGCTGTATACCCTTGGGGAGGATGAGAGCTGTATACCCTTGGGGAGGATGAGAGCTGTATACCCTTGGGGAGGAAGGGAGCTGTATACCCTTGGGGAGGAAGAGAGCTGTATACCCTTGGGGAGGAAGAGAGCTGTATACCCTTGGGGAGGAAGAGAGCTGTATACCCTTGGGGAGAAAGAGAGCTGTATACCGTTGGGGAGGAGAGCTGTATACCGTTTATGAGGAGAGCTGTATACCATTGGGGAGGAGGGCCACTGGGGAGGAGGAGAGATGATTACCCTTGGGGAGGAGGAGAGCTGTATACCCTTGGGGAGGAGAGCTGTACACCCTTGGGGATTAGGAGAGCTGTATACCGTTGGGGAGCTGCATACCCTTGGGAAGGAGAGCTGTATACCGTTGGGGAGGAGAGCTGTATACCGTTGGGGAGGAGAGCTGTATACCTTTGGGGAGGAGAGCTGTATACCGTTGGGGAGGAGAGCTGTATACCGTTGGGGGGAGGAGAGCTGTATACCCTTGGGGAGCAGAGCTGTATACTGTTGGGGAGGAGGAGCGCTGTATACCTTTGGGGAGGAGGGGAGCTATATACCCTTGGGGAGGAGAGCAGTATACCCTTGGGAAGGAGGAGAGCTGTATACCCTTGGGGAGGAGGGGAGCTGTATACCCTTAGGGGGAGAGCTGAATACCCTTGGGGAAGGGGAACTGTATACCCTTGGGGGGAGGGGAACTGTGTACATGGGGGAGCTTCATATGGAGAAATGGGAGGACCTATATACCGACACATAGGGGCTGCATACATGAGGGGGTTGCATGCATGGTGGAGGTTGTATGCATGGGGGGGTCGCATACGTGGGGTGGCTGCATAAATAAGGGGCTTCTGGCATTGTTTGTTCATGAGTGGCTTAACACAGGAAATGCGACACTTGTAGCCTATGTCTGGAAAAGCGCTATGAAAAGCACCAATGTTGCACCTAGCAAAGCGCTTGTAAAAAGTGGTCCAAAAAGCACTGATGAGCACGGCCCTATTGAAGAACAAGGGCAATTTTCCACTGAGGGAGATCAATGGGCTGGAGGCGGTACCTGTGCAGATGGGAGCTGGAGCCGAGAGCTCCATCTGCGCACGCGCCAACTCTGGGCAGAATTATTTGAAGTCCTCACCGCCCAACCCGCAGTGCCAGTAAATCCACCGGAGACCCCGCACAGCAGCCACAGTACCAGCCGTCAGAGACCACGCACAGCTGCTTGAGACCCCGCACAGTAGCTGCTGACAGCGCAGCACCAGCCCAGCCACTGCAGCCTCTGCACAGCCACCGCAGCATTCCCCTGGCCTCTTGCGACCCCTCTCCACCACTGTGGTAAGCTACATTCTGATTATAAGACGCACCTCTCACTTTCCTCCTAAATTTATGGGAGGAAAAGTGCATCTTATAATCCGAAAAATACAGTATGCTCCAGCTGCTTAAAATTGCAAGCACTATCGATTTGAAAAACATAGGTATCCATTACAAGAAAACATCTATGTATTCACCCTTCTAGGGCTCATGTCCACTGGCAGGAGCTGCTGCGAGGTGGAGTTTCCTCAACGGATGCAATTGCGGGCCCATGCAGAATCTAGGCCGCCCTATTCTTTTGTAAATGCTGCAGTCCGCAGAAGAAATGGAAGTGCTGTGTAGAAATTCCCTCAGGAATGAATCATAGTTTCATAGTTTTTAAGGTTGAAGGGAGACTCTAAGGGGCACTTTGCACACTGCGACATCGCAGGTGCGATGTCGGTGGGGTCAAATTGAAAATGACGCACTTCCGGCATCGCATGCGACATCGCAGTGTGTAAAGGCTGGATGATACGATTAACGAGCGCAAAAGCGTCGTAATCGTATCATCGGTGCAGCGTCGGCGTAATCCATGATTACGCTGACGCGACGGTCCGATGTTGTTCCTCGCTCCTGCGGCATCACACATCGCTGTGTGTGAAGTCGCAGGAGCGAGGAACGTCTCCTACCGGCCTCACTGCGGCTTCCGTAGGATATGCGGAAGGAAGGAGGTGGGCAGGATATTTACATCCTGCTCATCTCCGCCCCTCCGCTCTGATTGGCTGCCTGCCGTGTGACGTCGCAGTGACGCCGCACGACCCGCCCCCTTAACAAGGAGGCGGGTCGCCGGCCACAGGGACGTCGCACGGCAGGTGAGTGTGTGTGTGAAGCTGGCGTAGCGATAACTTTCGCTACGCCAGCTATCACCACATATCGCTGCTGCGACGGGGGCGGGCACTATCGCACTCGGCATCGCAGCATCGGGCTGCGATGTCGTAGTGTGCAAAGCCCGCCTAAGTCCATTTAGTTCAACCTGTAGCCTAAGATGTTGATCCAGAGGAAGGCAAAAAAACCCCAATGTGTCAAATAAGCTCCATTGGGGAAAAAAATTCCTTCCTGACTCCACATACGGCAATCAAACTAGTTCCCTGGATCAACACCCTGTCATAAAATCTAATATACATAACTGGTAATATTATATTTTTCAAGAAAGGCATCCAGGCTCTGCTTAAATGTTAGTAGCGAATTACTCATTACAACATCATGCGGCAGAGAGTTCCATAGTCTCACTGCTCGTACAGTAAAGAATCCTCGTCTGTGATTATGATTAAACCTTCTTTCCTCAAGACGTAGCGGATGCTCCTGTGTTCCAGTCGCAGGCCTAGGTGTAAAGAGATTTTTGGAAAGGTCTCTGTACTGTCCCCTCATATGTTTATACATTGTGATTAGATCCCCCCTAAGCCTTTGTTTTTCCAAACTAAATAACCCCAAGTTTAATAACCTGCCTTGGTATTGCAGCCCACCCATTCCTTTAATAATCTTGGTCGCTCTTCTATCTACCTGTAAGATTATGCTATTTATAACCTTCTATACTTTTGCTATCAAGAAAAGCATCCATTCCTCTCTTAAATTCATTCAGTGAGTTGGCCATCACCACTTCCTCAGGAAGAGAGTTCCAGAGCCTCACTACTCTTACCGTGAAGAACCCTCTTCTATGCTGATGTAGGAATTTTCTTTCCTCCAAGTCTGTCTCTTTCCAAGTCTGTCTCTTTCAAGGTCTGTCTCTTTCCCCGTCTGTCTCTTTCCAGGGCTGTCTCTTTCCCCGTCTGTCTCTTTCCAGGTCTGTCTCTTTGCCCGTCTGTCTCTTTCCAGGTCTGTCTCTTTGCCCGGCTGTTTCTTTGCCCGTCTGTCTCTTTGCCAGTGTGTCTCTTTCCAGGTCTGTCTCTTTCCAGGTCTGTCTCTTTCCAGGTCTGTCTCTTTCCAGGTCTGTCTCTTTGCCCGTCTGTCTCTTTCCAGGTATGTCTCTTTCCAGGTCTCTCTCTTTCCAGGTCTGTCTCTGTCTGTGTCTCTGTCTGTTTCTATCCGTCTCCCCACCGACATCATATTACCTCACACATAAGCTTCTTATACTAACAGTTTATTTTGTTCCTATAGCACTGATAGTTGCTATTAATAGCCTGTAGCTCGCACCTCCATTCAGTTTTATGGAGGCAGTATTTTGGAGAGTAAAGGCCGCTTTACACGCTGCAACATCGCTAGCCGATGCTAGCGATGTCGAGCGTGATAGCACCCGCCCCCATCGCACGGCTGATATGTGGTGATCGCTGCCGTAGCGAACATTATCGCTACGGCAGTGTCACACGCACATACCTGCTCTGTGATGTCGCTGTGACCGGCGAACCGCCTCCTTTCTAAGGCGGTGGTTCGTTCAGCATCACAGCGACGTCACTAAGCAGGCGCCCAATCAAAGCAGAGGGGCGTAGATGAGCGGAACGAACATCCTGCCCACCTCCTTCCTTCCTCATTGCTGGCGGGACGCAGGTAAGGAGATGTTCCTTGCTCCTGCGGTGTCACACAGAGCGATGTGTGCTGCCGCAGGAATGAGCAACATCGTTACTGCAGCAGCAACAATATTTGGGAAGAGGGGGGCATGTCACCGAATAGCGATTTTGAACGTTTTTGCAACGATTCAAAATCGCTAATAGGTGTCACACGCAATGACATCGCTAACGCGGCCGGATGTGCGTCACAAAATCCGTGACCCCAACAAGATCGCTTTAGCGATCTCGTAGCGTGTAAAACCACCTTTATTGTAAAGCGCGGGGTTAAATTTTCCCGTCAAAACATAGTCTATGACGTTCCCTGAGTCACATGAGGGGTCTGTGCAAAATTTCATGATTGTAAATGCGATGGTGCAAATTGTTTTAGCGGACATACACACATACACACACTGATCTTTATATATTAGATGTATGTTTTTTTCTGGTACGTGTTTCACGGTTTACACCATAGTGTGGTCCGTGGGACATCAGTGATGCCAGATAAAAATGGACATGTCTCCGTGCGGCAATCACGGACATGTGTGTACGCCGCACATAGACACGGTCAGTGAAAAATCACTAATGTGTGTGCAGACCCATTGATTTTAATGGGTCTGTGTATGACCGGGATTCTGGTACGTATTAAAAAAAAAGCACATACGTACCAGAATCACTGACGTGTCAAACACGCCTTAAGGCCGCTTTACACACTGCGATATCGGTACCGATATCGCTAGCGTGCGTACCCGCTCCCATCGGTTGTGCGACACGGGCAAATCTCTGCCCGTGTCGCACAACATCACCCGGACCCATCACACTACTTACCTTCCCTGCGACGTCGCTGTGACCTTTCTAAGGGGGCGGTTTGTTCAGCGTCACAGCGACTGAACCGCCGCCCAATAGAAGCGGAGGGACGGAGATGAACGGGACAAACATCCCGCCCACCTCCTTCACATTGCGGGCGGGAGGCAGGTAAGGAGAGCTTCCTCGTTCCAGCGGTGTCACACGGAGCGATGTGTGCTGCCGCAGGAACGAGGAACAACTTCGTTACTGCTGCAGTAACGATATTTGAGAATGGACCCCCTTGTCACCGATGAGCGATTTTGCACGTTTTTGCGATGATGCAAAATCGCTCATAGGTGTCACACGCAACGGCATCGCTAAAGCGACCGGATGTGCGTCACAAATTCCGTGACCCCAACGAGATCACTTTAGCGATGTCGTAGCGTGTAAAGCCCGCTTTAGTGTTGATGCTGATGGCTTACAGCCAAGGAAAACCCAAAAGTCATTATTTCAGAAAATTAGAAAAATTAACCCCAAACACCTGCAAAGGTTTCCTAATTATTTAAAATGGTCCCTAAGGGGGCTTTCACAACAGCGCTTTTCCAGTGCTAAATCGTGCAATTTTAAAGCACTTGGAAAACCGCTCAGAACAGCGCTAGGAAAATAGGTATTTTGTTACAATGAATGCCCATGGCGCTTCTAAGGCCACATTCACACAAGCAGTGTTCCTGAGCGCTTTTTTCAGGCACTGTAAAAGCTCCTGTGAAAAGCGCTGTTGTGACAGCAGCCTGAAGGCCGCTTTACACGCTGCGATATCGGTACCGATATCGCTAGCGTGTGTACCCGCCCCATCTGTTGTGCGACACGGGCAAATCGCTGCCCGTGCCGCACAACATCGACGAGACCCGTCACACTACTTACCTGTCCGACGACGTCCCTGTGACTGGCGAACCGCCTCCTTTCTAAGGGGGCGGTTCATTCAGCGTCACAGCGACGTCACAGCTGCGTCACTGAACCGCCGCCCAATAGAAGCAGAGAGGCGGAGATGATCGGGACGTAACATCCCGCCCACCTCCTTCCCTTCGCATTGGGGCCGGGAGGCAGGTAAGGAGAGCTTCCTCGTTCCTGCGGCGTCACACGGAGCGATGTGTGCTGCCGCAGGAACGAGGAACAACTTCGTTACTGCTGCAGTAACGATTTTTGAGAATGGACCCCCATGTCACCGATGAGCGATTTTGCTCGTTTTTGCAACGATGCAAAATCGCTCATCGGTGTCACACGCAATGGCATCGCTAATGCGGCCGGATGTGCGTCACCAATTCCGTGACCCCAACAAGTTCGCATGAGCGATGTCGCAGCGTGTAAAGCCCCCTTTAGGCCAGTTTCACACTAGCGCTTTTTTCAGCGCTCGTCATCGTGCTTTTCCAGCGGCGATTAGTGCTCCAAAATAGAACATGGAATTGTCTTAATTAAAAAATTTTAAAAAAAAGCTTTTCGAGGCAGCATTGACTACAGCAAGCACGCTCCAGTGGGGAAACGACGCACTTGTCCCGAGCGCTAAGCGCTTGTGAAAAAGCGCTACTGTGAAAGCCCCCTTAGAGGGTTTCACATTAGCACTTTTTCACAAGCGCTTAGTGCTCGGGAAAAGCATCGCACTTCTCCAGATGGAGCGCGCCTCCGCGGTATTCAATACCGCTGGTAAACGCACCTGCTTTTCCTGGCGGCAATTTAAAATCTTTTCCTGGGTTCTATTTTCCAGCACTAATCAACGCTGCTAAAGCTCAGCAATTAGCGATGGAAAAAGCGCTCATATGAAATTAGCCTAAGGCCTCTTTCACACCAGCACTTTTGAGACCACTAATTGCTGCGATTTTGCCAGCGGCAATTAGCGCTCGCAAAAGAGCTCAGTGAGTGGGCTTTTTTTTAAAATTTTGCTTCCTATGGCCTTTTAAGCCCTAGCGCTAAAAAATCTTTGTGCCATGAGGCTATTTGCCAGCGCCAAGCGCTGGAAAATAACCCATGTTCTTCAATGGGGTTGTGCTCACTAGCGCTTTTCTTAACACTTTTTACAAGCGCTTTGCTGGGTGCAACATGGGCGTTTTTTATAGCACTTTTCCAGACATGGGCTACAAGTGTCGCATTTCCTGTGTTAAGCCATATACCGTTGGGGAGGAGGAGAGCTGTATACCCTTGGGGAGGAGGGGAGCTGTATACCGTTGGGGAGGAGAGCTGTATATCCTTGGGGAGGAGGGGAGCTATATACTCCTGGGGAGGAGGAGAGCTGTATACCCTTGGGGAGCAGAGCTGTATACCGTTGAGGAGGAGGAGAGCTGTATACCCTTGGGGAGGAGGAGAGCTGTATACCCTTGGGGAGGAGGAGAGCTGTATACCGTTGGGGAGGAGAGCTGTATACCCTTGGGGAGAAGGGGAGCTGTATAGCCTTGGAGAGGAAGAGAGCTGTTTACCCTTGGGGAGGAAGAGAGCTGTATACCCTTGGGGAGGAAGGGAGCTGTATACCCTTGTAGAGGAAGAGAGCTGTATACCGTTGGGGAGGAGAGCTGTATACCATTTATGAGGAGAGCTGTATACCGTTGGGGAGGAGAGCTGTATAGCCTTGGGGAGGAGGGGAGCTGTATAGCCTTGGAGAGGATGAGAGCTGTATACCCTTGGGGAGGAAGAGAGCTGTATACCCTTGGGGAGGATGAGAGCGGTATACCCTTGGGGAGGATGAGATCTGTATACCCTTGGGGAGGATGAGAGCTGTATACCCTTGGGGAGGAAGGGAGCTGTATACCCTTGGGGAGGAAGAGAGCTGTATACCCTTCGGGAGGAAGAGAGCTGTATACCCTTGGGGAGGAAGAAAGCTGTATACCCTTGGGGAGAAAGAGAGCTGTATACCGTTGGGGAGGAGAGCTGTATACCGTTGGGGAGGAGGGCCACTGGGGAGGAGGAGAGATGATTACCCTTGGGGAGGAGGAGAGCTGTACACCCTTGGGGAGGAGGGGAGCTGTATGCCGTTGGGGAGCTGCATACCCTTTGGGAGGAGAGCTGTATACCGTTGGGGAGGAGAAATGTATACCCTTGGGGAGAAGGGGAGCTGTATAGCCTTGGAGAGGATGAGAGCTGTATACCCTTGGGGAGGAAGAGAGCTGTATACCCTTGGGGAGGAAGAGAGCTGTATACCCTTGGGGAGGAAGAGAGCTGTTTACCCTTGGGGAGGAAGAGAGCTGTATACCCTTGGGGAGGAAGAGAGCTGTATACCCTTGGGGAGAAAGAGAGCTGTATACCGTTGGGGAGGAGAGCTGTATACCATTTATGAGGAGAGCTGTATACCGTTGGGGAGGAGGGCCACTGGGGAGGAGGAGAGATGATTACCCTTGGGGAGGAGGAGAGCTGTATACCCTTGGGGAGGAGAGCTGTACACCCTTGGGGAGGAGGGGAGCTGTATACCGTTGGGGAGCTGCATACCCTTGGGGAGGAGAGCTGTATACCGTTGGGGAGGAGAGCTGTATACCGTTGGGGGGAGGAGAGCTGTATACCCTTGGGGAGCAGCGCTGTATACCGTTGGGGAGGAGGAGCGCTGTATACCTTTGGGGAGGAGGGGAGCTATATACCCTTGGGGAGGAGGAGAGCGGTATACCCTTGGGAAGGAGGAGAGCTGTATACCCTTGGGGAGGAGGGGAGCTGTATACCCTTAGGGGGAGAGCTGAATACCCTTGGGGGAAGGGGAACTGTATACCCTTGGGGGGAAGGGGAACTGTGTACATGGGGGAGCTTCATATGGAGAAATGGGAGGACCTATATACCGACACATAGGGGCTGCATACATGAGGGGGTTGCATGCATGGTGGAGGTCGTATGCATGGGGGGGTCGCATACGTGGGGTGGCTGCATAAATAAGGGGCTTCTGGCGTTGTTTGTTCATGAGTGGCTTAACACAGGAAATGCGACACTTGTAGCCCATGTCTGGAAAAGCGCTATGAAAAGCACCAATGTTGCACCTAGCAAAGCGCTTGTAAAAAGTGGTCCAAAAAGCACTGATGAGCACGGCCCTATTGAAGAACAAGGGCAATTTTCCACTGAGGGAGATCAATGGGCTGGAGGCGGTACCTGTGCAGATGGGAGCTGGAGCCGAGAGCTCCATCTGCGCACGCGCCAACTCTGGGCAGAATTATTTGAAGTCCTCACCGCCCAACCCGCAGTGCCAGTAAATCCACCGGAGACCCCGCACAGCAGCCACAGTACCAGCCGTCAGAGACCACGCACAGCTGCTTGAGACCCCGCACAGTAGCTGCTGACAGCGCAGCACCAGCCCAGCCACTGCAGCCTCTGCACAGCCACCGCAGCATTCCCCCGGCCTCTTGCGACCCCTCTCCACCACTGTGGTAAGCTACATTCTGATTATAAGACGCACCTCTCACTTTCACCTAAATTTATGGGAGTAAAAGTGCATCTTATAATCCGAAAAATACAGTATGCTCCAGCTGCTTAAAATTGCAAGCACTATCGATTTCAAAAACATAGGTATCCATTACAAGAAAACACCTATGTATTCACCCTTCTAGGGCTCATGTCCACTGGCAGGAGCTGCTGCGAGGTGGAGTTTCCTCAACGGATGCAATTGCGGGCCCATGCAGAATCTAGGCCGCCCTATTCTTTTGGAAATGCTGCAGTCCGCAGAAGAAATGGAAGTGCTGTGTAGAAATTCCCTCTGGAATGAATCATAGTTTCATAGTTTTTAAGGTTGAAGGGAGACTCTAAGGGCGGCTTTGCACGTTGCGACATTGCACGTGCGATGTCGATGGGGTAAAATCGAAAGTGACGCACATCCGGCGTCGCAGTCGATATCGCAACGTGTAAAACCTTTTTGATACGATGAACGAGCGCAAAAGAGTCGTTATCGTATCATCGCTGCAGCCTCCGACATTTCCATAATGCCGGTGCAGCGACAGGTGCGATGTTGTTCCTCGCTCCTGCGGCAGCACACATCGCTGTGTGTGAAGCCGCAGGAACGAGGAACTTCACCTTACCTGCCGCCGGCTGCAATGAGAAGGACGGAGGTGGGCGGGATGTTTACATCCTGCTCATCTCCGCCCCTCCACTTCAATTGGCCGCCTGCCGTGTGACGTCGCTGTCACGCTCCCCGGGTCCCCTGTCCAGCTCCCCGGCTCCCCTGCCACGCTCCCCGGCTTCCCTGGCTCGCTCCCCGGCTCCTCTGTCCGGCGTGCCCCGCTCCACAGCCTCCAGGCTTCCTCACCTAGGATCCCCAGGCGTCCCGGTCCCCGCTCCCAGTGTCCGCTGTCAGCTTCGCTCCAGCCCGGCTCCCCTGCCTCCTGTTCGCCGCTCCCTGCCCTGGCTTCTGGCACCCGGGCCTCGCGCATGCGCATTAGGGCGTGCGCGCGGTCATTGACCCTTTCTTAAAGGGCCAGCGTCCACAGACAGGATATTGAACACACAGGTACAGGGTATAAAGGGGTTTAATGTCCAAGTGGGTGGGGCCTGTTCTTCGTGTTTCCTAAGCTAGGAGTCAGGTCTCCTTGTGTCTTTGAGATATACTCACCTCTCTCTCTTCTAGAGCCGCTCCTGCCTCGCCATCCGGTCCTGCCGATTCCCGAACCCCGCACGCTGACTATCTGCCATCCCGTCAGTCCGTACCATCTTTGATCCCTGTGGTGACCCGTCCTCTCGCTCCATCAGTTCCGGACTCTGCCTGACAACATCTGGCCTCCGAACCTGAGCTCCGTCACCCGGACTACCATCTGTGACTCCGTGGTCCCAGGGACTTCTACATTCCACTATTTTGCACGGACTATCCTGCTACCTGTAGTGCTCCGGCTACCGGACCCCTTGCCTTCAGTGAGGAGTTCGGCCCAGTGGATCCACCTCCTGGGTCTGCCCGTCCACCTGGCCCTAACAGTAAGAACAGGCCATGGATCCCGCCGAACCACTAGCGGCCTTGCAGGAGGAACTCAGACGCCAGCGTGAGACCCAGACCCGCATGCTGAACTTTATGTCTTTTGTGGACGCCCGCCTGAACACGCTACAAGCGTCGGTTACATCTTCGGCGTCTCGAGCTTCCACTGGACAATCCACGGCCCCAGCTCCCGTGGCAGCCTCCTCGGATGCTTCCAGGCTTCGTCTGGCCTCACCACCCCGGTACGCCGGAGATCCCAAGACCTGCAGGGGATTCATAAACCAATGCTCCCTCCATTTCAAGCTGCTGCCGCATTTGTTTGCCTCCGACCAAGCCAAGGTCGCGTTCATGATGTCCCATCTAGAGGGTGAGGCACTGGCGTGGATGAACCCCTTGTGGGAGAAGGAGGACCCTGTGACCACTAACATCCAGGAGTTCCTGCAGGCATTTCTTGGCACCTTTGATGAGCCCGGACGCGCCTCCGCGTCTGCCTCATCTCTCCTCCGGTTACGTCAGGGGACTCTGACGGTGGGTCAATATGCCATCCGTTTTCGCACCTTGGCTTCGGAACTCGGGTGGAACAATGAGGCTCTAACCGCCGCCTTCTGGGAAGGTCTCTCGGGTCGAATTAAAAATGAGCTGGCTGGTCGTGACGTGCCGTCCACCCTGGATGCCCTGATTGCCCTAGCAACTCGAGTGGACATTCGCTTTCAGGAACGATCCAAAGAGGTGTCCCGTGAGAGACGTCCGATACGGCATTCCTCTCCTCCGCAGAAGCCCGCCGTACTTCAGTCAACGGCATCTGGTGTCTCCGTCCACGAGCCCATGCAGATCGACCGTTTGCGGCAGTCTGAACAACGCCGAGCAGAACGGCTCGCCAAGGGCCTCTGCTTCTACTGCGGAGAGGGCACACACCTTCTACGCTCCTGTCCAGAGAGGCCGGGAAACTCCAAAGCCTAGGGTTAGTAGGAGAGGCCACCCTAGGTGCTGGGACTCTCTCAGACCCGGTTACGTGGACTGTTCAACTGACAACGGGAGAGACGCGGTTCACGGCCGAGGCGTACCTCGATTCCGGGGCAGCAGGCAATTTCATCCAGCAGGCCACGGTGGACAAGTACCAGGTGCCTGTTACTCCACTCGACAAACCCCTTGTGATTGCCTCTGTGGATGGGAGACCCCTCTCTGACACCATCTCGTGGATCACCAAGCCGGTGGAACTGCGTATCGGTGCCCTGCACACCGAGAACATCGCTCTCTACGTCCTCCCACACATGTCCCATCAAATCCTGCTGGGACTCCCCTGGTTACGGACACACTAACCCTCAGTCAGCTGGGGTACTGGTGAAATCACCCGATGGGGCTCCTCTTGCCACAAGAACTGTCTGAAGACCATACAACCCATCCGACGACCTCCGGTTCCAGAGTCCCTACCAGGACTGCCCTCGGCCTATTGGTCCTTCGCGGACGTCTTTGACAAAAAAGAATCAGAGGTACTTCCGCCACATCGTCCTTACGATTGTGCCATCGACCTGCTCCCGGGAACTACACCACCTCGAGGTCGGATATATCCGCTGTCTCCTGCCGAAACAAGGGCCATGTCTACCTACATCACAGAGAACCTGGCAAGGGGATTCATTCGGAGATCCTCCTCTCCTGCTGGAGCAGGCTTCTTCTTCGTTAAGAAGAAAGAAGGCGACCTACGCCCATGCATAGACTTCCGGGGATTGAACCAAATCACCGTGAAAAATAAGTACCCCCTGCCGCTCATCCCCGAATTGTTTGATCGGCTTAGAGGAGCTCGTGTGTTCACCAAGTTGGATCTTCGGGGTGCCTACAACCTGGTCCGCATCCACTCAGGGGACTAATGGAAGACCGCGTTCAATACTCGTGATGGGCATTATGAATACTGTGTGATGCCCTTCGGCCTGTGTAACGCACCAGCAGTCTTTCAGGAATTGGTGAACGACGTGTTCCGAGACCTTCTCTACGTCTGTGTGGTGGTGTATCTTGATGACATCCTGGTCTTTTCTCCGGACCTCCAGACCCACAGAGACAACGTGCAGCTGGTACTACAAAGACTGAGGGAGAATCGTCTGTACGCCAAGTACGAGAAGTGTGTCTTCGAGCAGTCTTCTCTTCCCTTCCTGGGTTACGTAATCTCCGATACCGGCCTGCAGATGGATCCGGAGAAGGTCTCTGCCATTCTCAACTGGCCCCCTCCTTCTGGACTGAAGGCAATCCAACGCTTTCTGGGATTCGCAAACTATTACCGTCAGTTCATTCCTCACTTCTCTGCTCTGACTGCACCTCTCTCCGCCTTGACCAAGAAGGGGGCTAATCCAAAGGACTGGTCACCTGCGGCCGACGCCGCGTTTGGCTCCCTGAAGCGGGCATTTGCTTCCTCCCCTGTGCTCCACCGTCCGGAGTTAAACCGACAGTTCACCTTGGAGGTGGATGCCTCCTCCTCGGGAGCCGGAGCAGTGCTCATGCAGAAGTCCTCCTCCGGGAAGATGGTTACTTGCGGTTTCTTCTCCAAGAGCTTCTCTGCGCCTGAACGCAACTACACCATCGGTGACCGAGAGCAATTAGCAGTCAAACTGGCTCTGGAGGAATGGCGCTACCTTCTGGAGGGAGCAGTGTACCCCGTGATCATTTACACGGACCACAAGAACCTGGAATACCTGCGGTCCGCTCAGCGACTGAACCCACGGCAAGCCAGGTGGTCCTTGTTCTTTGCCAGGTTCGATTTCCAGCTCCATTTCCGACCCGCGGACAAGAATGTACGCGCAGATGCCTTGTCCAGGTCATTCATGCCCATGGAGCAGGAGGAGGAGACATCCCAGCCCATCATCTGCCCTAGTAAAATCATTCCGGTGGCTCCTGTCACCCTGGCCCAGATACCGCCCGGGAAGACCTATGTCTCTGAAACCGACAGACAAAAAGTGTTGCACTGGGCCCATGCCTCGAAAACAGCCGGCCATGCTGGTCAGAAGAGAACATGGAGTACAATTGTACGTCACTACTGGTGGCCATCCCTTCGCACAGACGTCGCTTCTTTTGTCTCAGCCTGCTCCTCTTGTGCCAGGAATAAGACGCCCAAACATCTGCCATATGGCCGTCTTCTGCCTCTGCCTATACCCTCTGTTCCGTGGCAACACATTGCAATGAACTTTATTACGGACTTACCCCTGTCCTCCGGACACACAGTCATATGGGTCGTGGTGGATCGGTTCTCCAAAATGGCTCATTTCGTCCCTATGGCTGGACTGCCCTCAGCCCAGGAACTCGCTGACGCCTACATACAGCACATCTTCCGGTTGCACGGCTTTCCATCACACATTGTGTCCGACAGAGGAACTCAGTTTACCTCCCGCTTCTGGAGGGCTCTCTGCAAACATCTGGGAGTGACTCTGGACTTTTCTTCAGCCTACCATCCTCAGTCGAATGGCCAAGTGGAGCGAGTCAATCAGATCTTGACCTCCTTCTTACGTCACTACGTCAACGCCCATCACGACGACTGGTCCACGCTTCTTCCTTGGGCTGAATTCTCCCATAACCACCACGTCAGTGAGTCCTCCTCCAGCTCTCCCTTCCATGTCGTTTACGGACTTCAGCCTTCCGTCCCATTACCTGTATCCTCTTCCTCGGATGTCCCTGCTGCTGATGCTGTAGCACGTGACTTTGCAACAATTTGGAACTCTGTCAAGACGTCCCTTGGACGTGCTTCCCTTCGGATGAAGAGACACGCAGACAAGAGGCGTCTGGATCCCCCGTGTTTCTCTCCAGGAGATCTGGTCTGGCTTGCCTCCAAGTATGTCCGATTGAAGCCACCATCTTACAAGCTGGGTCCTCGCTACATCGGGCCGTTTAAAGTCCTCAGCAAAATAAATGAGGTCTCCTACAAGCTGCAGCTCCCGGCCACGATGAGGATACCCAACTCCTTCCACGTCTCCCTGCTCAAGCCGGTTGTCCTTGGTCCCTTCTCCGCTGCTGCCAGTTCGACTCCTCCTCCTATTGCCGATGACGACATCTATGCGGTAAGGGATATCGTGGCCATGAAAACCGTACGGGGCCGGCAGTTCTTCTTGGTAGACTGGGCAGGGTATGGTCCTGAGGATAGGTCCTGGGAACCCCGGGAGAATGTGGGTACTCCTCTGATACGTGCCTTCCTGTCCCGGTTGCGGGGAGGGGGGCGTGGGGGGGGGTACTGTCACGCTCCCCGGGTCCCCTGTCCAGCTCCCCGGCTCCCCTGCCATGCTCCCTGGCTTCCCTGGCTCGCTCCCCGGCTCCTCTGTCCGGCGTCCCCCGCTCCACAGCCTCCAGGCTTCCTCACCTAGGATCCCCAGGCGTCCCGGTCCCCGCTCCCAGCGTCCGCTGTCAGCTTCGCTCCAGCCCGGCTCCCCTGCCTCCTGTTTGCCGCTCCCTGCCCTGGCTTCTGGCACCCGGGCCTCGCGCATGCGCATTAGGGCGCGTGCGCGGTCATTGACCCTTTCTTAAAGGGCCAGCGTCCACAGACAGGATATTGAACACACAGGTACAGGGTATAAAGGGGTTTAATGTCCAAGTGGGCGGGGCCTGTTCTTCGTGTTTCCTAAGCTAGGAGTCAGGTCTCCTTGTGTCTTTGAGATATACTCACCTCTCTCTCTTCTAGAGCCGCTCCTGCCTCGCCATCCGGTCCTGCCGATTCCCGAACCCCGCACGCTGACTATCTGCCATCCCGTCAGTCCGTACCATCTTTGATCCCTGTGGTGACCCGTCCTCTCGCTCCATCAGTTCCGGACTCTGCCTGACAACATCTTGGCGTCCGAACCTGAGCTCCGTCACCCGGACTACCATCTGTGACTCCGTGGTCCCAGGGACTTCTACATTCCACTATTTTGCACGGACTATCCTGCTACCTGTAGTGCTCCGGCTACCGGACCCCTTGCCTTCAGTGAGGTGTTCGGCCCAGTGGATCCACCTCCTGGGTCTGCCCGTCCACCTGGCCCTAACAGTCGCTGTGACGCCGCACGACCCGCCCCCTTAGGAAGGAGGCTGGTTGCCGGCCAGAGGGACGTCGCACGGCAGGTATGCGCGTGTGAAACTGCCGTAGCGATAATAATCACTACGGCAGCTTTCACTAGATATTGCACGTGCGACAGGGGCGGGACTATGGCTGCAGCATCGGTAACACATTGTTACTGATGTCGCAGCGTGCAAAGTCCGCCTAAGTCCATCTAGTTCAACCCGTAGCCTAACATGTTGATCCAGAGGAAGGCAAAAAAACCCCAATGTGTCAAATAAGCTCCAATGGGGAAAAAAATTCCTTCCTGACTCCACATACGGCAATCAAACTAGTTCCCTGGATCAACACCCTGTCATAAAATCTAATATACATAACTGGTACTATTATATTTTTCAAGAAAGGCATCCAGGCTCTGCTTAAATGTTAGTAGTGAATTACTCATTACAACATCATGCGGCAGAGAGTTCCATAGTCTCACTGCTCGTACAGTAAAGAATCCTCGTCTGTGATTATGATTAAACCTCCTTTCCTCAAGACGTAGCGGATGCTCCCGTGTTCCAGTCGCAGGCCTAGGTGTGAAGAGATCTTTGGAAAGGTCTCTGTACTGTCCCCTCATATGTTTATACATTGTGATTAGATCCCCCCTAAGCCTTTGTTTTTCCAAACTAAATAACCCCAAGTTTAATAACCTGCCTTGGTATTGCAGCCCACCCATTCCTCTAATAATCTTGGTCGCTCTTCTATCTACCTGTAAGATTATGCTATTTATAACCTTCTATACTTTTGCTATCAAGAAAAGCATCCATTCCTCTCTTAAATTCATTCAGTGAGTTGGCCATCACCACTTCCTC
This sequence comes from Anomaloglossus baeobatrachus, assembly GCF_048569485.1. NCBI lineage: Eukaryota > Metazoa > Chordata > Amphibia > Anura > Aromobatidae > Anomaloglossus > Anomaloglossus baeobatrachus. The sequence continues at coordinate 121,445,148 of NC_134360.1, read as the reverse complement.
AGGAAGAGAGTTCCAGAGCCTCACTACTCTTACCGTGAAGAACCCTCTTCTATGCTGATGTAGGAATTTTCTTTCCTCCAATCGAAGAGAATGCCCCCTTGTTCTTGTCATAGTCCTTGGTACAAACAGATCATGGGAGAGATCTCTATGTGGCCCTCTGATATATTTGTACATATTTGTTAGGTCTCCCCTAAGTCTTCTCTTTTCTAGAGTAAATAGACCTAATTTTGATAACCTTTCCGTGTATTGTAATGCACCCACTCCATTTATTATTTTAGTAGCCTGCCTCTGAACCCTTTCAAGTTCAGTAATGTCTTTCTTGAGCACCGGCACCCAAAATTGCACACAATACTACAAGTGTGGTCTGATGAGTGATTTGTACAGAGGGAGAATGATGTTTTCATCTCGTGCCCCCAGACCTCTTCTAATGCATCCCATCACCCTATTTGCTTTGGTGGCTGCTGCCTGACACTGGGCACTGCAATTTAGATTCTTATTGACTAAGATGCCTAAGTCTTTTTCCATGTCTGATTTCCCCAGCAGTTTCCCATTTAGTAAGTAATCGTATCATCTGTTTCTCCTTCCCATGTGCATAACCTTACAGTTATCTGTGTTAAACCTCATTTGCCATTTTTCAGCCCAATTCTCCAATTTACTCAAATCCATCTGTAGTTGCAAACTGTCCTCCTTTGTGTTAACTACCTTACATAGTTTTGTATCATCTGCAAATACTGATATTTTACTCTGTAAACCATCCACCAGATCATTAATAAATATATTAATTAGTATGGGGCCCAATACAGACCCTGTGGCACCCCACTAGTAACACTGGCCCAATCTGAGTATGCGCCATTAATAACCACTCTTTGTTTTCTACCACTAAGCCAGCTACCTACCCATCTACACACATTTTCCCCGAGCCCAAGCTTTCTCATTTTACTTAGCAGCCTTTTATGTGGGACAGTGTCAAAAGCTTTACCGAAGTCGAGATAAATGACATCCAATGATTCTCCTCGGTCCATGTGAGAGCTTACATCCTCATAGAAGCTGATCAGGTTAGTTTGACAGGAGCGATCCTTCATAAATCCATGTTGATATGGAGTTAAACAATTATTAACATTGAGACATTCCATAATAGTATCCCTTAAAAACCCTTCAAACATTTTACCCACAACAGATGTTAAGCTTACCGGCCTATAGTTTCCAGGTTCCCTTTTACACCCTTTTTTGAATATTGGTACCACATTTGCTAGCCGCCAATCCAGTGGAACAGACCCAGTTTCTATAGAGTCTTTAAATATAAGGAATAGAGGCCTGTCTATCACATTACTTAACTCCCTTAATACCCGAGGGTGAATGCCATCAGGGCCTGGTGATTTGTCAATTTTAATGTTACTAAGTCGGTTCTGCACTTCTTCCTGGGTTAGGCAGGTCATACTTAATGAAGCGTTTACATGATCACTCTACATTTCCCGTGGCATATGCTTTTCCTGTGTGAACACAGTTAAGAAAAAAGTATTTAAAACATTTGCTTTTCCCACATCGCTTTCTATGATTTTACCCTCATTATTCTTTAAAGGGCCAACACCATCAATTTTAATCTTTTTTTCTGTTTATATAATTAAAGAATAGTTTGGGATTTGTTTTGCTTTCCCTAGCAATGAGTCTCTCAGTTTCTACTTTTGCTAAATGTATTTGTTTTTTACACATTTTATTTTTTTCTCTATATATTTTTAATGCTTCTTCACTGCCTTCTTGTTTTAGTTTTTTAAATGCCTTTTTCTTATTATTCATTGCCCCTTTTACATCCTTATTTAGCCACATTGGTTTTCTCCTGTTCCTAGCCCTTTTATTTCCGTATGGTATGGCTCGCTCGCAGTGGGTGTTTAATACCGATTTAAAAATTTCCCACTTATTTTCTGTGCTCCCATTTTTGAGGACATTGTCCCAATCAATTTGGCGAAGGTCTTCTCTAAGCTGATCAAACTTTTCTTTCCTGAAATTCAGCGTTTTTGTAACCCCCCTCCAAGGCACCTTACTGAAGGACAAGTGGAATTGTATTATATTGTGGTCACTATTTCCTAGGTGCCCATCCACTTGTACGTCTGTTATTCTATCTGGCCTGTTGCTTAAAATGAAGTCGAGAAGGGCAGCCCCTCTAGTTGGGCCCGGCACAAGTTGGGACAGATAATTATCCTTAGTTACTGACAGAAGCCGGTTTCCTTTCTGAGATACGCAGGTTTCAGTTTCCCAGTCTATATCGGGGTAGTTGAAGTCCCCCATAATAATCACCTCATTGTGATTTGCTGCTTTATCTATTTGTTTCAATAATACATTTTCAGTAGTTTCTGTAATATTTGGTGGCTTATAACAAACCCCTATGAGGATTTTATTAGTTTTCCCTCCTTGTATCTCCACCCATAGAGACTCCTCCTCTTCATTTCCCTCTTGAATATCTTCTCTTAGTCTGGGCTTTAAACTGGACTTTATATATAGACAGACTCCACCTCCTTTCCTTTTTTTACGATCCCTCCTAAACAATTCATATCCTTGCAGGTTAGCCGCCCAGTCATAACTGTCATCTAACCATGTCTCAGTTATTCCTACTATGTCGTATTTTTCCTCATACATTACCAGCTCCAGTTCTTCCATCTTATTGGTCAGGCTTCTTGCATTGGTCAGCATGCAGGAAAGAAGTTTTGCTCCCCTTTTCTTAGCTTCCTTCTTAGTACCCTGTCTTGGGTCCTCTTTACGGCATCTAGTATCCTTGATTAGTTTGTCCTTCTGCTGCATGTTCTTGTCTGCTGTTTTTTCTCCCATCCCCTCTTCTTCTAGTTTAAAGCCCTCCTGATGAGTGTGGCAAGCCTTCTGGCGAACGTGTGTTTCCCAGGTTTTGTGAGGTGTATCCCGTCTCTTGCGAGAAGTCCATCGTAGAGGTAATTCACTCCATGGTCCAAGAATCCAAATCCTTGCTGCCTGCACCATCGTCGTAGCCAGTTGTTCAAATCTAGTATCCTATTCCATCTTCTGACACCATGGCCATCGACTGGGAGGATTGATGAGAAAACAACCTGTACGTTCCGTTCCTTTATTTTCTTCCCCAGAATTTCAAAGTCTTCACAAATAGTTGGTAGATCATTTCTTGCCGTGTCGTTTGTTCCTACATGTATCAATAGGAACGGGTATTCGTCCTTGGATCCGAGGATAGTTGGTATCCTGTTGGCCACATCCTTGATTTTTGCTCCCAGGAGGCAGCATACTTCTCGTGCGGTTATGTCCGGCCTGCAGATAGTCACCTCCGTGCCTCTTAGTAGTGAGTCGCCCATAACTACCACTCTTCTTTTCTTTCTGGACGCACTGCTTGTTGCTCCTGAGTGCTTTTGAGTGTCTTTTGTTTCTGCTTTTGTTGACAGAGTAACTTCTTTTGATGATACTGTGTCTTCTCCTGTAGATATGGTATCATCCTACGCTGTGCCATTTTCGTTCTCCAGCATGAGGGCTTCATATTGGTTGCTAAGCTGTGTGGGTGGTGACGACCACTTGATACGCTGGCCAAATCGACCAAATCAATTGCGGAATCTGCACTGTGCGATCCACAGTGTGGATTCTGCAATTGATCACGCACAGTCGGCATATGGGGCCTCACAAGCTCTAATTGCACCGTGGAAGATCGCGGTGATTAGTGCTTCTAAAAGTGCTCATGTGAAAGCAGCCAAAAGTTGTGCAAGTAGTTCTGTCTAAAGCCCGCTTTACACGCTACAATATATCTTACGATGTGTCGGCGGGGTCACGTTGTAAGTGACGCACATCCGGCATCGTAAGGTACATTGTAGGATGTAACAGCTACGTACGATTGCGATTGAACAGTAAAACGTTCATCGCATGCACGTCGTTCATTTCCAAAAAATTGAATGTCAGGTTGTTCATCGTACCTGGGGTAGCACACATCGCAGTGTGTGACACCCCGGGAACGATGAACAGATCTTACCTGCGTCCCGCGGCTCCCGCCGGCAATGCGGAAGGAAGGCAGTGGGCGGGATGTTTACGTCCCGCTCATCTCCGCCCCTCTGCTTCTATTGGCCGGCTGCCGCATGACGTCGATGTGACGCCAAACGTCCCTCCCACTCCAGGAATTGGATGTTTGCCGTCCACATCGAGGTCATATGGAAGGGTAAATACGTGTGACGGGGGTTAATCGTTTGTGCGACACATTCAACAAATTGAACGTGCCGCACATACGATGGGGGCTGGTCACATCGCATACGATATCGGATGCTTAATTGCAAGGTGTAAAGCAGGCTTAACTTTCATGTGTTAATTTTCATTGATTTATTTATTTTTTATTTCTTATTACTTTGGATAAATTCAAGTTATTTCTGTGACCATTGTGGGGTTTTATTTTATTAAACGAGGGGTACCAACAATTTTGACCACGTGTGTGTAGTCATTACAAACTGAGGGAACTTTCTCAAGTGTTTATTTCTGTTAATGTTGATGCTGATGGCTTACAGCCAAGGAAACCCCAAAAGTCATTATTTAAAAAATAGAAAAATTAACCCCAAACACCTGCAAAGGCTTCCTAAGCATTTAAAATGGTCCCTAAGGGGGCTTTCACACCAGCGCTTTTTCACTGCTAAAGGCCCGTTGTTTCACACGTCAGTGAAAAACAGTGACGTTTTTCACTGGCGTGTAAAACACGCACATGTCCCTGCGTGTGCCGTGATTCACGGCACACGTGGGTTGTCTAAGTGTAATCCGGGCTCCGTTTTCCATGGCCCGTGATTGCACTTAGAAAACAACTCACCTGTGCGCGCTCCCGCTGTCCATGGTGCTGATCGCTCCCGCGGTGCAGCATCCGGCCGGCGGTGACCCCCACAGCAGCTGCTTCCGGGTCGGCTGTGTCGCGCATAATGAATATGCGCAACAATAATAAGCCGGCTTAGAAGCAGCAGGGAGAACGGGCTGCAGAGAACATCGCTAGACACCGGGTGAGTAAAAATGTTTTTTATTTTAAAAGCACGTTTTTTTCTGGCACGTGTTTCACGGACCACACCACTGCGTGGTCCGTGGAACATCAGTGATGCCAGAAAAAAATGGACATGTCTCCGTGCAGCAATCACGCACACGCGGGTACGCTGCACGGAGACACGTGCAGTGAAAAATCACTGACGTGTGAGCAGACCCATTCATTATAAGGGGTCTGCGTATGTCAGTGATTCTGGTTCGTTTTAAAAAAAGCACAAACGTACCAGAATCACTGACGTGTGAAAGGGGCCAAATTGTGCGATTTTAAAGTACCGTACTTGGAAAAGCGCTCACAACAGCTAGGAAAATAGCCGTATTGTTACAATGAATGGCTATGGCCTTAGAAGCGCTAGCGCTAGCACTTTTAATGCCACATTCACATCATCACTGTTCCTGAGCGCTTTTTTCAGGCCCTGTAAAAGCACTTGTGAAGTGCTTTGAAAAGCGCTGTTGTGAAAGCAGCCTAAGGCCATTTTCACACTAGCGCTTTTTTCAGCGCTAATCATTGCGCTTTTCTAGCGGCGATTAGCGCTGCAAAGTAAGACATGGGATTTTTAAATTAAAAAAAATCTGAAGGAAAAGCTGCCACTTTTCGAGGCAGCATTGACTAAAGCAAGTACGCTCCAGCGAGGAAACAATGTGCATGTGCCGAGCGCTCAGCGCCCATGAAAAATCTGTACTGTGAAAGCCCCCTTAGACGGCTTTCACACTAGCGCTTTTTCATGAGCGCTTAACGCTCGAGAAAAGCGCCACACTTCTCCAGACAGAGCGCGCCCCCAATGTATTCAATGCCACTGATAAAAATGCTGGCTTTTCCTGGCGGCAATTTAAAATCTTTTCCTGGGTTCTATTTTCAAGCACCAATCACCGCTGCCAAAGTGCATCAATTAGCGATGGAAAAAGCGCTCATGTGAAATTAGGCTAAGGCCTCTTTCACATCAGTACTTTTGAGACCACCAATTGCTGCGATTTTGCGAGTGGTGATTACCACTCGCAAAAGCGCTCATTGAATGGGCTGTTTTTTAATATTGCTTCCTATGGCCTTTTAAGCCCTAGCGCTTAAAAATCTTTGTGCCATGAGGTTATTTTCCACTGCCAAGCACTGGAAAATAGTCCATATTCTTCAATGGGGCTGTGCTCACTGGCGCTTTTTTTGAACACTTTTTACAAGCGCTTTGCTAGGTGCAACATGGGCGCTTTTCATAGCACTTTTCCAGACATGGGCTACAAGTGTCGCATTTCCTGTGTTAAGCCACTCATGAACAAACAATGCCAGAAGCCCCTCATGTATGCAGCCACCCCACGTATGCGACCTCCCCCATGCATGCGACCCCCCTGATGTATGCAGCCCCTATGTGTCGGTATATAGGTCCTTCCATTTCTCCATATGAAGCTCCCCCAATGTACACAGTTCCCCTTCCCCCCAAGGGTATACAGTTCCCCTTCCCCCAAGGGTATTCAGCTCTCCCCCTAAGGGTATACAGCTCCCCTCCTCCCCAAGGGTATACAGCTCTCCTCCTCCCCAAGGGTATATAGCTCCCCTCCTCCCCAAAGGTATACAGCGCTCCTCCTCCCCAACGGTATACAGCTCTGCTCCCCCTCCCCAACGGTATACAGCTCTGCTCCCCAACGGTATACAGCTCTCCTCCCCAAGGGTATGCAGTTCCCCAACGGTATACATCTCCCCTCCTCCCCAAGGGTGTACAGCTCTCCTCCTCCCCAAGGGTAATCATCTCTCCTCCTCCCCAAGGGTATACAGCTCTCCTCCCCAACGGTATACAGGTCCCCACCTCCTCAAGGGTATACAGCTCTCCTCCCCAACAAAATACAGCTCTCCTCTTCCCCAACGGTATACAGGTCCCCTCCTCCTCAAGGGTATACAGCTCTCCTCCCCAACGAAATACAGCTCTCCTCTTCCCCAACGAAATACAGCTCACCTCCCCCCCCCAATGGTTTACAGCCCACCCATCTGTATACAGCTTGCTGTATACAGCTGGGGGTGTAAGGGTTAATCACCGTGGAACTACACTACAGAGTAGTGGCTGTGGCACACTGTGGCACTCCACTGTAGCCTTGAATATTAGGTTTCCCGTCGGGCTGGCGATGTAAGGGTTAATCACTGTGGAACGCTAGCGGTGTAAAGGTTAATCACTATGGCACTCCACTGCAGTGACTGCAGTTTTGAATATTAGCGGGTTTCCCGGAGGGTGCACGGCAGGTGGCGGGTGCGCGAAGCTCGAGAACGCTGCCACTGTGCCAGGAGCAAGCGGGAGATCCACAGGAGAGGAGGCGTGGCCGGAGAGGAGGAGGCGGAGGGGGCACATGCGCAGTAAGCGATGCTAATGCTAGCCTTTAGATCATGGTTGCGTCTAGATCAGAGTTGATTTTTTGTGGTCCTCAAAAAATCAACTCTGATCTAGCTGCTTCAGTAGTGAGCCGGCTATATCGGAGTTGATTTTTTGAGGCCTCATTTTTTCCACTCTGATTTAGCCGGCTCACCACTGAAGTGTCTAGATCAGAGTGGGTTTTTTGTGGTCCTCATTTTTTCAACTCTGATCTAGCCGGTTCACTGCTGAAGTGTCTAGATCAGAGTTGATTTCTTGAGGCCTCGCTGTAGTCACATGTTTTTGGTCACCTCATTTTATCCACTCCGTTCTAGCTGCTTCACCAGTGAGGAGGCTAGATCAGAGTTGATTTTTTGATGATCTCTGTGATCTTTTCTCCATACAACACAGTTCAGTTTCTACAGCAGGGGCTGGAATCAGATTTATAATTGGAATGATTTCATGTTTTTATTTATTAGATGCTCACACTGTTATATTTATTATTTTTTTCCAAAGGGCAAATTTTTATTTTCATTATTATTATAACATACATTTTATTATTATTTTTTACAATATAAATAATTCCACACAGCGCTGATTGTTCAGTTTTGCTGAAATTTTAATTTTACCGTATTTCCACAAGTCGTGGCCGCATGACTGACATTGAAAGAGTGGGCGGAGCCTCACAAGGAAAAACGGAACCGCGCAGCTGACAGTCTTCATAACTTACCATATTGGATCAGAGTGGATTTTTTGAGGATCTCTCTGTAGCCTTCATTATGTACATTTGGTACTGAGGTGACTGAAATTCAGTTTTTTGAAGAGTGGGAGGAGCCTCACAACGAAAAACGTAACAGAGCGCAACCGAGAAAGTGCTTATAATTTCACACATTGTGTCGTAGTGGATTTTTTGAGGACCTCATTTTAGCCACTACATTATGTACATTTGGTACTGAGGTGACTGCAATGGATTTTTTCGAAGAGTGGGAGGAGCCTCAAAGCAAAAAGCGTAACAGTGCGCAGCTGAAAGTCCTCATAATATCCACATTGTGTCGTAGTGGATTTTTTGAGGACCTCAAAAAAGCCACTCCGTTCTAGCTGCTTCAGTAGTGAGCCGTCTATATCAGAGTGGATTTTTTGAGGACCTCATTTTAGCCACTACATTATGTACATTTGGTACTGAGTTGACTGCAATGGATTTTTTCGAAGAGTGGGAGGAGCCTCAAAGCAAAAAGCGTAACAGTGCGCAGCTGAAAGTCCTCCTAATATCCACATTGTGTCGTAGTGGATTTTTTGAGGACCTCAAAAAAGCCACTCCGTTCTAGCTGCTTCAGTAGTGAGCCGTCTATATCAGAGTGGATTTTTTGAGGACCTCATTTTAGCCACTACATTATGTATATTTGGTACTGAGGTGACTGCAATGGATTTTTTCGAAGACTGGGAGGAGCCTCAAAGCAAAAAGCGTAACAGAGTGCAGCTGAAAGTCCTCATAATATCCACATTGTGTCGTAGTGGATTTTTTGAGGACCTCAAAAAAGCCACTCCGTTCTAGCTGCTTCAGTAGTGAGCCGTCTATATCAGAGTGGATTTTTTGAGGACCTCATTTTAGCCACTACATTATGTACATTTGGTACTGAGGTGACTGCAATGGATTTTTTCGAAGAGTGGGAGGAGCCTCAAAGCAAAAAGCGTAACAGAGCGCAGCTGAAAGTCCTCATAATATCCACATTGTGTCGTAGTGGATTTTTTGAGGACCTCAAAAAAGCCACTCCGTTCTAGCTGCTTCAGTAGTGAGCCGTCTATATCAGAGTGGATTTTTTGAGGACCTCATTTTAGCCACTACATTATGTACATTTGGTACTGAGGTGACTGCAATGGATTTTTTCGAAGAGTGGGAGGAGCCTCAAAGCAAAAAGCGTAACAGAGCGCAGCTGAAAGTCCTCATAATATCCACATTGTGTCGTAGTGGATTTTTTGAGGACCTCAAAAAAGCCACTCCGTTCTAGCTGCTTCAGTAGTGAGCCGTCTATATCAGAGTGGATTTTTTGAGGACCTCATTTTAGCCACTACATTATGTACATTTGGTACTGAGGTGACTGCAATGGATTTTTTCGAAGAGTGGGAGGAGCCTCAAAGCAAAAAGCGTAACAGAGTGCAGCTGAAAGTCCTCATAATATCCACATTGTGTCGTAGTGGATTTTTTGAGGACCTCAAAAAAGCCACTCCGTTCTAGCTGCTTCAGTAGTGAGCCGTCTATATCAGAGTGGATTTTTTGAGGACCTCATTTTAGCCACTACATTATGTATATTTGGTACTGAGGTGACTGCAATGGATTTTTTCGAAGACTGGGAGGAGCCTCAAAGCAAAAAGCGTAACAGAGCGCAGCTGAAAGTCCTCATAATATCCACATTGTGTCGTAGTGGATTTTTTGAGGACCTCAAAAAAGCCACTCCGTTCTAGCTGCTTCAGTAGTGAGCCGTCTATATCAGAGTGGATTTTTTGAGGACCTCATTTTAGCCACTACATTATGTACATTTGGTACTGAGGTGACTGCAATGGATTTTTTCGAAGAGTGGGAGGAGCCTCAAAGCAAAAAGCGTAACAGAGCGCAGCTGAAAGTCCTCATAATATCCACATTGTGTCGTAGTGGATTTTTTGAGGACCTCAAAAAAGCCACTCCGTTCTAGCTGCTTCAGTAGTGAGCCGTCTATATCAGAGTGGATTTTTTGAGGACCTCATTTTAGCCACTACATTAGGTACATTTGGTACTGAGGTGACTGCAATGGATTTTTTCGAAGAGTGGGAGGAGCCTCAAAGCAAAAAGCGTAACAGTGCGCAGCTGAAAGTCCTCATAATATCCACATTGTGTCGTAGTGGATTTTTTGAGGACCTCAAAAAAGCCACTCCGTTCTAGCTGCTTCAGTAGTGAGCCGTCTATATCAGAGTGGATTTTTTGAGGACCTCATTTTAGCCACTACATTATGTACATTTGGTACTGAGGTGACTGCAATGGATTTTTTCGAAGAGTGGGAGGAGCCTTAAAGCAAAAAGCGTAACAGTGCGCAGCTGAAAGTCCTCATAATATCCACATTGTGTCGTAGTTGATTTTTTGAGGACCTCAAAAAAGCCACTCCGTTCTAGCTGCTTCAGTAGTGAGCCGTCTATATCAGAGTGGATTTTTTGAGGACCTCATTTTAGCCACTACATTATGTACATTTGGTACTGAGGTGACTGCAATGGATTTTTTCGAAGAGTGGGAGGAGCCTCAAAGCAAAAAGCGTAACAGTGCGCAGCTGAAAGTCCTCATAATATCCACATTGTGTCGTAGTGGATTTTTTGAGGACCTCAAAAAAGCCACTCCGTTCTAGCTGCTTCAGTAGTGAGCCGTCTATATCAGAGTGGATTTTTTGAGGACCTCATTTTAGCCACTACATTATGTATATTTGGTACTGAGGTGACTGCAATGGATTTTTTCGAAGAGTGGGAGGAGCCTCAAAGCAAAAACCGTAACAGAGCGCAGCTGAAAGTCCTCATAATATCCACATTGTGTCGTAGTGGATTTTTTGAGGACCTCAAAAAAGCCACTCCGTTCTAGCTGCTTCAGTAGTGAGCCGTCTATATCAGAGTGGATTTTTTGAGGACCTCATTTTAGCCACTACATTAGGTACATTTGGTACTGAGGTGACTGCAATGGATTTTTTCGAAGAGTGGGAGGAGCCTCAAAGCAAAAAGCGTAACAGAGTGCAGCTGAAAGTCCTCATAATATCCACATTGTGTCGTAGTGGATTTTTTGAGGACCTCAAAAAAGCCACTCCGTTCTAGCTGCTTCAGTAGTGAGCCGTCTATATCAGAGTGGATTTTTTGAGGACCTCATTTTAGCCACTACATTATGTACATTTGGTACTGAGGTGACTGCAATGGATTTTTTCGAAGAGTGGGAGGAGCCTCAAAGCAAAAAGCGTAACAGAGCGCAGCTGAAAGTCCTCATAATATCCACATTGTGTCGTAGTGGATTTTTTGAGGACCTCAAAAAAGCCACTCCGTTCTAGCTGCTTCAGTAGTGAGCCGTCTATATCAGAGTGGATTTTTTGAGGACCTCATTTTAGCCACTACATTATGTACATTTGGTACTGAGGTGACTGCAATGGATTTTTTCGAAGAGTGGGAGGAGCCTCAAAGCAAAAAGCGTAACAGTGCGCAGCTGAAAGTCCTCATAATATCCACATTGTGTCGTAGTGGATTTTTTGAGGACCTCAAAAAAGCCACTCCGTTCTAGCTGCTTCAGTAGTGAGCCGTCTATATCAGAGTGGATTTTTTGAGGACCTCATTTTAGCCACTACATTATGTACATTTGGTACTGAGTTGACTGCAATGGATTTTTTCGAAGAGTGGGAGGAGCCTCAAAGCAAAAAGCGTAACAGTGCGCAGCTGAAAGTCCTCATAATATCCACATTGTGTCGTAGTGGATTTTTTGAGGACCTCAAAAAAGCCACTCCGTTCTAGCTGCTTCAGTAGTGAGCCGTCTATATCAGAGTGGATTTTTTGAGGACCTCATTTTAGCCACTTCATTATGTACATTTGGTACTGAGGTGACTGCAATGGATTTTTTCGAAGAGTGGGAGGAGCCTCAAAGCAAAAAGCGTAACAGTGCGCAGCTGAAAGTCCTCATAATATCCACATTGTGTCGTAGTGGATTTTTTGAGGACCTCAAAAAAGCCACTCCGTTCTAGCTGCTTCAGTAGTGAGCCGTCTATATCAGAGTGGATTTTTTGAGGACCTCATTTTAGCCACTACATTATGTACATTTGGTACTGAGTTGACTGCAATGGATTTTTTCGAAGAGTGGGAGGAGCCTCAAAGCAAAAAGCGTAACAGTGCGCAGCTGAAAGTCCTCATAATATCCACATTGTGTCGTAGTGGATTTTTTGAGGACCTCAAAAAAGCCACTCCGTTCTAGCTGCTTCAGTAGTGAGCCGTCTATATCAGAGTGGATTTTTTGAGGACCTCATTTTAGCCACTCCGTTCTAGCTGCGTCAGTAGTGAGCCGTCTATATCAGAGTGGATTTTTTGAGGACCTCATTTTAGCCACTACATTATGTACCTTTGGTACTGAGGTGACTGCAATGTATTTTTTCGAAGAGTGGGAGGAGCCTCAAAGCAAAAAGCGTAACAGTGCGCAGCTGAAAGTCCTCATAATATCCACATTGTGTCGTAGTGGATTTTTTGAGGACCTCAAAAAAGCCACTCCGTTCTAGCTGCTTCAGTAGTGAGACGTCTATATCAGAGTGGATTTTTTGAGGACCTCATTTTAGCCACTACATTAGGTACATTTGGTACTGAGGTGACTGCAATGGATTTTTTCGAAGAGTGGGAGGAGCCTCAAAGCAAAAACCGTAACAGAGCGCAGCTGAAAGTCCTCATAATATCCACATTGTGTCGTAGTGGATTTTTTGAGGACCTCATTTTAGCCACTCCGTTCTAGCTGCTTCAGTAGTGAGCCGTCTATATCAGAGTGGATTTTTTGAGGACCTCATTTTAGCCACTCTGTTTTAGGTGATTCAGCAGTGAGCCGTCTAGATCAGAGTGGATATTTTGAGCACCTCATTTTTGCCACTCTATTCTAGATGATTCACTAGTGAGCTGTCTAGATTGGGCCCGTGAGTCACTGTGGCCCCGTGGACCTCCTGCCGACGATCGTACTTTCATTTATATCGGCATCACCATCACAGATGCCAATACAATTGAAAGGAACAATGCGAGGAGGAGCAGAACACTCTATTTCTAATCATTCTACTACTATGTGTCTGTGAGACACTGATGTTTCAGCATGGAGGACTGCGGTTACTAGAGATGAGCGAGCCTCTGAAGGCTCCGTTCGAGGTGCCATTCGACGAACCGTTTGACGAACCTCTCGAACCCCATTGAAAACAATGGGAGGCAAACACCTAAAAACACATAGAAAACACCTTCAAAGGTGTCCAAAAGGTGACAAACAACTCACAACATACCACAAACACATGGGAAAGTGACAAGGACATATACTCATGCGAAAACGAAACAGCTGGACGAGGAAAAAGAGGAGGAGACACAGATATAGGCATGGCACGCCCTTCTAAAATCATGTAAAACACAGCAAAGGGACTCTAAGCAGAGTCTCCCTTTTTTCCAAAAATTGGGCCACACACACCCCTTCAGTGGCATCACTTGTGCCCCAGTTGCAAACTTGACCTGTTGATTTGCATCAAGCACATTCAAAAATACGCCAGCCTTAACTGTCTTCAGGATGACACCTGGGTAGGTAGCAAAGTCCTTGCTGAACTATGACTTGTTCATCTTGGATCATTTTTAAAAACACAGCAAGGGGACTCCAAGCGGAGTCTCCCTTTTTTCCAAAAATTGGGCCCCACACACACCACTTCAGTGGCATCACTTGTGCCCTAGTTGTAAACTTCACATGTTGACTTGCATCAAGCACAATCCAAATCCACAAGCCTTTACTCTCCCCAGGATGACACCGGGGTAGCAAAGTCCTTGCTGATCCATGACTTGTTCATCTTGATGAACGTTAGTCTGTCCACATTGTCACTGGACAGACGCGTGCGCTTATCTGTCAGCACACACCCAGCAGCACTGAAGACACATTCAGAGACATCGCTGGCCGCGGGACATGACAAGATCTCCAAGGCGTAAGTGGAGAGCTCTGGCCATTTTTCAAGATTTGAAGCCCAAAATGAGCAAGGCTCCATTTGCAAAGTCATGGCATCGATGTTCATTTGGAGATACTCCTGTATCATCCTCTCCAGCCGTTGACTATGTGTCAGACTTCTTGTCTCTGGTGGCCTTGCAAAGGAGGGTCTAAAAAATTATGAAACGATTCAATAAAACTGCTGTTACCACCAGATACGGTGCTGCTGGTACGGTTTGACTGTTGATGACGAGACAGTCCCCTGTTTGTCAAGTTACAACTGGGAGATTCACTCCCTGCACCTGCACGGTTGTTTGGTGGAAAAGCCGAGCTAAGATCGAGTAACAGCTTCTGCTGATACTCCTGCATACGTGCGTCCCTTTCTATGGCTGGAATTATTTTGCAAAACTTGGACTTGTACCGGGGATCTAAGAGTGTGGCAAGCCAGTAGTCATCATTACTTCTAATTCGGACAATCCGAGGGTCATGTTGAAGGTAGTGCAGCAAGAAGGCACTCATGTGTCTTGCGCATCCCTGCGGACCAAGTCCTTGCTGTGTTGGTGGCGGCGAGGTGATAACCATGCTGCCTTCCTCTGACATATCCTCCCAACCTCGAACAACCGAAATTTGACCAAGGTCTCCCTCATCAGCTGAGTCTTCCATGCCCATCGACAGTTCGTCCTCCATTTCTTCATGGGCTCCTGCCCCTTCCTAAACAGTTTGGCTGCTACCATGCGCCCTTGTTAATCCCTCTCCCCCACTGTCCCATGCCTGCCGCCTTGGTGATGATGAACGTCTGGTCCTAGTAGATCTTGTTAGCCCTTCCGTTGCCATGCTAATAATGGCATTGTCAGCGCTAAACATATTCGTCGCCATGTCGAAGCTGTGCAGAAGGGTGCATAGGTCCTTGATCTGAGACCACTCCATCAGCGTGATCTGCCCCACCTCTGCATCTCGTTGGCCCAGGCTATACGTCATAACGTATTGCACCAGGGCTCGGCGGTGCTGCCACAGTCGCTATAACATGTGGAGAGTCGAATTCCAGCGTGTCGTCACATCGCATTTCAGGCGATGAACCAGCAGGCCGAAAGACCTCTGCAGCGATACAAGTCGGTCAGCTGCGGCGGTTGAACGGCGGAAGTGAGCAGAGAGTGACCGTGCCCTGTGCAGAAGCCCATCTAGGTCGGGATAGTGGGTGAAAAATTGCTGAAAAACAAGGTTCAAAACATGAGTCATACAAGGCACGTGTGTCACCTTGCCCCGGCGAGGGTCCGCACCCAGGTTTGCAGCATTGTCGCACACGGTCTTACCTGGCTGCAGGTTGAGTGGAGACAACCATTTACGAAACTCCGAGTGCAGAGCTGACCACAACTCCTCAGCTGTGTGACTCTTATTTCCCAGACATTTCAACGTAAAGACCGCCTGATGCCGTTGAGCTCTGCTGCCAGCATAGTAAGGAGGTGTGTGGGATTCCTTGTGCACAGTTACAACGCGGGTGGCCTGACCACACAGGCTTTGGGCGGAGGTGGAGGACCCAGATGAGGTTGAGGAGGCAGAAGCAGTGGAGGAACTTCGACATACAGAGGATTGATGCACAAGTCGTGGGGACGGCAAGACTTATTCAGCAGACCCCTCACCATCTCTCACCATAGTTACCCAGTGCCCAGTCAGCGACATGTAACGCCCCTGTCCATGCTTACTGGTCCAAGTATCGGTGGGGAAATGCACCCTGTCACACACAGAGTTTCTCAAGGAAGCGGCGATGTTGTGTGCGACATGCTGGTGTAGCGCAGGCATACCTTTCTTGGAGAAGTAGTGGCGACTGGGCATCTGGCACTGGGGCACTGCGACTGACATAAGGTCTTGAAAATCCTCTGTGTCCACCAGGCGGAAAGGCAGCATTTTGGTAGCCAAGAGCTTACAGAGGGTGAAAGTCAACCTCTTAGCTTTGTCATGGCTCGGAGGAAATGGCCTTTTATTTGTCCACATCTGAGGGACCGAGATCTGGCTGCTGTGTGGAGACGGTGGTGAGTAGGGTGTCCCTGGAAAACTGCAGGTCTGTGAGGAAAGTGCAGGCGGAGACATGATGTTGCCTTCATCCAAAGTTGGTGCTCTCGATGTCTGAGAGAGCTCTACACCAGCACTTGTTTCCCCTTCCAAACCAACTGACAACCTGCCAAGCAAACTGGCTGTTACGGTTAAAGAGGTGGAAGGTCTGCGTGGAAAAACATGTGTGACAGCTGTCCCCACAGTCATAGAAGATGAAGGGCGCGCGGAGGAACTTGAAGGGGCAGGCGGTGGTTGGCTCGCTCCGCTAGACCGCATTGCAGCACGGTGAGCTTCCCACTGGGACTTATGCTTGTTATTCATGTGACGATTCATGGAAGAAGTTGTCAAACTGGTGAGGTTTTGACCTTTACTTATAGATTGGTGACAAATTTTACAGATGACATGATTTGGGAGATCCTTTGCAAGGTCAAAAAAGGACCTGGCTAGGCAAGGCTTAGAGGCCATGCGACCTGCAGAGCCACCCCGACTTGTGCTCAGAGGCAGAGTTGTGGCTGAGGATGCAGTTGTTGACGTCCTTCCAGTTCTCCGACTCTGTCCAGGAAGGCGCAAGGTAACTTCGTCATCAGTTGCATCCTCCTCCACCGCCTCTGGTGTCCTCCTCGAGTGCCTGACTGTGGGTTGACAGTAAGTGGGATCTAGAACTTCATTATCAAGTTAAGTTGTCATCCCAATCTGGTATCTGCGTCTCATCGTCATCAGTATGTTCCTCATTGTCTCTACCAACAGGTGTTACAGTTTGGGAATGAGGGTCTACATTATGCTCAGAAACTTGGTCATCAAGGCCTGAATGAGACTCACAAAGCTTCTGGGCATCACTGCAGACCATTTCCTGGTCTGTACTCACTGTAGCTTGGCCACAGACCTCTGATTCCCAGGCTATAGTGTGACTGAACAGCTCTGCAGACTCAGCCATCTCTGTTATACCATACTCTTCAGGGCGGGTGGAGACTTGAGAGCTGGGAGAAAGCAAGTGCGATTGGGATGACAACTCAGAGGACTGTTGTTTTTTGGATGTTGAAGTTGAGGTGGAGGAGAGGCCACTTGTTGGAGCACTTGAGATCCTTTCAAGCTTGTTCTTTTTTTGTGCATCATCTACCTTTGTTACAGTTGTTCGGTTCCGTAAAAAAGGAAGCACATCGGATTGTCCACGGAAAGTAGTAGACATCTTACTTTTGCTGGAAGATGGCATTTCTTCAGCAGATGTTAATGTAGCTTTCCCACCTACCCCACGGCCACAAACTTTTTTTCCTTTTCCAACATGCCTGTTCCCCTTTCCACCAGCATCTGTCCTTTTGCCACTCATTTTGTTAGCGAAAAGATTGGACACTTAAAATGTGGTAGCAAAAATGGAGAGGTGCTGTAGATTGCAGAGGTGGTCTAGCTTTATTGACAGCTGAAGAACCAACACTGACTATCCCAGACAATTTTTATATGCCCCTAACAGCGGCAGCACAGTTTGCAATTAGAATTGTGTGGGAAAAATGGGCAGTTGGGTAGAATGCCCGGGTGCTGTGGGTAGCAGGACAGCAAAGGGACCCTAACTTAAGGCTACTTTACACACTGCGATATCGGTCCCGATATCGCTAGTGTGGGTACACGCCCCCATCTGTTGCGCGACACGGGCAAATCGCTGCCCGTGTCGCACAACAGCCGTCACACATACATACCTGTCCGGCGACGTCGCTGTGACGGGCGAACCGCCTCCTTTCTAAGGGGGCGGTCCGTGCGGCGTCACAGCGACGTCACTGAACCGCCGCCCAATAGCAGCGGAGGGGCGGAGCTGAGCGGGACGTAACATCCCGCCCACCTCCTTCCTTCCTCATAGCGGCCGGGAGGCAGGTAAGGGGAGCCTCCTCGTTCCTGCGGCGTCACACGCAGCGATGTGTGCTGCCGCAGGAACGAGGAACAACCTCGTTACTGCTGCAGTAACGAGATTTGAGAATGGACCCCCATGTCGCCGATTAGCGATTTTGCACGTTTTTGCAACGATGCAAAATCGCTTATCGGTGTCACACGCAACGGCATCGCTAATGCGGCCGGATGTGCGTCACGAATTCCGTGACCCCAACGACTCCGCATTAGCGATGTCGCAGCGTGTAAAGCCCGCTTTAGTATTCCAGACACTTTTAGGATGGCACAAAAAGTGTCAGCTCTTTGGGCAAATAAAATAGCGTGGCAAAAATGGGCAGGTGGGTATAATGCACGGGTGCTGTGGGTAGCAGGACAGCAAAGGAACACTAAGGCGGGCTTTGCACGTTGCGACATCGCAAGCCGATGCTGCGATGTCGCACGCGATAGTCCCCGCCCCCGTCGCAGGTACGATATCGTGTGATAGCTGGCGTAGCGAAAATTATCGCTACGCCAGCTTCACACGCACTCACCCGCCCTGCGACCATCGCTCTGGCCGGCGACCCACCTCCTTCCTAAGGGGGCGGGTCGTGCGGCGTCATAGTGACGTCACACGGCAGGCGGCCAATAGCGGCGGAGGGGCGGAGATGAGCAGGATGTAAACATCCTGCCCACCTCCTTCCTTCCTCATATCCTACGGAAGCCGCGGTGACACCGGTAGGAGATGTTCCTCGCTCCTGCAGCTTCACACACAGCGATGTGTGCTGCTGCAGGAACAAGGAACAACATCGGACCATCGCGTCAGCGTAATTATGGATTACGCCGACGCTGCACCGATGATACGATTACGACGATTTTGCGCTCGTTAATCGTATCATCTAGGCTTTACACACTATGATGTCGCATGCGATGCCGGATGTGCGTCACTTTCAATTTGACCCCACCGACATCGCACCTGCGATGTCGTAGTGTGCAAAGCCGCCCTAAGGTACTATCTCAGACACTTTTAGGATGTCACAAAAAGTGTCAGCTCTTAGGGCAAATAAAATAGCATGGCAAAAATGGGCAGGTGGGTATAATGCACGGGTGCTGTAGGTAGCAAGACAGCAAAGGAACACTAAGGTAGTATTCCAGACACTTTTAGGATGGCACAAAAAGTGTCAGCTCTTTGGGCAAATAAAATAGCGTGGCAAAAATGTGCATGTGGGTAGAATGCACGGGTGCTCTGGGGAGCAGGACAGCAAAGGAAGCCTCACTTTCTATCCCTGCTAATGAAAAAATGCAGCAAGGAATTGCCTGAGCTGAGGCAGCCAGACGCAGTTATCTAAAGCCCTACACCGCATTTGCACGGACATGCTTAGCAGCTATGGCTATGAATGCCTGTAAATCAGCCCTGAAAAGGGCTGAAATAACCAGCAGTCCCTAATCCCTAAAGCGCTGTGTAGATTGCACTGTATCTCTATAGCGCACACAGCAGCAGCAGCAGCGTGAGCGGTGACTGTCACCCACACGCAGAAGACAGATAATAGCGGCGAATGGGAAAATGGCCGTATCTTATAGGTTAAGGACATGTGACATGCACAGCCTATGACACATGCCCTTGCTTGTCTGGCAAAAATCCACTTAGCTGGGTGTGTGTCTGTGATTTGCTGACAGCCTGGAACGCCCCACTGCACGCGCGGTTAGGGGAAAAAAAATTAAAAAATGGTGATCGGCATTCTCTCAGCACTTTGCAGCAGCACAGATCTAAACCCCGTCCCCCCCGCACACTATACGCTGAAATTTGATAATAGTGTGAATCACAGAGTGACTCACACTATTACAGTGAAAAGCCAGCTAGTAACAAGCTAGGCTTTTTGGTGATCGAACCGTTCTCGAACGTAACTCGAACTGTCGAGCTTTTAGCAAAAATCACTCGAACATGAAATTGGCGAACCTCGAACATCGCTCATCTCTAGCAGTGACGTCACTACTGCGCACTGATGTGCTAAAATGTCAGAGTGGCATAACAGTGGACACACGCTGAGGAGACTGGGGCAGTGGCTGAATGAGGAGAAGTGAGTATATTTGTGTATTTAATCAGGAATTCCAGAGGACTATGAGGAAGCATATATGGGGGTTGCAAAATAGTATATGGGGCTGCATATTGTTAGGACCAGGATGACGGGTAGGCCCAGGAGGTGGATCCACTGGACTGAGCACCCCTCCAAGGGCAAGGTGCCCGGTAGCCGAAGCACTACGGGTAGCAGGACAGTCCGTTCAGAGGAGTGGGTGTAGAAGTCCCTGGGATCACGGAGTCTCTGAAGGTAGTCCGGGTGACGGAGCGCAGGTTCGGAGGCCGAGATGATGTCAGGCAGGGTCCGGAACCAGCGGAACGGGGAGATCGGTCACCACACAGATCCAGGAATCGGAGACGGTAGGGACTGAGAAGATGGCGGACAGTCCGTTCGGGGTTCTGGAACCGTCAGGACCGGTTGGCGGGACAGGAGCGGCTCTACAAGAGAGATAGGTGAGTACGAGACACTGGCACAGGGAGACCTGACTCCTAGCTTAGCAAACACGAAGAACAGGCCCTGCCCACTTGGAAAGGAACCCCCTATATACCCTGTACCTGCATCTTCAATATCCTGTTGGAGGACGCTGGCCCTTTAAGAAAAGGTCAATGACCGCGCGCGCACCCTAATGCGCATGCACGAGGCCCGGGTGCCAGAAGCCAGAGCAGGATGCGGTGTACAGGAGGCAGGAGTGCCGGGCCGGCTCAGGACAGCAGACGGGCGCCGGGACCGGGTTGCCTGGAGGACGCAGGTGAGGGAGCATGGAGGCTGAGGAGCGGGGGACCGGGGAGCGTGGCACGGGAGCGGGGAAGCGAGGTCCGGGAGCGGGGGAGCGTGGCAGAGGAGCCGGGGAGCGTGGCAGAGGAGTCAGGGATCGTGGCAGGGGAGCGTGGCAGGGGAACCGGGGAGCGTGGCAGGGGAACCGGGGAGCGTGGCAGGGGAACCGGGGAGCGTGACACATATAACTATATGTTGGCGCACAATATTATATTGGGGCACACAATATGGTGGTGCACTATATGGGGGCTGCATACTAGTATATGGCGGAATATAAGGGGTGCATACTACTATATGGAGGAATATAAGGCGTGTACTAAACTATATGAAGGAATATAAGGGGAGCATAATACTATATGGAGGAATATAAGGGTGCATAATACTATATGCAGGAATATAAGGGGTGCATAATACTATATGAAGGATCCCTTTTACATGGAATATAGGGGTGCATTATACATGGAGGACTATGGAGCTGCATAATCCAATATGAAGGACTATGGGGTGCATTTTAATACATATAGGACTTAGGGGGTTGCATTATATGGAGGACTAATTGGGTTACCTTATACATGGACTTTAGGGGTGCATTATACATTGCCTACAAGTAGTATTCAACCCCCTGCAGATTTAGCAGGTTTGATAAGATGCAAATAAGTTAGAGCCTGCAAACTTCAAACAAGAGCAGGATTTATTAACAGATGCATAAATCTTACAAACCAACAAGTTATGTTGCTCAGTTAAATTTTAATAAATTTTCAACATAAAAGTGTGGGTCAATTATTATTCAACCCCTAGGTGTAATATTTTGTGGAATAACCCTTGTTTGCAATTACAGCTAATAATCGTCTTTTATAAGACCTGATCAGGCCGGCACAGGTCTCTGGAGTTATCTTGGCCTACTCCTCCATGCAGATCTTCTCCAAGTTATCTAGGTTCTTTGGGTGTCTCATGTGGACTTTAATCTTGAGCTCCTTCCACAAGTTTTCAATTGGGTTAAGGTCAGGAGACTGACTAGGCCACTGCAACACCTTGATTTTTCCCTCTTGAACCAGGCCTTGGTTTTCTTGGCTGTGTGCTTTAGGTCATTGTCTTGTTGGAAGATGAAATGACGACCCATCTTAAGATCCTTGATGGAGGAGCGGAGGTTCTTGGCCAAAATCTCCAGGTAGGCCGTGCTATCCATCTTCCCATGGATGCGGACCAGTTGGCCAGGCCCCTTGGCTGAGAAACAGCCCCACAGCATGATGCTGCCACCACCATGCTTGACTGTAGGGATGGTATTCTTGGGGTCGTATGCAGTGCCAACCAGTCTCCAAACGTCACGTGTGTGGTTGGCACCAAAGATCTCGATCTTGGTCTCATCAGACCAGAGAACCTTGAACCAGTCTGTCTCAGAGTCCTCCAAGTGATCATGAGCAAACTGTAGACGAGCCTTGACATGACGCTTTGAAAGTAAAGGTACCTTACGGGCTCGTCTGGAATGGAGACCATTGCGGTGGAGTACGTTACTTATGGTATTGACTGAAACCAATGTCCCCACTGCCATGAGATCTTCCCTGAGCTCCTTCCTTGTTGTCCTTGGGTTAGCCTTGACTCTTCGGACAAGCCTGGCCTCGGCACGGGTGGAAACTTTCAAAGGCTGTCCAGGCCGTGGAAGGCTAACAGTAGTTCCATAAGCCTTCCACTTCCGGATGATGCTCCCAACAGTGGAGACAGGTAGGCCCAACTGCTTGGAAAGGGTTTTGTACCCCTTGCCAGCCTTGTGACCCTCCACGATCTTGTCTCTGATGGCCTTGGAATGCTCCTTTGTCTTTCCCATGTTGACCAAGTATGAGTGCTGTTCACAAGTTTGGGGAGGGTCTTAATTAGTCAGAAAAGGCTGGAAAAAGAGATAATTAATCCAAACATGTGAAGCTCATTGTTCTTTGTGCCTGAAATACTTCTTAATACTTTAGGGGAACCAAACAGAATTCTGGTGGTTTGAGGGGTTTAATAATAAATGACCCTCTGAATAAACTTTTCACAATTTAAAAAAAAAAAAAAAAAAAAAAAAAGAAATAACATTCTTTTTTGCTGCATTTCACACTTCCAGGCTGATCTACAGTCCAAATGTCACAATGCCAAGTTAATTCCGAATGTGTAAACCTGCTAAATCTGCAGGGGGTTGAATACTACTTGTAGGCACTGTATATGGAGGATTATAGGGCTGCATAATACAATATGAAGGACACCTTATACATGGAATGCGAGGGTGCATTATACATGGAGAACTATGGGGCTGCATAATACAATATGAAGGACTATGGGGATGCGTTATAATACATATAGGATTATGGGGGCTGCATTATATGAGGACTAATGGCGTTACCTTATACATGGACAATAGGGCTGCATTAGAATACATTAAGGACTATGGGGTGAATAATACAATACACTGTGTGCAGAATTATTAGGCAAATTAGTATTTTGATCACATGATGCTTTTTCTACATGTTGTCCTACTCCAAGCTGTATAGTGAAAGCCAACTGCCAATTAAGTAAATCAGGTGATGTGCATCTCTGTAATGAGGTGTGGTGTAATGACATCAACACCCTATATAACGTGTGCTTAATTATTAGGCAGCTTCCTTTCCTTTGACAAAATGGGTCAGAAGAGAGATTTGACGGGCTCTGAAAAGTCTAAAATTGTGAGCTGTCTTGCAGAGGGATGCAGCAGTCTTGAAATTGCCAAACCTTTGAAGCGTGATCACCTAACAATCAAGCGTTTCATGTCAAATAGCCAACAGGGTCGCAAGAAGCGTTCCGGGACAAAAAGGCGCAAAATAACTGCCCATGAATTGAGGAAAATCAAGCGTCAAGCTGCCAAGATGCCATTTGCCACCAGTTTGGCCATATTTCACAGCTGCAACGTTACTGGAGTATCAAAAAGCACAAGGTGTGCCATACTCAGGGACATGGCCAAGGTAAGGAAGGCTGAAAAACGACCACCTCTGACCAAGAAACATAAGATAAAACGTCAAGACTGGGCCAAGAAATATCTTAAGACTGATTTTTCAAAGGTTTTATGGACTGATGAAATGAGAGTGACTCTTGATGGGCAGATGGATGGGCCAGAGGCTGGATCAGTAAAGGGCAGAGAGCTCCACTCCGACTCAGACGCCAGCAAGGTGGAGGTGGGGACTGGTATGGGCTGGGATCATCAAAGATCAACTTGTGTGACCTTTTCGGGTTGAGAATGGAGTGAAGCTCAACTCCCAGACCTACTGCCAGTTTATAGAAGACAACTTCTTCAAGCAGTGGTACAGGAAGAAATCAGTATCGTTCAAGAAAAACATGATTTTCATGCAGGACTATGCTCCATCACATGCATCCAACTACTCCACAGCGTGGCTGGCCAGTAAAGGTCTAAAAGATGAAAAAATAATGACATGGCCCCCTTGTTCACCTGATCTGAACCCCATAGAGAATCTGTGGTCCCTCATAAAATGTGAGATCTACAGGGAGAGAAAACAGTCCACCTCTGGGAGCAGTGGCTGGAGGCTGTGGTGGCTGGAGGCTGTGGTGGCTGGAGGCTGTGGTGGCTGGAGGCTGTGGTGGCTGGAGGCTGTGGTGGCTGGAGGCTGTGGTGGCTGGAGGCTGTGGTGGCTGGAGGCTGTGGCGGCTGCTGCACGCAATGTTGAGTGTAAACAGATCAAGCAATGACAGAATCTATGGATGGTAGGCTGTTAAGTGTCATCATAAAGAAAGGGTGCTATATTGGTCACTAATTTTTTGTGGGTTTTTTTTTTTGCATGTCAGAAATGTTTATTTCTAAATTTTGTGCAGTTATATTGGTTTACCTGGTGAAAATAAACAAGTGAGATGGAAATAGATTTGGTTTTTATTAAGTTGCCTAATAATTCTGCACAGTAATAGTTAGCCGCACAGACAGATATCCTCCTAAGGCTATGTGTCCACGAGAGAATGTAGCTGCGGATTTTTCTGCATCAAAATCCGCAGCTTTCCCACAAAATCCGCACCTTTTCAAAGGTGCGGATTTGCCGCGGATTTGCCGCGGAATTGCCGCGGATTTGATGCGGATTTTGGTGCGGATTTTTTTTTTTTTTCCCAATTTTAAAGCCAAAATCCGGATGAAAATCCGCAACAATAATTGACATGTTGCAGATTTTTCCGGACCAAAATCCGCACGAAATCCGCTGCGGAAAAATCCGCAGCATGGACACAGCATTTCCAAAATGCCCTAGAAATGGCTGGGAAGTGCCGGTGCTGCAGATTTTCGGGAAATCCGCGGCTTTTCCGCGAGAAATCCGCGGCAAAATCCATGCATTTTCCGCAGCGTGGACACATAGCCTAAGATAGCCAAATCTAAAAAACCCCACTCCAACTGCCAAAAATATTAAGCTTTGATATTTATGAGTCTTTTGGGTGATTGAGAACATAGTTGTTGATCAATAATAGAAAAAAATCCTCTGAAATACAACTTGCCTAATAATTCTGCACACAGTGTATGAAGGACTATGGTGACTGCATTATAATACATATAGGACTATGGGGGTGCATTATAATATATGGAAAACTATGGGGTGCAGTATAATATACGCAGGACTGTGGGGTGCAGTATAATATATGTAGTACTATGGGGTGCAGTATAAACATGGAGGACTAAGGGGTGCAGTATAATATATGGAGGACTATGGAGTGAATTATAATACATGGAGGACTATGGGAGTTGTAGTATAATAATTGGAGGGCTATGAGAGCTACCTTATACATGGAGGACTATGGGAAATGCATTATAATACAAGGAGGACTATGGGGCGCATTCTAGTAAAATGAAGGGTTACGTGGGACCCAATATGCTATATGGAAGGCTATGTGGGGGCCATTATAGTATTTGGAGAACTATATATACGAGGGGGGACAAAGACATAAGCTTGGGATGGGAAAGTTTTGTGCTGATGGAAAGAGGCTCTTACCCGCAGCACCCAGCTTTACGATGCTATGATATGGGAAAGCTGGGTGCTGAGGGAAAGATGTATAGCAGAGCCTAGGGAAGCTGGGTGCTGAGGACAAGATGGATATCAGAACATAGGAAAGCTGGATGATGATAGAAAGAGGGATTTCAGATCATGGGAAACCTGAGTGCTGAGGGAAAGAGCCAAGTGTTAACTTCTTTATCCCGTACCCTGAGTGTCAGCGTCATTATCCCATGCCCCGAGTGTCGGTGTCATTATCCTGTACCCAGTGTATCTGTGTTGGGGGGGGCAGGTCCTAATTTTGCACTGGGGCCCATCAAATTCTAGTTACAACACTGCCCAGCACAGAGATGACTAGATCACAGTTGTTGCACTAAGGTTCATGATTTCTGATCTCACAGCACTGTCTGTAAGGAACGTCCCTGTACAGTAACTCCATTCTATCTCACTAGAGGTGACTAGAGCGGAGTTGCTGCAGTGAGGTTCATGATTTCTGAGCTCACATCACTGTCTGTAAGGAACGTCCCCTGTACAGTAACTCCATTCTATCTCACTAGAGGTGACTAGAGCGGAGTTGCTGCACTGAGGTTCATGATTTCTGAGCTCACAGCACTGTCTATAAGGACGGCCTCAGCCAGTCCATGCATTGTGTTCAGAGATTGTGCTGACGTTCATAGATGTTTGAATAAGCCCTTATACAGATTACATGAAAGGTCCCTAAACACAGGGCTAAAATCGCCCGGATCAGACAACAATCTGATGTGCATGGGGGCTATCTGACTTACCTCGAGAATGGATGTAAAGGGAGGGAAGGAATCAGCGTGTTTGAATTCCACTTGTTGATGCTTTTGATCTCTTGAAAGATAATCCACCCCCAGAGGAGGCGACATCAGCTCTCAGAGAGAGAACACAAGAACATTTGGCCGAGCACTCCTGTATGTGATAGTCAAGAGAGAGCTGTCAGACAAATAATTGTAGGGATTGTTTACACGCCTTAAAGGGATTGTTTAGTGAAAACAAGTTATCACCTATCCATGGGCAAGGTGATCACCTGCTGATCAGTGTCCGCTCACTGGGACCCGCACCGATTGGGAAAACGGGGAATTTTTATCCATATGTTTCAGGTACGGATGTCATCCATTTTTAACACGGATGCCACACGTACTCATGTTATTCTATAGTGTTCCTCACACATGCATGTTTTTACATGGACCGTGTTGCCCCACATTTCCCTGCATGCAGACATTGTTTTTTTTTCTCAGGCAGCACGGGTGTCACACTGATGTGATCCGTGTGACATGAACCGGAGAAAACACGTGTCTCTGAAATAAAATGAATTTTTATACTTACTTGTCTCCAGCCCTGCTGTCACTTGCTTCCGATCCCCGCTCATTATACTCAATGAATATGCACTCAACAGAGGACCTGGAAGCAGCAGCACCATAGACATCAGTGCCAGGGACAGGTGAGTATCCAAGGAACTCTGATATCCTGACGACACCTACGCTACCGCGGGTGTAGCGACAGTGACTTCACGGGTTCTTCAAAGTTCATTGGAAACTCCGATGAACCCATGACGTTACTGCCGCGACACCCACAGTAGCGCGGGTGTCATCAGGATGTCATCTGAGTTCATTGTGAACTCTGATTAACCTGTGACATCACTGCAGCGCCCGCACACATACTGCTGACCTGAATAACCTGAGC
The DNA here is from genome assembly GCF_048569485.1 of Anomaloglossus baeobatrachus. NCBI lineage: Eukaryota > Metazoa > Chordata > Amphibia > Anura > Aromobatidae > Anomaloglossus > Anomaloglossus baeobatrachus. The sequence goes on along the minus strand of NC_134360.1, from coordinate 121,417,679 downwards.
TCACCTTATGAGATGAAGGTCATCAAACAGAAGCATCCACAGCAGTGTGTGTGTGTGTGTGTGTGTGTGTATGTGTGTGTGTGTGTGTGTGTGTGTGTGTGTGTGTGTGTGTGTGTGTGTGTGTGTGTGTGTGTGTGTGTGTGTGTGTGTGTGTGTGTGTGTGTGTGTGTGTGTGTGTGTACTCTCACAACCAATGAGGAATGTTCGGTTCTTCACCGAGTGTGACAGCAGTATAGGATTGACGTGACCGCCCCCAATTGGCTTTCGGCAGACCAGGATTAGGGCTTTGATAGAGAAATAAATTGGAAAAGAGGATGTCTTTTGTCTTTATTTATTGAATGATTTTCTCTTTTATGTCTTTCCAGGTTTGCTTTTGGGGAATGTCGTGGGACCTCACCATAGATTACAGTAGAACTGTTTTTTTATTTATAAAAATCAAATAAATTGGTGAATGAGGTCTGAGTCGAAGGTTTTTTTGTTCAAATAAAGTTTGTTATTCTCCTTTCATCTACTGGATTAGTAGTAGGGGTGTATGCTGGAGCTGGCATCAACCCCACAAATATTACCCAGTTTGCCATTGCACCAAAGCAACGGGAAGAGCCAGGTCCAGCACCACAATTGGCGCATCTAATTGATGTGCCACTTCTCGGGCGTCTGTGGGCTGCTATTGTTAGGCTGGAAAGGGCCAAATAACCATGGCCCTTTCCACCCTAAGAATATCATCCCCCAGTTGTCTGCTGTACCATGGCTGTTTTTTTTAGTAAAAATGGAGGGGACTACACGTAATTTTTTTTAAACTAAAAATGTAAAAAATAAGCGTGGGATCCCCTCTATTTTTCATAACCAGCCAAGGTACAGCAGAGAGCTGAGGATTTCAGCCTACAGCTGCTGCTGTTCCTGTGCTGGACATGAAAGTTGGGGGAACCCCACGTCTTTTTTTTTTTTAAATTAAAAAATAAAAATGGTGTAAAAATGCTGGTCAAGCTAACTATCTCTAGAACACTATTCTATAAGCTCTATTTATCTTCCTATCTCTTTAATTTTTCAGGCTTTCCACATTAAACAAAACAAAAAAAAAAAAACAAAAAACATTCATTTCAGTATCTTACTTTTTTTTACCGGTACCACACAGACAACCATACTGGTACGTGTGGCTTGCACCTGTTTAAACACGGACATCTGAAAGGGGCCTTATAGATACCCATCTACTGTATGTACTATCATTTTCAGTTGCTGCAAATTATGATGTTCTCCTCAGCGGCTAAAAATACTTCTCAAAATTTCTAAGATGAATTGTTACCCCTCTGTAAAATATGTAGTGTCACCTCTGCCAGAGCCTGTCCTATGGAACAGCGGTGGCAACAGCTTCAGACGCTCAGCAAAAAGCAACTTACGTCCCTTTAAATTAAAAAAAAAAAAAAGTTTCGCCCCATATGACCGGAATCAGGCGGTGTGAGCCTCATGGAGTTATGTTGCCACCAAAGGAGGGAAACAGGACTGGGGCCTAATAAATGGGGGGCGTGAGAGAGGATCAGGGGGCTGCTAAAGACAGAAAATAAATGGTCAGCGAGATCTGATCAGTTTACTGTGGGTCTACATGTGAGGACTGAGATGTTTTGGAAACTACCTACAACACTGTGACCGCAGCACAACCGGCAGTGACTGCTCACTAATGTCACACCGAGCTTTATCATTATAGAAATGAACATTCAGCCCAAACTTCTACAACAGTTTTATTAAAATAAGTATATCAATTTAAAAAAAAAAAAAAAAAAAAAAAAAGGAGAAATATATTTATAGAGAACATTTATTCCATGCTGTACATGGGAACGGGTTACACCCAAAATACAGATATAAATTACAGTGAATAAACCAATCCTGAGATACGGGTACAGAGGGGAGCGGACCCTGCCCTCAGGGGCTTACAGTCTACAGGGTAATGGGGAGGAGACAGTAGGTCGGGGATACAAATATATACTGTAGCAATCAACTTTACAAATCAATACGTAGAATAAAGCCATGTTGGACATTGGCGACAATGAAAGAAAAAAAATCTTTTGTATCCGAGTCCCGTGCGTTTTAGGTGTAAAAATTGTATTTCTCCATTTACCATAAAAATCCTCTTGTTGAATACATTGGAGGACACAGGAGGATGATGTGCATTAGACCACACTGTTCTCTCAGTCTCTAAGGTGGGACGACGGGGGGCAATTACACCCAGATGCCAGTAGTCACAAACTGTATTAGAAAAACAAAGGGAAAAGATTAATAGCACACAGGCGAGCCCCCTCCCACAAAGTGCAACACGGCCCCCTGCCAAGCACGAGCCCCCCACGTGCAGCCTCTCTCCCCCTGCAAGCTCCCGCCCAACGTGCAGCCGCTCTCCCTGCGAGCCCGCCCAACGTGCAGCCGCTCTCCCTGCGAGCCCGCCCAACGTGCAGCCGCTCTCCCTGCGAGCCCGCCCAACGTGCAGCCGCTCTCCCTGCGAGCCCGCCCAACGTGCAGCCGCTCTCCCTGCGAGCCCGCCCAACGTGCAGCCGCTCTCCCTGCGAGCCCGCCCAACGTGCAGCCGCTCTCCCTGCGAGCCCGCCCAACGTGCAGCCACTCTCCCTGCGAGCCCGCCCAACGTGCAGCCGCTCTCCCTGCGAGCCCGCCCAACGTGCAGCCGCTCTCCCTGCGAGCCCCCCCAACGTGCAGCCGCTCTCCCTGCGAGCCCCCCCAACGTGCAGACGCTCTCCCTGCGAGCCCCCCCAACGTGCAGACGCTCTCCCTGCGAGCTCCCCCAACGTGCAGCATTGCCCCTGCGAGCCCCCCAACGTGCATCACACCCTGCCTAGTGCGAGCCCCACTAAAACAAGCACCCTCCCCCTGCGAGCCCCCACCCAACGTGCAGCCCCCCTCCCAACGTGCAGCCTCTCTCCCTGCGAGCCCCCCTCCCAACGTGCAGCCTCTCTCCCTGCGAGCCCCACCCAACACACACACACGGCCCCCACACACTGCCCCCACACACGGCCCCCACACACACACACACACGGCCCCCACACACACACACACGGCCCCCACACACACACGGCCCCCACACACACACACACGGCCCCCACACACACACACGGCCCCCACACACACACACACGGCCCCCACACACACACACGGCCCCCACACACACACACGGCCCCCACACACACACACGGCCCCCACACACACACACGGCCCCCACACACACACACGGCCCCCACACACACACACACACGGCCCCCACACACACACACACACGGCCCCCACACCCACACACACACACGGCCCCCACACCCACACACACACACGGCCCCCACACACACACACGGCCCCCACACACACACACACACACACGGCCCCCACACACACACACGGCCCCCACACACACACACACACGGCCCCCACACACACACACACGGCCCCCACACACACACACACGGCCCCCACACACACACGGCCCCCACACACACACGGCCCACACACACACACACACACACACGGCCCCCGCGCACACACACACACGGCCCCCGCACACACACACACACGGCCCCCGCACACACACACACACGGCCCCCGCACACACACACACACACGGCCCCCGCACACACACGGCCCCCGCGCACACACGGCCCCCGCACACACACGGCCCCCGCACACACACGGCCCCCGCACACACACGGCCCCCGCACACACACGGCCCCCGCACACACACACACACACACACACACGGCCCCCACACACACACACACACACGGCCCCCACACACACACACACACACACCGGCCCCCGCACACACACACACACGGCCCCCGCACATACACACACACGGCCCCCGCACACACACACGCCCCACACACACACACACACACGCCCCACACACACGCACACACACGCCCCACACACACACACACACACACACACACACACACACACACACGCCCCACACACACACACACACACGCCCCACACACACGGCCCCCCCCTCCCCCACACACACACACACGGCCCCCCCATCCCCCCCCCCACACACACACACGGCCCCCCCATCCCCCCCACACACACACACACGGCCCCCCCATCCCCCCCACACACACACGGCCCCCCCATCCCCCCCCCCCACACACACACACGGCCCCCACACACACACACACGGCCCCCCACACACACGGCCCCCCACACACACACACACACAGGGCCCCCCCACACACACATACACAGGGCCCACACACACACACACACACACACAGGGCCCACACACACAGGGCCCACACACACAGGGCCCACACACACAGGGCCCACACACACACACACAGGGCCCCCCCCACACACACCCCCCCACACACACACACCTCCCACACACACACACACAGGGCCCCCCCAACCACACGGCCCCCCCCCCCACACACAGGGCCCCCACACACACAGGGCCCCCCCCCCCACACACACACACAGGGCCCCCCCCCCACACACACACACACACAGGGCCCCCCCCCACACACACACACACAGGGCCCCCCCCCCCACACAAACACACAGGGCCCCCCCCCACACACACACAGGGCCCCCCACACACACACAGGGCCCCCCACACACACACAGGGCCCCCCACACACACACAGGGCCCCCCACACACACACAGGGCCCCCCACACACACACAGGGCCCCCCCACACACACACAGGGCCCCCCCACACACACACAGGGCCCCCCCACACACACACAGGGCCCCCACACACACACACAGGGCCCCCCCACACACACACAGGGCCCCCCCACACACACACAGGGCCCCCCCACACACACACAGGGCCCCCCCACACACACACAGGGCCCCCCCACACACACACAGGGCCCCCCCACACACACACAGGGCCCCCCCCACACACACACAGGGCCCCCCCACACACACACAGGGCCCCCCCACACACACAGGGCCCCCCCACACACACAGGGCCCCCCCACACACACAGGGCCCCCCCACACACACACAGGGCCCCCCCACACACACACAGGGCCCCCCCACACACACACAGGGCCCCCCCACACACACACAGGGCCCCCCCACACACACACAGGGCCCCCCCACACACACACAGGGCCCCCCCACACACACACAGGGCCCCCCCACACACACAGGGCCCCCCCACACACACAGGGCCCCCCCACACACACAGGGCCCCCCCACACACAACGCGCTGGGCAGCGGGGGGGGGGGGGGGGCTCTCGCTGGGCAGCGGGGGGGGCTCTCGCTGGGCAGCGGGGGGGCTCTCACAGCACCCCCCGCTGCCCCGCAAGAGCCCCCACAACACGCACTACTGCCTCGCGAGAGCCCCCACAACACGCACCACTGCCCCGAGAGAGCCCCCCACAGACGTGCAGCGTCGACTTCCGCGAGCCCCCCCACAGACGTGCAGCGTCGCCCCTCCGCGAGCCCCCCCACAGACGTGCAGCGTCGCCCTCCGCGAGCCCCCCCACAGACGTGCAGCGTCGCCCTCCGCGAGCCCCCCCCACAGACGTGCAGCGTCGCCCTCCGCGAGCCCCCCCACAGACGTGCAGCGTCGCCCTCCGCGAGCCCCCCCACAGACGTGCAGCGTCGCCCTCCGCGAGCCCCCCCACAGACGTGCAGCGTCGCCCTCCGCGAGCCCCCCCACAGACGTGCAGCGTCGCCCTCCGCGAGCCCCCCCACAGACGTGCAGCGTCGCCCTCCGCGAGCCCCCCCCACAGACGTGCAGCGTCGCCCTCCGCGAGCCCCCCCACAGACGTGCAGAGTCGCCCTCGCGAGCCCCCCCCACAGACGTGCAGCGTCGCCCTCCGCAAGCCCCCCCCACAGACGTGCAGCGTCGCCCTACGCGAGCCCCCCCCCACAGACGTGCAGGGTCGCCCTCCGCGAGCCCCCCCCCCACAGACGTACAGGGTCGCCCTCCGCGAGCCGCCCCCCCCACAGACGTGCAGCGTCGCCCTCCGCGAGCCCCCCCCCCCCACAGACGTGCAGAGTCGCCCTCGCGAGCCCCCCCCCCCCACAGACGTGCAGGGTCGCCCTCCGCGAGCCCCCCCCCCCCCCACAGACGTGCAGGGTCGCCCTCCGCGAGCCCCCCCCCCCACAGACGTGCAGGGTCGCCCTCCGCGAGCCCCCCCCCCCCACAGACGTGCAGGGTCGCCCTCCGCGAGCCCCCCCCCCCCACAGACATGCAGGGTCGCCCTCCGCGAGCCCCCCCCCCCACAGACGTGCAGGGTCGCCCTCCGCGAGCCCCCCCCCCACAGACGTGCAGGGTCACCCTCCGCGAGCCCCCCCCCCCACAGACGTGCAGCGTCGCCCTCCGCGAGCCCCCCCCCACAGACGTGCAGCGTCGCCCTCCGCGAGCCCCCCCCCCACAGACGTGCAGGGTCGCCCTCCACGAGCCCCCCCCCACAGACGTGCAGGGTCGCCCTCCGCGAGCCCCCCCCCCACAGACGTGCAGGGTCGCCCTCCGCGAGCCCCCCCCCCCCCACAGACGTGCAGGGTCGCCCTCCGCGAGCCCCCCCCCCACAGACGTGCAGGGTCGCCCTCCGCGAGCCCCCCCCCCACAGACGTGCAGGGTCGCCCTCCGCGAGCCCCCTCCCACAAACGTGCAGGGTCGCCCTCCGCGAGCCCCCTCCCACAAACGTGCAGCGTCACCCCCTGGCAACTGCGAGCCCCCAAACATGCAGCGTCACCCCTGGCCACTGCGAGCCCCCCAAACATGTAGGGCACCCCCTAGCCACTGCGAGCCCCTAAAACATGCGTCGCCCCCTACATTCCCCCCAAACATGCAGCCTCACCCCCCCCCGGCCAGTGCGAGCCCCCCAAACATGCGTCGCCCCCTGCAAGCCCCCCAAACATGCAGCGTCATCCCCCCGGCCAGTGCGAGCCCCCCAAACATGCGTCGCCCCCTTCAAGCCCCCCAAACATGCGTCATCCCCCCGGCCAGTGCAAGCCCCCCCATACGTGCAGCGTCATCCCCCTGGCCAGTGCGGGCCCCCCCAAACGTGCAGCGTCGCTCCCCGGCCAGTGCGAGCCCCCCCAAACGTGCAGCGTCGCTCCCCGGCCAGTGCGAGCCCCCCCCAAACGTGCAGCGTCGCTCCCCGGCCAGTGCGAGCCCCCCCAAACGTGCAGCGTCGCCCCCTGGCCAGTGCGAGCCCCCCCCAAACGTGCAGCGTCGCTCCCCGGCCAGTGCGAGCCCCCCCAAACGTGCAGCGTCGCCCCCCGGCCAGTGCGAGCCCCCCCAAACGTGCAGCGTCGCCCCCCGGCCAGTGCGAGCCCCCCCAAACGTGCAGCGTCGCCCCCTGGCCAGGGCGAGCCCCCCCAAACATGCAATGTCGCCCCCTACATGCCCCCCAAACATGCAGCCTCACCCCTTGGCCAGTGCGAGCCCCCCAAACATGCGTCGCCCCCTGCAAGCCCCCCAAACGTGCAGCGTCATTCCCCCGGCCAGTGCGGGGGGCTCTCGCTGCCCCGCGAGAGCCCCCACAACACGCACCACTGCCCCGCGAGAGCCCCCACAACACGCACCACTGCCCCGAGAGAGCCCCCCCCACAGACGTGCAGCGTCGCCCTCCGCGAGCCCCCCCACAGACGTGCAGCGTCGCCCTCCGCGAGCCACCCCCCACAGACGTGCAGCGTCGCCCTCCGCGAGCCACCCCCCCCCCACAGACGTGCAGGGTCGCCCTCCGCGAGCCCCCCCACAGACGTGCAGCGTCGCCCTCCGCGAGCCACCCCCCACAGACGTGCAGCGTCGCCCTCCGCGAGCCACCCCCCCCCCACAGACGTGCAGGGTCGCCCTCCGCGAGCCCCCCCCCACAGACGTGCAGCGTCGCCCCTCCGCGAGCCCCCCCCCCACAGACGTGCAGCGTCGCCCTCCGCGAGCCCCCCCCCACAGACGTGCAGCGTCGCCCTCCGCGAGCCCCCCCCCACAGACGTGCAGCGTCGCCCTCCGCGAGCCCCCCCCACCACAGACGTGCAGGGTCGCCCTCCGCGAGCCCCCTCCCACAAACGTGCAGTGTCACCCCCTGGCAACTGCGAGCCCCCAAACATGCAGCGTCACCCCTGGCCACTGCGAGCCCCCCAAACATGTAGGTCACCCCCTAGCCACTGCGAGCCCCTAAAACATGCGTCGCCCCCTACATTCCCCCCAAACATGCTGCGTCGCACCCCGGCCAGTGCGAGCCCCCCCAAACGTGCAGCGTAACCCCCTGGCCAGTGCGAGCCCCCCAAACGTGCAGCGTAACCCCTTGGCCAGTGCGAGCCCCCGAACATGCAGCGTAACCCCCTGGCCAGTGCGAGCCCCCCAAACGTGCAGCGTAACCCCCTGGCCAGTGCGAGCCCCCCCAAACATGCAGCGTAACCCCCTGGCCAGTGCGAGCCCCCCAAACATGCAGCGTAACCCCCTGGCCAGTGCGAGCCCCCCCAAACATGCAGCGTAACCCCCTGGCCAGTGCGAGCCCCCCCAAACATGCAGCGTAACCCCCTGGCCAGTGCGAGCCCCCCAAACATGCAGCGTAACCCCCTGGCCAGTGCGAGCCCCCCAAACATGTGTCGCCCCCTGCAAGCCCCCCAAACGTACAGCGTCATCTCCCCGGCCAGTGCGAGCCCCCCCAAACGTACAGCATCATCCCCCCGGCCAGTGCGAGCCTCCCCAAATGTACAGCGTCATCCCCCCGGCCAGTGCGAGCCCCCCCAAACGTGCAGCGTCGCCCCCCCAAACGTGCAGCGTCGCCCCCGGCCAGTGCAGCGTCGCACCCCGGCCAGTGCGAGCCCCCCAAACGTGCAGCGTCACCCCCGGCCAGTGCGAGCCCCCCCAAACGTGCAGCGTCGCCCCCCGGCCAGTGCGAGCACCCCCAAACGTGCAACGTCACCAACCCGGCCAGTGCCATCCCCCCGGCCAGTGCGAGCCACCCCCAAACGTGCAGCGTCACCAACCCGGCCAGTGCCATCCCCCCGGCCAGTGCGAGCCACCCCCAAACGTGCAGCGTCACCAACCCGGCCAGTGCCATCCCCCCCGGCCAGTGCGAGCCACCCCAAACGTGCAGCGTCACCAACCCGGCCAGTGCCATCCCCCCGGCCAGTGCGAGCCCCCCCAAACGTGCAGCGTCACCCCCCGGCCAGTGCGAGCCCCCCCAAACGTGCAGCGTCGCCCCCCCAGCCAGTGCGAGCCCCCCCAAACGTGCAGCGTCACCAACCCGGCCAGTGCCATCCCCCCGGCCAGTGCGACCCACCCCCAAACGTGCAGCGTCACCAACCCGGCCAGTGCCATCCCCCCGGCCAGTGCGAGCCACCCCCAAACGTGCAGCGTCACCAACCCGGCCAGTGCCATCCCCCCGGCCAGTGCGAGCCACCCCCAAACGTGCAGCGTCGCCCCCCGGCCAGTGCGAGCCCCCCCAAACGTGCAGCGTCACCAACCCGGCCAGTACCATCCCCCCGGTCAGTGCGAGCCCCCCCAAACGTGCAGCGTCACCCCCCGGCCAGTGCGAGCCCCCCCAAACGTGCAGCGTCGCCCCCCCGGGCCAGTGCGAGCCACCCCAAAACGTGCAGCGTCACCAACCCGGCCAGTGCCATCCCCCCGGCCAGTGCGAGCCACCCCCAAACGTGCAGCGTCACCAACCCGGCCAGTGCCATCCCCCCGGCCAGTGCGAGCCACCCCCAAACGTGCAGCGTCACCAACCCGGCCAGTGCCATCCCCCCGGCCAGTGCGAGCCACCCCCCAAACGTGCAGCGTCGCCCCCCGGCCAGTGCGAGCCCCTCCAAACGTGCAGCGTCGCCCCCGGCCAGTGCGAGCCCCCCCCAAACGTGCAGCGTCACCAACCCGGCCCACTGCCATCCCCCCCGGCCAGTGCGAGCCCCCCCAAACGTGCAGAGTCACCCCCCCGGCCAGTGCGAGCCCCCCCAAATGTGCAGCGTCGCCCCCCCCGGCCAGTGCGAGCCCCCCCAAACGTGCAGCGTCACCAACCCAGCCAGTGCATCCCCCCGGCCAGTGCGAGCCACCCCCAAACGTGCAGCGTCACCAACCCGGCCAGTGCCATCCCCCCCGGCCAGTGCGAGCCACCCCCAAACGTGCAGCGTCACCAACCCGGCCAGTGCCATCCCCCCGGCCAGTGCGAGCCACCCCCAAACGTGCAGCGTCACCAACCCGGCCCAGTGCCATCCCCCCGGCCAGTGCGAGCCACCCCCAAACGTGCAGCATCACAACCCGGCCAGTGCCATCCCCCCGGCCAGTGCGAGCCACCCCCCAAACGTGCAGCGTCACCAACCCGGCCAGTGCCATCCCCCCGGCCAGTGCGAGCCACCCCCAAACGTGCAGCGTCGCCCTCGCCCGCCAGTGCGAGCCCCCCAAACGTGCAGCGTCGCCCCCCGGCCAGTGCGAGCCCCCCCAAACGTGCAGCGTCACCAACCCGGCCAGTGCCATCCCCCCGGCCAGTGCGAGCCACCCCCAAACGTGCAGCGTCGCCCCCCAGCCAGTGCGAGCCCCCCCAAACGTGCAGCGTCGACCCCTGCCAGCCTCCCCAAACGTGCAGCGTCGCACACTGCCCAGTGCCAGCTCCCCCAAACGTGCAGTCGCACACTGCCCAGTGCCAGCCCCCCCCCAAACGTGCGTCACCCCCTGCCAGCCCCCCCAAACGTGCAGCGTCACCCCCTGCCAGCCCCCCCCAAACGTGCAGCATCGCCCCCTGCCAGCCCCCCCAAACGTGCAGCGTTGCACCCTGCCAGCCCCCCTAAACGTGCAGCGTCGCACACTGCCCAGTGCCAGCCCCCCCCCCCCCCCCGAACGTGCAGAGTCGCTCACTGCCCAGTGCGAGCCCCCCACAAACGTGCAGCGTCGCCCCCAGCCCAGTGTGAACCCCCCAAACGTGCAGCTTCACCCCCTTTCCAGTGCGAGTCCACCCCAAACATGCAAAGTCGCTCCCTGGCAAGTGTGAGCCGCCCAAAACGTTTCACATTGCCTCCTGCAAGCCCCCCAAACATGCAGCGTCGCCTCCTGCCTAGAGTAACCCCCTCATTCCTTATGAAACCTCCACAGCATCACCCCCTGCTCCGTGTAACCCCCCCATAAGACACTTACCTTATTAAAGCCTGAGATATACACGAGCTGCAGCCCCCAACACAGACAGGAGACACTGCTCTGTGCCCCCAACATCCAGGCTGAGACCCCAGAGCTATAACTAATGAGGAGACGCTGAATCTTCTCCACCTCAGGGTCAGGATCCTCCGCTCTGCACAGAGGAGCCCGAGCACTGCCGCTTCCCGCCCACAGATCTGCACGGCACTGAGGAAACCCCGCCCCTTCCGGTGACATCATGATTTCATGAAATCACTCCTCCCCCTCAAAAAATCAACTCCGATCTAGCCTCTACCTTTAGATCATTAGCCGCTAGTTCGACTTTCGACCATTTAACCACTAGTACGCCTTCTAAAACGTGATGCAAAAATGGCCGCCGAACAAGCACAGCTCTTATTGGCTATTTGTAGATTCACTTGCAAACAAAGCTTAGCGTGATTGGCTGGTGTACTGATTATATATAATCGCTGCTCACGCGCCATCGCTCTTTTCCCCGACGGAACTTCTTGTTGGGAGAACTTCCATACGGCGTTGATTCCGGTGAGCGGTCGGCTTCTGCAGCATTCCAGCCGCAGACTGTTTTATGTACGAACTCAAAAGTGTGAGGCTGGTGTCTCCTTTGTGAGCCATAGTCCCTTCTGCGTCAGACTTATACATAATGGTTTCTTATGGAGAGCTGCCATACGGTGGAAAGGCTGACACCCTCTAATACCCTTCTTTTTGCACGTAGATCCCCTCATCGTAGCTTTCACGGGGTGTAACAATGTCCGGAGGTCTTGATGTCCTGCAAATGAAGGAGGAAGATGTCCTCAAGTACCTGGCGGCTGGGACCCACCTAGGTGGCACGAACCTTGATTTCCAAATGGAGCAGTACATATATAAGAGGAAAAGTGACGGTCAGTAGATCGTGGGGGTGGAAAGCCTCCTGCCGGCAGGGTGTCGCGGGCTCAGTGGGGTGGAAAGCCTCCTGCCGGCAGGGTGTCGCGGGCTCTGTGGGGTGGAAAGCCTCCTGCCGGCAGGGTGTCGCGGGCTCTGTGGGGTGGAAAGCCTCCTGCCGGCAGGGTGTCGCGGGCTCTGTGGGGTGGAAAGCCTCCTGCCGGCAGGGTGTCGCGGGCTCTGTGGGGTGGAAAGGCTCCTGCCGGCAGGGTGTCGCGGGCTCAGTGGGGTGGAAAGCCTCCTGCCGGCAGGGTGTCGCGGGCTCTGTGGGGTGGAAAGGCTCCTGCCGGCAGGGTGTCGCGGGCTCAGTGGGGTGGAAAGCCTCCTGCCGGCAGGGTGTCGCGAGCTCTGTGGGGTGGAAAGTCTCCTGCCGGCAGGGTGTCGCGGGCTCTGTGGGGTGGAAAGCCTCCTGCCGGCAGGGTGTCGCGGGCTCAGTGGGGTGGAAAGCCTCCTGCCGGCAGGGTGTCGCGGGCTCTGTGGGGTGGAAAGCCTCCTGCCGGCAGGGTGTCGCGGGCTCTGTGGGGTGGAAAGGCTCCTGCCGGCAGGCTGTCGCGGGCTCTGTGGGGTGGAAAGGCTCCTGCCGGCAGGCTGTCGCGGGCTCTGTGGGGTGGAAAGGCTCCTGCCGGCAGGCTGTCGCGGGCTCTGTGGGGTGGAAAGGCTCCTGCCGGCAGGGTGTCGCGGGCTCTGTGGGGTGGAAAGCCTCCTGCCGGCAGGGTGTCGCGGGCTCTGTGGGGTGGAAAGCCTCCTGCCGGCAGGGTGTCGCGGGCTCAGTGGGGTGGAAAGCCTCCTGCCGGCAGGGTGTCGCGGGCTCAGTGGGGTGGAAAGCCTCCTGCCGGCAGGGTGTCGCGGGCTCAGTGGGGTGGAAAGCCTCCTGCCGGCAGGGTGTCGCGGGCTCAGTGGGGTGGAAAGCCTCCTGCCGGCAGGGTGTCGCGGGCTCAGTGGGGTGGAAAGCCTCCTGCCGGCAGGGTGTCGCGGGCTCTGTGGGGTGGAAAGGCTCCTGCCGGCAGGCTGTCGCGGGCTCTGTGGGGTGGAAAGGCTCCTGCCGGCAGGCTGTCGCGGGCTCTGTGGGGTGGAAAGGCTCCTGCCGGCAGGCTGTCGCGGGCTCTGTGGGGTGGAAAGGCTCCTGCCGGCAGGCTGTCGCGGGCTCTGTGGGGTGGAAAGGCTCCTGCCGGCAGGCTGTCGCGGGCTCTGTGGGGTGGAAAGGCTCCTGCCGGCAGGCTGTCGCGGGCTCTGTGGGGTGGAAAGGCTCCTGCCGGCAGGCTGTCGCGGGCTCTGTGGGGTGGAAAGGCTCCTGCCGGCAGGCTGTCGCGGGCTCTGTGGGGTGGAAAGGCTCCTGCCGGCAGGCTGTCGCGGGCTCTGTGGGGTGGAAAGGCTCCTGCCGGCAGGCTGTCGCGGGCTCTGTGGGGTGGAAAGGCTCCTGCCGGCAGGCTGTCGCGGGCTCTGTGGGGTGGAAAGGCTCCTGCCGGCAGGCTGTCGCGGGCTCTGTGGGGTGGAAAGGCTCCTGCCGGCAGGCTGTCGCGGGCTCTGTGGGGTGGAAAGGCTCCTGCCGGCAGGCTGTCGCGGGCTCTGTGGGGTGGAAAGGCTCCTGCCGGCAGGCTGTCGCGGGCTCTGTGGGGTGGAAAGGCTCCTGCCGGCAGGCTGTCGCGGGCTCTGTGGGGTGGAAAGGCTCCTGCCGGCAGGCTGTCGCGGGCTCTGTGGGGTGGAAAGGCTCCTGCCGGCAGGCTGTCGCGGGCTCTGTGGGGTGGAAAGGCTCCTGCCGGCAGGCTGTCGCGGGCTCTGTGGGGTGGAAAGGCTCCTGCCGGCAGGCTGTCGCGGGCTCTGTGGGGTGGAAAGGCTCCTGCCGGCAGGCTGTCGCGGGCTCTGTGGGGTGGAAAGGCTCCTGCCGGCAGGCTGTCGCGGGCTCTGTGGGGTGGAAAGGCTCCTGCCGGCAGGCTGTCGCGGGCTCTGTGGGGTGGAAAGGCTCCTGCCGGCAGGCTGTCGCGGGCTCTGTGGGGTGGAAAGGCTCCTGCCGGCAGGCTGTCGCGGGCTCTGTGGGGTGGAAAGGCTCCTGCCGGCAGGGTGTCGCGGGCTCTGTGGGGTGGAAAGGCTCCTGCCGGCAGGGTGTCGCGGGCTCAGTGGGGTGGAAAGCCTCCTGCCGGCAGGGTGTCGCGGGCTCAGTGGGGTGGAAAGCCTCCTGCCGGCAGGGTGTCGCGGGCTCAGTGGGGTGGAAAGCCTCCTGCCGGCAGGGTGTCGCGGGCTCAGTGGGGTGGAAAGGCTCCTGCCGGCAGGCTGTCGCGGGCTCTGTGGGGTGGAAAGGCTCCTGCCGGCAGGCTGTCGCGGGCTCTGTGGGGTGGAAAGGCTCCTGCCGGCAGGCTGTCGCGGGCTCTGTGGGGTGGAAAGGCTCCTGCCGGCAGGCTGTCGCGGGCTCTGTGGGGTGGAAAGCCTCCTGCTGGCAGGCTGTCGCGGGCTCTGTGGGGTGGAAAGCCAGGACATACTAACAAGAATGAAGAAAATGAACAACTCATTGGTCCAAAATTGGGATGTATAAAATGTTTCTAGAACATGAAATGTGTGTGGGTTAAAAAGGAAGGAAAACATCTCATAAACCTATTTATTCCATGTAGTTCTTGGGTGGGGAACAAATATGAAATATAATTATGGGGGAATGAACACGTATTCCATAGGAGCATGTATATTCTATTCATTAGGCGGGGAATGAACATAGAATATTTGTTGAAACTATCATATTCCATATAAACAGATGAATATTAAATTGTGTGCTGATGGGGAATGAGCAAGGTATGTGTAAATAAGGAAATGAGCACATCCCATATAAATGATTGTATTAGATTCCCTGTGCTTCTTAGGTGAGGAACAAATATGTAATATATGTAGTTTATAGGGGAATGAGCACATATCCCATATAATCAAGTGTATATTGTATTCCCTGTTGGGAGGGCAATGAACATAGAATATATGTAGATATTAGGGAAATGAACACATCCCATATAAATGGGTGTATTAGATGAACATGGAGTATATGTAGATTACATGAATACATATCCTATATAAACAGGTGACTATTTGCCTGTTAGGTGGGGAATGAATATAAAATAAATGGATTACAGAGAAATAAACATCCCAATAGATGAATATTTTCTTTAAATCAATTTTTATTTTACAAGGTACAAACATACAGGTTTTAAACAGATGCAATATACATTCGTATCAGAACATCATGATACAGACCTACGAAATACATTTTGAGTCATATTGCTACAAATAGACGAAAGGAGTAAAGCTGGGTTTACACACTGCAACATCTCAAACGACATCGCTGTAACGTCACCGGTTTTGTGACGCAATAGCGATGTTGTTTGCGATGTTGCAGTGTGTGAAACCTTTCAGCGACCCGGCCCCTGCTGCGAAGTTGTAATCGTTACAAATCGTTCAGGACCATTCCTAGGTCCTTTGTTTCCCGCTGTGCAGCATGAAGTTTCAGTGTGTGAAGACTTTGCAGCGACTTTGTTAGCAACTTCCCTTTCAAAAGGCTGCTTATCAACGTCCCCAACAACCAGCTAGGTCGCTCTGCAGGTCCGGATCGCTGTTGCGTTGTTGGCCAGGTTTGCCTGTTTGAACGCTCACCAGAGACTTAGCAGAGACTTAGGGAGGTCGCTATTGCGTCACCAAACCGGTGACGTTACAGCGATGTCCTTTGCGATGTTGCAGTGTGTAAACCCAGCTTTAGGAAGACTGAAAAAAATTGAGGGGATGGGAAGATCTCTGTAGAAGGGAAAAGTACAACCTATAGGGTAGGAGCAGGAAAGGGGAGGAGGTCAGGGAGGGACCCTTTAGAGGACCTATAGGAATGGCTGTCTACCCACCACCAAAGGAATCTCATGTCAAAGGAGATGGATGCTTGGCATCCACCCAGGACAGCAAATCTGGCGAGTGCCGCAGCAAGATCCAGGGCGTCCAATCAATAACCTTTTCTGTGGTATCCGTGACTTGGACGACCAGCTCTGCACGGCTTATGATTCTTGTTTCCAAAATCTGGGAATTAGCCTTCTGGCAACAGACAATGTCTGAGCAAGCTTTTTCTATTTGGAAATTTAAGTTGCATAGTGATAGAGCCAGCTCTGGGGACGGTCTGACCCAAGATGTCGAGAGTTTAATAAGATCAAAAACAGCTTCCCGGAGACTTTTGATGCAGGGACACCAGTTCTGAATGAACATACCCCTTTAGTTCTCATCTCCAGCAGGCATCCGAGAGTGAGGGAAAAATAATGTTAATAGTTGCAGGACATCTATACCATCCGAAGGGAACATAGCTCCTCTCGTGTCAAAGAGCATAATGAGGACTTGTGGGAGAAGAGCAGTATTTAAGCTCGGCCTTCCAACAGGTAAATATTTTATTCCCTGTGTTGGATAGGTGGGGATTGAACACATCCCATGTAACTAGCAGGACTGTGGAGTCGGTAAGCCAAACCTTCGACTCCCGACTCCTCAATTTCCCTTGCACCGACTCCCACATATATTGCTTATATTTAAGTGAAACCTTTATTATAGTACAATGTGAAGATCAGACTTAATCATGTTTATGATACAATAAGTCCTCATCAATCCTGTTGTATTTTCCCTGTATATTGTATAGAAGCTATCCTCCCAAAAGTACATGAGCTCAAAGAAAAAACAAGCACAGAGAGAACATACCGAATACTGGATTATTGATTTATGCATAGTTTATTGAAAGTTTAAATACACTGTGTGCAGACTTGTTAGGCTAGTTGTATTTTAGAGGATTTTTATTATTGATCAATAACTATGTTCTTAATCAACCCAAAAGACTTAAATATCAAAGCTTAATTTTAGAAGTTGGAGTGGGCTTTTTTTTTTAATTTGGCTGTTTGTGCAGCTAACTATTACTGTGCAGAATTATTAGGCAACTTGATAAAAACAAAATATATTCCAATCTAACTTGTTTATTTTCACCAGATAAAGCAATATAACTGCACAAAATTTAGAAATAAACATTTGACATGCAAAAACAAAACCCAAAAATGTAGTGACCTTTTCTTTATGATGACACTCAACAGCCTACCATCCATAGATTCTGTCAGTAGCTTGATCTGTTTACAATCAACATTGCATGCAGCAGCCACCACAGCCTACTGATCCAGCCTCTGGCCCATCAAGAGTCACTCATTTCATCAGTTCAGTCCATAAAACCTTTGGGCCAAGAAATATCTTAAGACTGATTTTTCTGTCTTGACATCTTAGCTTATGTTTCTTGTTCAAAGGTGGTGGGTTTTCAGCCTTCCTTACCTTGGCAATGTCCCTGAGTATGGCACACTTTGTCCTTTTTGATACTCCAGTAACGTTGCATCTCTGAAATATGGCCAAACTGGTGGCAAATGGCTTCTTGGCAGCTTCACGCTTGATTTTCCTCCGTTCATGGGCAGTTTTGTGCCTTTTTTGCCCAACACGCTTCTTGCGACCCTGTTGGCTATTTGCCATGAAATGCTTGATTGTTCGGTGATCACGCTTCAAAAGTTTGGCAATTTCAAGACTGCTGCATCCCTCTACAAGAAATCTCACAATTTTGGACTTTTCAGAGCCCGTCAAATCTCTCTTCTGACCCATTTTGCCAAAGGAAATGAAGTTGCCTAATTAAGCACACCTTATATAGGGTGTTTGTCATTACACCATACCCCTCCTCATCAGAGATGTAAATCACCTGATTTACTTAATTGGTGGTTGGCTCTCAAGCCTATACAGCTTGGAGTAGGACAGCATGTATAAAGTATCATGTGATCAAAATACTCATTTGCCTAATAATTCTGCACAGTGTATGCTTTAAGAAGTACCGTATTTTTCGGACTATAAGACGCACCGGACTATTAAGACGCACCCTTGTTTTAGAGGACAAAATAGAAAAAAATTAAAGTAAAAAAATGTGGTCATGACAGTTATTTTACTGCTGAGTGTTATGGAGGTAATAATATCCCCAAATTCTGTCCTCATATCCCCCATTCTGGGTACCTTCCAGGTATATATGGCCCCCATCGTGGAATATGTATGTTCCCAATCATTATGTGTGATCCTCCAATCTGGTGTGTGTGTATTACATCACTGCAGGTCCTTGTCAGCTACGGGAGACTTCGTTTCTAGTGCAGAGGCAGGAGTAAAGTGAAAGTAATGTGAGAATGTGAGCACAGAGACTGCGGGCTGTGCTGTAATGCCGTGCGCTGGCCGGACATTGCAGTGATCTGCACTTTCTCTGGGCGAGACATGACTGCAGCGGCTCCCTGCTCCTGCTTCCTAAACAGCAGACAGTCTCCCCAGCCTCTGCAGGAAGCCGGCGGCTGGTGCTCACATGTGTGTCCGCTGTTTTCATTAAACTATTGATTTGCTGCTCCTCACACCCGCTTCTAGTCACTGACTGCAGAGAGAGGTGGGCGGGAGCAGCTAATGAATATTCACTTACTTTAAGCTGCGGACACACGTGGTTTCTCCAGCCGCCGGCTTCCTGCAGCAGCGACCCTCGCTGCCTCCTGTGATCCTACTACATAGCGCTGACTCCCCACAGCTCCCTAACCCGCAGGTACCCCGCTTTGACATTCAGACCATAAGACGCACCCAACACTTACCTCCCAAATTTGGAAGAATAAAGTGCGTCTTATAGTCCGAAAATACGGTAATTACCTTAATCTTGTTTTCTTCGGCGCTCCATTGGGAGACCCAGACGATTGGGTGTATAGCTACTGCCTCCGGAGGCCACACAAAGCATTACACTAAAAAGTGTTAGGCCCCTCCCCTTCTGGCTATACACCCCCCGTGGGATCACGGGCTGCTCAGTTTTCAAGCTTTGTGCGAAGGAGGTCAGACATCCACGCATAGCTCCACTGTTTAGTCAGCAGTAGCTGCTGACTATATCGGATGGAAGAAAAGAGGGCCCATACTAAAGGGCCCCCAGCATGCTCCCTTCTCACCCCACTCTTGTCGGGTGTTTGTTAAGGTTGAGGTACCCATTGCGGGTACGGAGGCTGGAGCCCACATGCTGTTTTCCTTCCCCATCCCCCTGAGGGCTCTGGTGAAGTGGGATCTTACCGGCCTCCAGGCTCTGAGGCCGGGCTCCATCCACAGACCCGGAGATCCTGCTGGATACGGAGCTGGGTACCGTCAGGGACAAGGCCCTGCAACATTCAGGTACTCTGTCCCCGTACAGACAGGCACAGACACACTCCAGCGTTGCTGGGTGTTCTAGTGCGCCGGGGACAGTAGCGCTGCGCGCTGGGCCATATTCACTGCAGCTTAGCTGAGTGAGTTGATGTTTGGGGAACTGCCGCGCCGGCCGCCAATACCGGAGACTGCGGCGCGGCTGTGACTTGTGGTGCGCCGGGGACTTCGCGCTGACCGTGCTTTTACGACGGCAGCGCTTATAAATCTAGTCCCCGGCTTCTGCGGCCTAGTTACGGTTCGTTCCCGCCCCCAGCCCTGTCAGTCGGGGCAGGGGAGAGACGCTGTACGGCAGTCAGCGCCGAGGGCTGGAGTCTTATTTACATACTCCAGCCCTCTCACTGGGCACAGTGGGACGCCAGTTCCCGCTCTTTGTCTGCAGCACGCCCACGGCCCGCCCCTCTTCACAGGACGCCGGCAGCCATTCCTGCATGCAGTCTGAGCTGGAGAGCGGACATAGCCCTGGGAGACCCAGACAGGGGATTCTGGCGACCACACACCCGCTGCTAAGCGGGCGGTAAGCAGCACATAGGTGCTGACCCCACTAGTGCCACAGTGTTGTTTTGTGTACTTTGTTTGTACCTATATATATTGCACTGTACGGTCGCTTCTTGGCTTATACCCCTATATTGCTCTGAGGAGACAACAGCATGTCATCCGCAAAAAGCAAGGGTGCCAAGGCACAGGCTTTATATCATGCATGTACCGCATGTGGGGCTGATCTACCGGCAGGTTCCACTGACCCCCATTGTGTGCAATGTTCGGTCCCTGTGCCACTTCGTCAGCCGGAGTCTATGCTAGTAGTGGCCCAGGCAGAGACGCCTGTGAACCCTGCCCCGGTGACGGGGACAGACTTTGCAGTTTTTGCTGATAAGATGTCTGTGACTATGACAAAAATTCTAGAAACTTTGCAGTCCAGGCCGGTCACTCAGACCATGGGCACTGTTGATTCAATGTTTCCCGGTCCCCCTCAGTTGGAACTAATCCGGGCTCCAAGGGGGTCCCAGGCATCGCAGGCTGAAGGCTCTGACTCAGACGACAGTCCCAGGCAGCCTAAGCGAGCTCGCTGGGAGAGACCCTCGGCGTCATCACGCTGCTCAGGGTCTCAGCGAGAGGATTCTCTGTATGATGAGACAGAGCTAGGAGATCAGGAGTCTAATCCTGAGACCGCTCTCAACCTGGATACCCCTGATGGTGACGCCATGGTGAATGATCTTATAGCGGCCATCAATAGACTGCTGGATATTTCTCCTCCAGCGGAGGAGGCAGCAGCACAGCAGGAGAAATTCCATTTCAGGTATCCCAAGCGTAAATTGAGTACTTTTCTGGACCACTCTGACTTCAGAGAAGCAGTCCAGAAACACCATGCTTATCCAGATAAGCGTTTCTCCAAACTGACGTGGTCAAACGCTGGACCCAGTGTCCAAAGGTGGACCCCCCAATCTCCAGGCTTGCGGCTAGATCCATAGTTGCAGTGGAAGATGGGGCTTCACTTAAAGATGCCAATGACAGACAGATGGACCTTTGGTTGAAATCTGTCTATGAAGCTATCGGCGCGTCGTTTGCTCCAGCATTCGCAGCCGTGTGGGCACTCCAAGCTATTTCAGCTGGTCTGGCGCAGGTGGACTCTGTCATACGTCCATCAGTGCCGCACGTGGCGTCCTTGACCTCGCAAATGTCTGCGTTTGCGACTTACGCTATCAATGCGATCTTGGACTCTACTAGCCGTACGTCAATAGCGTCCGCCAACTCGGTGGTTTTTACGCAGAGCCTTATGGTTAAGGGAATGGAAGGCAGATTCTGCTTCCAAAAAATGCTTAACCAGTTTGCCATTATCCCAAGACAGACTGTTTGGTGAGCAATTGGCTGAAATCATTAAGCAGTCCAAGGGTAAGGACTCTTCCTTACCCCAGCCCAGATCGAGCAAACCTCAACAGTGGAGGGGACAGTCGAGGTTTCGGTCCTTTCGAGGCTCGGGCAGGGCCCAATTCTCCTCGTCCAAAAGGACTCAGAAGGAGCAGAGGAGCTCAGATTCCTGGCGGGCTCACTCACGCCCAAAGAAGGCAGCCGGAGGAACCGCTTCCAAGCCGGCTGCCTCATGACTTTCGGCCTCCTCCCTCCGCATCATCGGTCGGTGGCAGGCTCTCCCGCTTTTGCGACATTTGGCTGCCACAGGTCAAAGACCGGTGGGTAGTAGACATTTTGTCTCACGGGTACCGGATAGAGTTCAGTTCTCGTCCTCCGCCTCGGTTCTTCAGAACTGCCCCACATCCCGACCGAGCCGATGCTCTTCTGCAGGCGGTGTGCTCTCTAAGGGCAGAAGGAGTGGTGATCCCTGTTCCTCTTCAGGAACGAGGTCACGGTTTTTACTCCAATCTGTTTGTGGTGCCAAAAAAGGACGGCTCTTTCCGTCCTGTTCTGGACCTAAAACTGCTCAACAAGCACGTGAAAACCAGACGGTTCCGGATGGAATCCCTCCGTTCCGTCATTGCCTCGATGTCTCAAGGAGATTTCCTAGCATCAATAGACATCAAAGATGCTTATCTCCACGTGCCGATTGCTCCAGAGCACCAGCGTTTTCTACGCTTCGCTATAGGAGACGAACACCTTCAGTTCGTAGCCCTGCCATTTGGTCTGGCGACAGCCCCACGGGTTTTCACCAAGGTCATGGCAGCAGTGGTAGCAGTCTTGCACTCTCAGGGACACTCGGTGATCCCTTACTTGGACGATCTACTTGTCAAGGCACCCTCTCAAGAGGCATGCCAACTCAGCCTGAACGTTGCGCTGGAGACTCTCCAGACTTTCGGGTGGATCATCAACTTTTCAAAGTCAAATCTGTCACCGACCCAATCACTAACATATCTTGGCATGGAGTTTCATACTCTCTCAGCGATAGTGAAGCTTCCGATGGACAAGCAGCGGTCACTACAGACAGGGGTGCACTCTCTCCTTCAAGGCCAGTCACACCCCTTAAGACGCCTCATGCACTTCCTGGGGAAGATGGTGGCAGCAATGGAGGCAGTCCCGTTTGCGCAGTTTCATCTGCGCCCTCTTCAATGGGACATTCTCCGCCAATGGGACGGGAAGTCGAAGTCCTTAGACAGGAAAGTCTCCCTTTCCCAGACGGCCAAGGACTCTCTTCAATGGTGGCTTCTTCCCACCTCATTGTCACAAGGAAGGTCCTTCCTACCCCCATCCTGGGCGGTGGTCACGACAGACGCGAGTCTGTCGGGGTGGGGAGCAGTGTTTCTCCACCACAGGGCTCAGGGTACGTGGACTCAGCAGGAGTCCACCCTTCAGATCAATGTTCTGGAAATCAGGGCAGTGTATCTGGCCCTACAAGCCTTCCAGCAGTGGCTGGCAGGAAAGCAGATCCGAATTCAGTCGGACAACTCCACAGCGGTGGCATACATCAACCACCAAGGCGGGACACGCAGTCGGCAAGCCTTCCAGGAAGTCCGCCGGATTCTGATGTGGGTAGAAGCCACGGCTTCCACCATATCCGCAGTTCACATCCCCGGCGTAGAAAACTGGGAAGCAGACTTCCTCAGTCGCCAGGGTATGGACGCAGGGGAATGGTCCCTTCACCCGGACGTGTTTCAGGAAATCTGTCGCCGCTGGGGAAGGCCGGACGTCGACCTGATGGCGTCCCGGCACAACAACAAAGTCCCAACTTTCATGGCACGGTCTCGCGATCACAGAGCTCTGGCGGCAGACGCCTTAGTGCAAGATTGGTCGCAGTTTCACCTGCCCTATGTGTTTCCCCCTCTGGCACTCTTGCCCAGAGTGCTACGCAAGATCAGATCCGATTGCCGCCGCGTCTTGCTCGTCGCCCCAGACTGGCCGAGGAGGTCGTGGTATCCGGATCTGTGGCATCTCACGGTCGGCCAACCGTGGGCGCTACCAGACCGGCCAGACTTACTGTCCCAAGGGCCGTTTTTCCATCTGAATTCTACGGCCCTGAACCTGACTGTGTGGCCATTGAGTCCTGGATACTAGCATCTTCAGGATTATCTCAAAAGGTCGTGGCCACCATGAGACAGGCTAGGAAGCCCTCGTCTGCTAAGATCTACCACAGAACGTGGAAGATTTTCTTGGCCTGGTGCTCGGCACAGGGGGTGTCCCCCTGGCCATTTGCATTGCCTACTTTTCTTTCCTTCCTTCAATCTGGTTTGGAAAAAGGCTTATCGCTCGGCTCCCTT
The DNA here is from genome assembly GCF_048569485.1 of Anomaloglossus baeobatrachus. Taxonomy (NCBI): domain Eukaryota; kingdom Metazoa; phylum Chordata; class Amphibia; order Anura; family Aromobatidae; genus Anomaloglossus; species Anomaloglossus baeobatrachus. The sequence goes on along the minus strand of NC_134360.1, from coordinate 121,394,240 downwards.
AAAGGGCAAGTCTCAGCGCTTTCGGTATTTTTTCAAAAGCGTTTAGCACGACTTCCTCAGGTACGCACGTTCCTGCAGGGGGTTTGTCACATCGTCCCTCCGTACAAACGGCCGTTAGATCCATGGGATCTGAACAGGGTACTAGTTGCTCTCCAGAAACCGCCCTTCGAGCCTCTGAGGGATGTTTCACTTTCTCGACTTTCACAGAAAGTGGCTTTTCTGGTAGCGGTCACGTCTCTTCGGAGGGTATCCGAGCTGGCAGCGCTGTCATCCAAAGCTCCCTTCCTGGTTTTTCACCGGGACAAGGTAGTGCTGCGCCCGGTTCAGGAGTTTCTCCCTAAGGTGGTATCCTCTTTTCATCTCAATCAGGATATCTCCTTACCTTCCTTTTGTCCTCATTCAGTTCATCGGTACGAAAAGGATTTGCATTTGTTGGATCTGGTGAGAGCACTCAGAATCTACATTTCCCGCACGGCGCCCCTGCGCCGCTCGGATGCACTCTTTGTCCTTGTCGCTGGTAAGCGCAAAGGATCACAGGCTTCCAAATCCACTCTGGCTCAATGGATCAAGGAACCAATTCTTGAAGCCTACCGTTCTGCTGGGCTTCCGGTTCCATCAGGGCTGAAGGCCCATTCTACCAGAGCCGTGGGTGCGTCCTGGGCATTACGACACCAGGCTACGGCTCAACAGGTGTGCCAGGCAGCTACCTGGTCGAGTCTGCACACTTTCACCAAACATTATCAGGTGCATACCTACGCTTCGGCGGACGCCAGCCTAGGTAGAAGAGTCCTGCAGGCGGCGGTTGCCTCCTCGTAGGGAAGGGCTGTTTTGCAGCCCTAACTTGAGGTATTAATTTACCCACCCAGGGACTGCTTTTGGACGTCCCAATCGTCTGGGTCTCCCAATGGAGCGCCGAAGAAGAAGGGAATTTTGTTACTTACCGTAAATTCCTTTTCTTCTAGCTCCAATTGGGAGACCCAGCACCCGCCCTGTTTCCTTCGGGATTTTTGGTTTTTTCGGGTACACATGTTGTTCATGTTGAACGGTTTCAGTTCTCCGATGTTCCTTCGGATTGAATTTGTTTAAACCAGTTATTGGCTTTCCTCCTTCTTGCTTTAGCACTAAAACTGAGCAGCCCGTGATCCCACGGGGGGTGTATAGCCAGAAGGGGAGGGGCCTTACACTTTTTAGTGTAATGCTTTGTGTGGCCTCCGGAGGCAGTAGCTATACACCCAATCGTCTGGGTCTCCCAATTGGAGCTAGAAGAAAAGGAATTTACGGTAAGTAACAAAATTCCCTTCATCCTGTTCACTCTAGCAATTCTGAGAGGAGTGCAGGCCTTCCTTCTTAGTGTTTACTTTTTTACTGTTGCCTGTAGAGGAGGAGTTTCACTCTAGTGCAGCCCAGACTTGGCTAAGACAAAACCTAGATCCTCAGGCTACATACATTCAGTGTTTTTGCGGATCCGTTTTTTGCAGTGAAATGCAGTGGCATCCCAGTAAAGTCAATGGGTTTCAAGATATGACATTCAGACAGTTTTGTGAGGATCCGTTTTTGGGCTCAAACTGATCTTCACAAAGAATGAGCATGTTAGTTTGTGGCGGTTTTCTAATCGGCTTTTGCTATTGAAAACTTTATGATCTCAAAAACCTTTCAGGTGATGCGTTTTTTTTTTGTTTTTTTTTAAAAAGCTGATCTGCTTTTGCACCTGAAAAATGTATCCTCAAAAAACGCTGTGTGAGAATATAGCCTTAGATCAGGAATAGAACATTTATAGGGCATTTCATAACTTTCCCAAATTCCTATGAAAAAAAATATTCAGCACATTCTGCATTGCACTACTGTCCCCAATTTATTATATATTTTAGGAGTCGGTCCATTTTATTTCGACTCCACCAAATTGAGCTCCGACTCCACATCCCTGATAACTAGATGTATATTCTATTCTGTGCTGCTTGGGGGAGTAATAAACTATATGAAATACACAGTATTTAGGTTACAGTGAAATTAACATATATCCCATATAAATAGGTGTACATTATATTACCTGTGCTTGCTAGGTGGGGAATGAATATGAAATATTTTCAAAATATTTACACAATATACTGTAATTGTAAAAATTTGTTACTGACTGATCTTACTTTGTGAAAGGCTGTCTGGAGAGGTAGATGGCAAAAGGTAAGGAATAGTTTGTGTTAACAGACTTGGTGACTGGGCGTGTAACAGAGCATGCAAGGATGGCAGACTGGTAAACTATCCAGCAACCTCTTGCAGGGTTGGGGAACTTTTTATTTTTTTTCTTCTGCTGGGGAGCATTTGGAAATTTCTACCAACCTTCGAGGGCTGCACAAAACTATAAACTTGAAAATTACCCTGCTTTATTTGGTCAAACAATTAACTCGCTGTGGCAGCTGGAGCTTCTACTTTGGTACAACTGTAATATTGGGTGATACTGATCATCTGGCTTTTCACAAGTGCCTTTCCAGGTTTTAGTTGGCTGGGCCTGTTGTATATAAATCAAAGGGGAGGGTTGGGAAAAATATGATCACTGGGGGGCGTAGACATGACTAGGGAGGCTGGGGGCATAGACATCAAAGGAGATGCTGTGGGCTAATACATCACTTGGGAGGAGTATATATCACTAGAAAGACGGGGTGGGGTTGGGTGGTGGTGTGTGTGTGGTGTGTTGTATCGGGGGGAGGGGGAGGACTGTCGGTCTTATATTCAATGTTCATTCCCCACCTAGCTAACATGGAAAACAATATACACCTGTTTGTGCAGGATATATTTTAAGTATTGTCATTTATATACACTACAGTTCAAACGTTTGGGGTCACCCAGAGAATTTTCTTTTCCATGAAAAATCATACTTTAATAAAGGAGTTGCATAATTGATAGAAAATATAGTTACCGTATTTTTCGCTTTATAAGACGCACCTGATTAGAAGACGCACCCCCAAATTTGGTGAAGGAAAAGAATTTATTTTTTTAATGTTAAATGGGGTCCGTCTTATAATGCCAGTGTCCGTCTAACAAATCATATAGGGTATATGTCTATTATAGCCCCCCATCCTATAATTAGCCCCCTTAATCTGGGTATGGCCCCCCTTAATCTGGGTATGGCCCCCCTTAATCTGGATATGGCCCCCCTTAATCTGGATATGGCCCCCCTTAATCTGGATATGGCCCCTCTGTGGCTGCCACACACGGGCCCCCCCCCCTGTTAGATATCACCCCCAGGCTGCTGCTTTTAGTAAAATAAACTCTCCTTACCTTCTCCAGCTCTGTGCTCCCTCGTGTCTCCCTCCTCAGGGTTGAGCTCCAGCCTCCTGCCTACATTTCCGGGTTCACGGTCCGGTCATGTGATCGGCACAGCAGAGTGAAATCTCTGCGTGCCTGATCACTGCACCAGGAGGGAGACATGCTGGAGGGGGTAAGGAAAGAGTTTTTTTTATTTTACTTTGGGCATCAGCACGGAGGCCATATCTAACACAGGGGGGATCATGTGCGATCAAAGGGGCACAGTCAGATATAATATGCCCCGCTGCCCCAGCCCCTCAGCGTGATGCAGTTTCAGCACCACACTGCTGGACAGCGGCTGTGCATATTATATGAGCGGGAGCAGGAGATCAAACGCTGGCGCTCGCAGCTGTCACCTGCCCCCCAGCACCGCTCCGGAGCAGACCCTGCTGTGTGTGTGTGTACACCCGCCGTATATTCGGTTTATAAGACGCACCCCCTACTCTCCCCCAGAATTTGGGGGAATAAAAGTGCGTATTATAAAGCGAAAAATATGGTACATTTCTGCTACATTGGGCTCTGCTTTTCCCTCTCTGACCAGGTGCCTAATTGGTGTTTGGGGAATCCTCTGATATTTGCACACAGTACTGCAAGCTGCAATAGCCTTGGTGGGTCAGTGGGATTTGATCAGTGGGATGCTGGTGGTGTAGAAGTATCAAAATACAGATGATAACCCTGACCCAGAAGTGAGTGCAACATATCCCACACAATTTTTCCCACTCACGCTCAGGACAGGGGCATTCAAGGAGGGGTTGACTTAAGGTGTCCTTCCCTTCATAAACTCCAGACTGAGAGTATTTGGTACACCCTCAGATCTATAGTTTAATTCTGCATTTGGCCTACTGATGAAATGTCAGCCTGCTCTTGAAGTGGATTAGGGACTCCTCCATGGAGATCTCTCTGGGAATCCTCTCTCATGATCCTTGTCTCAGGTAAAGACTGCGTATTCCTCCTCTGCTGAATACTGACATTTTAGTGTCTGTCAAATTGAGAAAAAAAAACGAAAGTTTTGAAAGAAAATGATAAAACTAAAAAGATATTTAAAAAAATAAATAAAATAAAAACCAACTAAACTGATGACAGTAAAAACAATTACTGAGTGACTGCAAGAAATCTAGACTAACTGTAATTCTGTGCAGTAGAAACTACAAGGTTTTTCCACAACTACTAAACTGACATCAGTAAAAATAAATTACTAAGCACCCGCAACGGTTGCTAATCCTGACTCTTCATACTGTAGTAGATGGCAATTACTGTGATCTAGACCCATCAACTAAGCAAATTTTTTTTTTTTTTCTCTACCGTATTTTTCGGATTTTAAGACTTTTCCTCCCAAAAATTTAGGAGGAAAATGAGGGGTGCGTCTTAAAATCCGAATATAGCTTACCGTGGGGCAGTCTGTGTGGCGACTGGTTGCCTGTGGCTGCGTGCGGGCAGTGCTGGCTGCCTCTCTGTGCGGGCGTGCTGGCTGCCACCCTGTGCGGGCGGGAGGGTAGCTGTGTGGCAGGTGTCCCAGTGCGTCCGCGTTCCCAGTTTCAAATGATGGCGCCGGGAGTCAGCGCATGCGCAGATGGATGAGGGCTCTATCTGCGGATGCTCCTCTCTGGGATTCATCGTGTGCGCAGATAGAGCCCTTAGATGAGAGCTCAATCTGTGCATGCGCCGCTCCAGGCCATCACTTGAATCAGGACTGCGGAAACACTGGGACATTCACTGCACCGGCCTGCTCCGCCACTCACCCGCCGCCACACTCCTGCCGCAACTGACCGCCGCTACGACCTCGGACCCGCTGCGCCTTGTGCCACAGATGCGTCGCGGCTGCCAGCACAACCTCTGCCTCCTGTGACCCCCGCTTCACCACCACTGCTGCCCGCCTCCGGTAAGACAACACCAGATTATAAGACTGACCCCATTTTTATTATTTTTTTTTAACTTTTCTTTTTTAAATCTCTACATTTGGGGTGCGTCTTATAATCCGGTGCGTCTTTTAAAACGAAAAATATGGTATTTAGTTTTATACCAACAACGTGATCAGTGATCAATTTTGAGGACACACCAGCCTGACACTTTTTTTTTTTTTTTTTTTTTTAATTCTTTATTTATACAACAGACCCTTACAAGCCATAAAGCAGTCAGTTGACAAAATAGACAAAAACAGTTGAACAGTTTGGTAGAATACATCTCGGTACAAAATCATTAGCATCTGAGCCAACCCCGCAAATTGTCGAATGGGTCCGTTCTTTTTCAAATTTTTTCATAGGCAGGATAGAAAAGTACCAAAAAGGAGGCAAAAGTGCCTAAAGATCACTCAGACATCTCTCAACAGTGGAGAGTTACCACAAGTTGGGAGAAAAGAAAGGGGGGGATGTAGAAGAAGAATGGAAGGGGAAAGGGATAAGGCAGAGCAGGGGGGAGATGGGGAAAGAGAGAGGAGGGGGAAGGGAGAGAGAGAAAGGGTGAAGAAGATGAGAGAAGAGGAGAGAAAAAGGGGGGGTTTGCTGTGGGGAAAGGCCAGTGGCAGAGGAGAATGCACTCCTACGCATCTCGCAGCAGGAGGTCGTATTCATTAGAAAACATAAATTGCATCCAGGGAAGCCAGATCCCGTGGAAGCGCTCGTACCGGTCATGCAGGGAGGAGGTCAGTTCCTCCATCTGTAGAAGCTCATTCACCCTGGAGGCCCAGAGGACAGAGTGGGGGGGGGGCATCCTACTTCCACTTCAAGGGGATGCATGACCTGGCCGCCATCACCAGAAAGTGCAGAAGCGACTGTTTGTATGCAGAGACAGACGTCTCAGTCAATTGAAGAAGGAACAACTCCGGACCCAGCGTCTGCGTCGTTCCAGTCACATGTTTGATCACCTCCCCCACTCCATTCCAGAACCCTCGGAGGGCCGGACACTACCAGAATATGTGCACAAAGTCCCCCTCAGCCGTCCCACATCTCCAACAGCGGGGGTCTACGCCAGGAAACATCTTGTGTAATCTGGTTGGCACCCTATATCACCTCGACAGGAGTTTATAATTGGATTCCTGAAGTCTGGAGCTTATTGAGGTCTTGTGAGCGAGCGCCAAAATTTTAGTCACCAGGCCTGACACTTAAACAAAATAAAAATAATTTGAAAATGGATACTTTTATGTAAAGTAATCACAAAGTTTAGTCATACCATGCAACATGGCTACCTCTGGTTTTAAGGACATATAGGTTTAACTACTGCATTTTTAAAAATTTTAAGAATTTTATTCAAGTCATAATTTGCCTGAAATCTTTCCTGTCAAACAGCAGCATGCACTTTCATTCAATCGCGATCATGGTGATCACAGGAGTCAGGACATATTGGGTACGTCCTTAGGCTAAGTTCACACATCCTGTGTTTTGCATCAGTCACAATCCGTCGCCTTGGGGAATTACGGTATCCTGCAAAATATTTTGCAGGAATCCTGTATTTCCCCATAGACTTCTATTAGCGACGGATTGCGACTGATGACCCTGCGTTGCATCCGCTGCGTCGCGGTCCGTCGTTTTTGACTGACCACCGAGCGGGGAGCAACGCAGAATGTAACGTCGTTTTTCGGGCCGTCAAAATTAACGCGCCGCGCAGGAATCCGTCGCCATCCGTCAAGCTTGTAATGCATGTCTATGGTGCTGGATTCCGTCGTAATCCGTCTTACAACGGAATCCAGCGCAGGATTCCGTCATGCTCTACTGAGCATGCCCAGCATGCTTGGCACGCCCACTGGGTTGTCCCAAACACAGACGGATCATGACTGATCCGTCAAAAAACGGACGCACAGCGGATGTAACGGACGCAACTGATCCGTTTTTTCACAGGATTCCTGTGAAAGGAATCCTGTGAAAAACACATCAGTTGCATCAGTTGACATCTTGAAAATGACTGATCCGTTGCTGACGGACCTGACGGATTGAAAACACAGGATGTGTGAACTTAGCCTTAGTCGTTAAGGCATAGACAGCCTGGATGTACCCAGTATGTCCAATGTCTGTAAGGGGTTAAATCAGCGGTCAAGTGCCAAATGATGAGCCTGCATCAGTCAGGCACACAGCCAATGCTGTACATGTACATAATCGGTCATGAAGGTGTATAGAAGTAAAACATGTAGAAGATTTTTACGTTTTTAATTGGGAATTAAACCATGATAAAAAAACTAAAATAAAAGCACCACTCCAGTGTTTTTTTTGTTTGGTTTTTTTGAATTTAGATCTTTTTTTCAACATTGGAGTGGTGCTTTAACATTCTGACGACATACGTTATTGAATGTTAAGTATTTTCTGTTTCAGGTATTTATATTATAAACCTGAAGCGCACATGGGAGAAACTTCTACTTGCTGCACGGGCCATAGTTGCTATTGAGAATCCAGCTGATGTCTGTGTCATTTCTTCCAGGAACACTGGTCAGGTACTTTGTTTGTGGTGTTTTTTTTTTTTTTCCTATTACAAAGTTTGCTGCATAGCAGGAATAAAACTCACACCGCCTTTATACAAGGTAAATTACAGCTCTCATATAATAAAATATATACATCTTGCCATACACTGCTCTCTACAATGTATAATCCTTATTGTATACACTTTATTTCCATCCTAGGCTTTTGAGCCTATGGCTACTTTCCCACGATCAGTGTTTCATTTATTTTTTTTAATTAAAACTAGAATATTTGCACCCTGGTTTACTTGTCTTTTTCAGATGCGCTTTTTACAGTTTTTGTTTTTGTTTTTTTTTTTTTTTTCATGCTTTAACCCTTTTAGCCCTGGGTGATTTTCAGACTGTTTTCACTCCCTTTCCGAGAGCCGTACGTCTTTTATTTTTCTGTCAGTCTTGCCATATAAAGGCCAATTTTTTGCAGGACAAGTTCTCCTTTTAAAGGAAACCATAAGTTTGTTTGTTTTTTTTTGTTTTTTTTTAACCATATAGTGTACTGGAAAACAGCAAAAAAACTTCCAAGTGCAGAAAAATTGCAAAAAAAGTGCGATTTGTTTTTGGGATAGCCTATTCAGTGTTCACTATATGGTAAAACTGATGTGTTGGTGTGATGCCTTAGGTTGTTACAAGTTCATAGACCTCAAACATGTATAGGTTTACTTTCATCTAAGGTGTTAAAAAAGAATTCACAAGTTTGTCCAAAAAAGTGCAGTTTTTGCACCATTTTTCGTGATCCGTAGCGTTCTCATTTTTCGAGATCTATGGCTCAGTGACTTATTTTTTGCGTCTTGAGCTGACTTTTTTTAACTGTACCATTTGTGCGCAGAAGCACAGTCTTGATCGGCTGTTTCTCATTTTGCGCAAACTTTGTGGCGACCAAAACCGTATTTTTGACATTTTGATTTTTTTTTTTGCCACTAAGTTTACCGATCAGATTAATTGATTTTATATCTTGATCGGGAGTTTTTGAACGAGGCGATACCAAATGTGTATTTTTAATTTTTTTATTAACACTTTTTAGTTTTCAATGGGGCGAATGGGGGTGATTTAAACTTTTAGGTTTTTAACTTTTTAAAACTACTTTTTTTTTTTAATTTTACTAGTCTCCCTAGGGGACTAAAAGGATAAGCGGTCTGATCGCTGATTCTTGTAGATCAGAGCAGCATTGCTGTGATCTGCAGAAAAGCAGCTCTCCTCTCACACACTGCCCTCTGCTAGCTGTGAGAGGAACGGATTCGTGCTACCATGGCAACCATTGGATCCACGTGATCACATCCCGTGACTTCTGATGGAGCCGGGTAACTGCTTACTGCGGCACGCTGTTACATCGCGCTGTAACATTTTCACAGTGCGCTGTAAGGGATTAACAGGATCGAGTGGGTAGCAAATCCACTCGTGTCAGATAATGCACATGTCAGCTGTTCAAATCAGCAGGCAGAGATTAACCCGACACGATCCATGACGTATCCAGTACGTTGTCGTGAAGAGTTTAAATAAAGCTGCCTTTGTTTTTTAACTTCCTGGTTTTGTCATTCTTGGGTGCAGATTACATGTGTTTTTTGATGTCTATGCCATGGAAAAGCACTAAAGCATGTTTGGGGTTTTTTGGGTTTTTTTTTTTTCCTTCACCTGCAGATTTTTGACATCTAATGCAAGTCTATGGAGAAATTCCGCACCAAACCCTGTGCTTACATGCAAGTGAAATTGACTAGCTGTAGCTTAAAAACACGCACTGTAGGTAAGGTTGTGCAGTGTAAATAAAAGTGGACATGACATTTCTATAAATCCCATCCACTTTACTTGTACTGTACAACACTTTACAACGCAGCGAAAATGTGGAGTGTCGAAAACATGATAAAACCTCATTGTATGTACCCGAAGAGTCCAATAATATGACCTAATTGGTAAGTTTACCAATTGGCAGTGATATCGTGCCACCAGTCAGTGGTTGTTTAACCCCTTAACGACCGCGGTCAGTAAAATTACATCCTAAATGTCATGTTACTGCCCGCGGTCCTCCGGCGGCAGCATGCCGTGATCGGCGCACATCTCAGCTGATTTTCACAGCTGAGATGTGTGCCTGCTAGGCACGAGCAGAATCGTTATCTGCTCGTGCCGATTAGCCCCTTATATGGCGCGGTCAATACGTGACAGCGCCATTATAAGCGCGATTGCGGTAATGTGATGACTCCTGTACTACACCTGACTTGGTTTCACTTTCGCTGTGCCAGCAGCACAGCAAAAGAGAAAGAGAGCGTATCTGCTGTTTACAGCCTTGTAGCTGTGATCAGCAGATACTGCAGAGCGATCGGAATGCTGATCGCAATAGCCCCCTAGGGGGACTAGTAAAATTAAAAAAAACCTAAATTCAAATCACCCCCCATTCGCCCCATTGAAAATTAAAGGGTTAAAAAAATAAAAAATATACACACATTTGGTATCGCCGCGTTCAGAAACGCCCGATCTATCAAAATATAAAATCAATTAATCTGATCAGTATACGGCGTAGCGGCAAAAAAATTCCAAACGCCAAAACAATGTTTTTTTTGTCGCCACAACTTTTGCGCAAAATGCAATAGCAGGTGATCAAAACGTAGCATCTGCGCAAAAATGGTACCATTAAAAACGTCAGCTCGAGACGCAAAAAATAAGCAGTCATTGAGCCATAGATCCCGAAAAATGAGAACGATACGGGTCACGGAATATGGCGTAAAACGTGTGCCACTTTTTTCAGACAAACTTCCGATTTTTTTTTAACCCCTTATATAAAAGTAAACCTATACATGTTTGGTGTCTACGAACTCGCACTGACCTGAGGCATCACACCCAGACATCAGTTTTACCATATAGTGAACACAGTGAATAAAATATCTCAAAAACCATAGTGCTATCGCACTTTTCTTTATCGTTCCTTTGGGAGACCCAGACCATGGGTGTTTAGCTTCTGCCTCCGGAGGACACACAAAGTACTACACTAAAAAGTGTAGCTCCTCCCTCTGAGCTTATACACCCCCTGGTGAGCAGACCCAGCCAGTTTATCGCTTTGTTCAGGAGGCATACATCCATACATGCATTCTCATATGATTTTTTTCCTTTTGGAACGAGATTGAAGAGTGGGGTCCACGTCTGGACCCCCGGCATGTCCCTTCTCACCCCACTGTGTCGGCGGTGTTGTAAGGTTGATTCCTAGGCTGGAGCCTTTACATGCCGTGTTCATTCACCATCCCACCTGGGCTCTGGCTTTAAGTGGGAGCCAGCACGGTCTCCATGCTTGGCAGGACACCGGTCTCCATCCGCAGCCCTTCAGGACCCTGCTGGACCGGAGCACTCATCCCCAGGGACTTGGCCCTGCGTATCAGCAGCGAAGTACCTGAGACGTTTAGATTTCGGGGTCCCTGTACTTTATTGTTGGGGGAGAGTGTGCTTATTGTGTTTACTGACATTTCCGGCGGCTTCTCTAGCTGTCGCCTGAGAACCGCGCTGATGGTGCCTGCGCGTCGGCCGCGCCGCTCAAATTTAGGCCCCGGCTTCGCCGGAGGCCTAGTTTCTGTTTCACTGCCCTCGCATGTCACTCATGCAGAGGGACAGGCTCGGCTCCTCCCGGCGGCCGTTCTGCACAGGGGAGGGACACTTCCCACTGCAGTGTGTCCCCTCCCCTGTAGGTCTCTATGGCCCTCCAGATCCCGCTCCTCAAGCAAGTCCCGCCCCCTCTCTTCGCTCCGGCGGCCATTTTCTCAGCGTTCTCTCTGCGATCAGTCATTGCAGTGCTGGTCTGCAGCATCTCTGCTGAGGTGCTGTGCTTGGGGGTGCAGGCTTCGGGATCTGGAGGGCACACAACACCACTCCAGCGGTCTGGTAAGCCACAACCGGTCTCTGGTTGTGGACCTCTGTATATACTCTCTGGGGTTCATTCTCTGGCAGAGCCCCCACTCCAGCAGCATGTCTCACACGAGGAGCAAGGCCCCAAAGCTTTATGCTGTATGTGCTGCATGTAAGCTCCTGCTGCCTGAACCGAGCACCTTCCCACATTGTGATGCCTGCTCTAACTTGGTGGTGCCACAGCCTGGAGTCTCACCCCCCCGTGGTTTCTCAGGCTGCTCCTGCTCCTGTGGCTGAACCCCCGGCTTGGGTAGAATCCTTTTCTAGGTCTATCTCCCAGTCTTTTGCTGAGTCCATGGGACGTCTGTCCAGGACGTTGATGAATATGCATCAGCCCCCTTCACAGGGTGCCTCTGCTGCAGGGGTCCCTCAGGACCGGAGCTCACAGAGGATTCATCATCAGGGCCCAGACCCCGTCCTCCTAAGAGACGCAGGGTTCCCTCTCCCTCCTCCTCCCGTGGCTCTGATTCCAGAGCTGACTCGCTGGATGAGGAGGATGCCTTTACAGGGGGCTCGGAGGATAACTCCATGTGCCCCATTGATTTGTCCGAAAGTGACTCAGATCTTAGTGACTTGATTGCTTCTATTAATTCTGTACTGGATCTCAATCCGCCAGTATCAGAGGAGCAACCCTCTCTGGCAGAAAAGCACCAGTTTACCTTGCCTAAGAGAGCAAAGAGTGTGTTCTTTAACCACTCCAGTTTTCAGGCTGCTGTGACCAAGCCCAGGGCCTGTCCTGACAAGCGCTTCCCAAAGCATGGTTCTGATGACAGTTTTCCCTTTCCACCTTAGGTGGTCAAGGAGTGGGCTCAGTCCCCAAAGGTAGACCCTCCGGTGTCTAGGCTCGCAGCCCGGACCGTTGTCGGTGGCTGATGGCACTTCCCTTAAGGATTCCACTGACCGCCAGATTGACCTTCTGGCCAAATCCGTGTATGAAGCGGCGGGGGGCGCGTTTTCTCCGACTTTTGCAGCAGTGTGGGCTCTCAAGGCCATCTCTGCTTCTCTAGAGGAGATGCATTCCCTCACCAGGGAATCTATGCCCGAAATGGATGCCTTAACTTCCCAAGCTTCGGCCTTTTCATCCTATGCCATGTCTGCCATGCTGGAGGCTTCTCACCGCACTGCGGTGGCTTCGGCTAATTCCCTCGCTATCCGCAGAATCTTGTGGCTTCGAGAGTGGAAGGCAGATGCTTCTTCAAAGAAGTACCTTGCTGGGCTCCCTTTTGCTGGGTCCCGGCTGTTCGGAGAACAGCTGGATGAAATTAAGGAAGCTACTGGCGGGAAGAGTACTTCCATGCCTCAAACTAAAGCCAGGAAACCTGTCCAGGGTAGGAATCAGACGAGGTTTCGCTCCTTTCGTTCCTCCAACTGGTCGTCCTCTAAGCCCTCGGCTTCGTTCGCTAACTCAGCCAAGGACCAGAAATCCAACTGGCGCACAAAAGCGCGTCCAGAGAAGACCGCAGGAGCTGCTGCCACTAAGGCAGCCTCCTCGTGACTATCTGGCCGCTCCAGCAACGTCCTTAGTCGGTGGCAGGCTCTCCCACTTTGGCGACGCTTGGTTTCAACACGTCTCTTCTCAGTGGGTGAGAGCTATCTCCCACGGCTACAGGATAGAATTTTCTTCCAGTCCGCCAAACGGATTTTTTTTCTCAACCCCCCCCCCCCCTGCTCCAAGGCCGCCGCCTTCTCACAGGCCGTGGCAGCCTTGCAGGCCAACGGAGTAATTGTACCGGTGCCCGCCCGGGACCGGTTCAGGGGTTTCTACTCAAATCTCTTCCTAGTCCCCAAAAAGGACGGTACTTTCCGGCCCATCCTGGATCTCAAGCTTCTCAACAAGCATGTTCAGGTGCGGCACTTTCGCATGGAGTCTCTGCGATCAGTCATTGCTTCAATGACCCAAGGGGATTTCCTGGCGTCCATCGACATCAGAGATTCCTATCTGCATGTGCCAATTGCAGTCTCACACCAGCGTTGGTTACGTTTTGCAATCGGAGAAGATCATTTCCAATTTGTGGCTCTCCCCTTCGGGTTGGCCACAGCCCCTCGGGTATTCACCAAGGTCATGGCTGCAGTGATTGCGGTTCTGCACTTACAGGGGTTGGCAGTGATCCCTTACCTGGACGACCTTCTAGTCAAGGCTTCATCCAGCGCAGACTGTCAGCAGAGTGTCTCGCTCACTCTCGCCACTCTAGCCCAATTCGGGTGGCTGGTCAATCTGCCCAAATCCTCTCTGACTCCGACCCAGAGGCTCACGTACCTAGGGATGCAGTTCGAGACTTTGCCGGCACTTGTGAAGTTGCCCTTAGTCAAACAGCAGTCCCTCCAACTGGCAGTGCGCTCTCTGCTGAGGCCCCGCCGTTATACCCTCAGGCGTCTGATGCAGATGCTGGGTCAAATGGTGGCGTCAATGGAAGCTGTCCCCTTTGCCCAGTTCCATCTGCGCCCCCTGCAGCTGGACATTCTCCGCTGTTGGGACAAGCGGCCTTCCTCCTTACACAGGCTAGTGGCTCTGTCGCCACAGACCAGGAGCTCTCTTCAGTGGTGGCTTCGGCCCCTCTCTCTGTCCCAGGGGCGCTCCTTCCTGGCCCCGTCCTGGGTGATCCTCACCACGGATGCCAGTCTATCCGGCTGGGGAGCGGTATGTCTCCACCACAGAGCGCAGGGCACTTGGACTCCGTCCGAGTCAGCCCTCTAGATCAATGTGCTGGAAACCAGAGCCGTGCTTCTAGCTCTTCTAGCTTTTCACCACCTGTTGGCGGGCAAGCACATTCGAGTCCAGTCAGACAACGCGACAGCGGTTGCCTACATCAATCACCAAGATGGGACACGCAGCCGCCTGGCAATGTTGGAGGTACAACGCATCCTTCAATGGGCGGAGGACTCCAACTCCACCATATCCGCAGTCCACATCCCAGGCGTGGAAAACTGGGAGGCAGATTATCTCAGCCGTCAAAGCGTGGACAGTGGCGAGTGGTCCCTGCACCCGGCAGTGTTTCAGTCAATCGGCCGCAAATGGGGCACTCCGGACGTGGACCTAATGGCATCCCGTCACAACAACAAGGTTCCAGTTTACGTGGCTCGCTCCCACGATCCTCAGGCATTCGCCGCGGACGCGCTGCTTCAAGACTGGTCCCAGTTTCGTCTGTCCTACGTGTTTCCCCCTCTAGCTCTCTTGCCCAGAGTTCTGATCTTGCGCAGGATGGAGGGCCGTCGAGTCATCCTCATTGGACTGGCCCAGGCGAGCTTGGTATCCAGACCTGCTCCATCTGTCCGTAGAGATGCCGTGGCATCTCCCGGACCGTCCAGACCTTCTCTCGCAAGGTCCGTTTTTCTGCCTGAATTCTGCGGCTCTCAAATTGACGGCGTGGCTCTTGAGTCCTGGATTTTGACGGCTTCTGGTATCCCTCCTGAAGTCATCTCCACTATGACTCGGGCCCGTAAGTCTTCCTCCGCTAAGATCTATCACAAGACCTGGAGGATTTTCCTATCCTGGTGTCTCTCTACCGACCATCCTCCTTGGCCTTTCTCCTTGCCGACCCATCTGTCTCTTCTACAGTCCGGTCTGCAGCTAGGTCTGTCCCTCAATTCTCTCAAGGGACAAGTCTCAGCTCTGTCTGTTCTGTTCCAGCGGCGTCTCGCTCGGCTGGCTCAGGTCCGCACCTTCATGCAGGGCGCGTCTCACATCATTCCGCCTTACCGGCGGCCCTTGGATCCCTGGGACCTTAATTTGGTTCTCACGGTTTTGCAGAAACTCCCCTTTGAGCCTCTTAGGGAAGTTTTCACAAAGTGGCCTTTCTGGTGGCCATAACTTCCCTCAGGAGAGTCTCTGATTTGGCTGCGCTCTCTTCGGAGTCACCTTTTTTGTTTTTTCATCAGGACAAGGTGGTTCTCCGTCCGACTCCGGACTTTCTTCCTAAGGTGGTCTCTCCTTTCCACCTTAACCAGGACATTACCCTACCTTCCTTTTGTCCGGCTCCTGTTCATCGCTTTGAAAAAGCGCTGCATACTCTGGATCTGGTGCGTGCTCTCCGGATCTGTGTCTCGCACCGCTGCACTTAGGCGGTGCACTTCTCTTTTTGTGCTAACCACAGGTCGGCGCAAGGGTCTCTCTGCTTCTAAGCCGACCTTAGCCCGTTGGATTAGATCGACCATTTCGGACGCCTACCAGAGTACTCAGGTGCCTCCCCCGCCGGGGATCAAGGCACATTCGACCAGAGCTGTCGGTGCCTCTTGGGCTTTTAGGCACCAGGCTACGGTTCAACAAGTCTGTCAGGCTGCCACTTGGACTAGCCTGCATACCTTTTCGAAGCACTACCAAGTGCATGCTCATGCTTCGGCAGATGCGAGCTTGGGCAGACGCATCCTTCAGGCGGCTGTCGCCCATTTGTGAAGTTAGGTTCTGCCTACTTCTTAGTTTATTCTGTTTATTTCCCACCCAGGGACTGCTTTGGAACGTCCCATGGTCTGGGTCTCCCAAAGGAACAATAAAGAAAAAGAGAATTTTGTTTACTTACCGTAAATTCTTTTTCTTATAGTTCCGTATTGGGAGACCCAGCACCCTCCCTGTTGGCAGTTTCTTGTTCCGCGTGTTCTCACCGGCTGTTGTCGTGGACAGTCTCCGGTTGTTCCGGCTCTTGCTCTGTTCTACTTGTGGGTGGCTATTCTCCTTTAGCTTTTGCACTAAACTGGCTGGGTCTGCTCACCAGGGAGTGTATAAGCTCAGGGGGAGGAGCTACACTTTTTATTGTAGTACTTTGTGTGTCCTCCGGAGGCAGAAGCTAAACACCCATGGTCTGGGTCTCCCAATACGGAACTATAAGAAAAAGAAGTTACGGAAAGTAAACAAAATTCTCTTTTTTTTGCAATTTTTCAGCATTTGGAATTTTTTTGCCGTTTTCTAGTACACTATATGGTAAAACTGATGGTTGCTTTTAAAACTACAGCTCGTTCCTCAAAAAATGAGCCCTCACATGACCGTATTGACTGAAATAAAAAAGTTACGTCTCAGAAAGGCGGAAAAAAAAAAACGGAAAGCGAAAAATCGGCTGGTCGTGAAGGGGTTAATAGCCTGTTTACACAAAGGCCAAAGTTAATGTGCACAAAGTGATTTCTAATGCCTTGCTGAGTTTTTATAGGCTGCATTTGTTCAGAGCGAGTCCTGGTATGCCCCTTCAGTAGACTTACCTGCAGTTCTCCTGATTCTGAAAGCGCTTGCTTGACCAGAACAAGTAGTGTCTGCACTTGAACTGCTGTTCTCGGCATGCGTTAAAGGGGTTGTACCCTCTTAAACCAGTGCCACCTGTCAGTGGACGCCACTCACTAGTGATACACCCCATCATTTGCCTAGGAATAAAACCAGTTTTGAAAGTTATTGAAATTACCTGTAGTACACATTTAATTGTAGAGGCCCATAAACTAAAATTAAATTCCATTTTAAGGAGTACACACTAGGCCTAAACAAAATAAAATAACCATTGAAGATGGATGCTAATGTAAGTATCCACATAATGTTATACCATGCAATGTGGCTACCTCTGTTTTTAAGGGCATAAAATATAAACGTGTATCTAAGTTTCCAAATGTTAAGATAATTTAATAAATTCAAATAATAATTTGCCACAAATATGAAAGAATGTGTTGTGGAAAAACAGTCTTAGGCTGCTTTCACACATCTGGTTTTGGCTGTGCGGCACAATCCGGCTCTTTGCAGAAAAAACGCAACCATTTTTTTGGGGTGTTTTTTCCGCATAGACTTTCATTAGTTCCGGATTGTGCCGCATGGCCTTGCATTCGGTCCGTTTTTTGCTGGATGCGGCATATTTAGCCCATGCGGCGGCTGGATGAAACGTTGCCGGGCACTTTTTTTTTTTTTTTTTTTTTTTGTCCGGCAAAAAAACCCTTATCCGGCCGATGCGGCGCTTTTTCCAATGCATGCCTATGGACGCTGGATGCAGTGCGATGCAGCAAAAAACGCATCCGGCCGCCGCATGCGTTTTTTTGCAATGCGCATGCTCAGTAGCGTGCCTCAACTGGCAAAAACCGGACGGGCTGCATGTAAAAACTTATGCAAACGATGCGTTTTTTTTCCGCCTCATCCGTTGCATTGGTTTTAGAGCCGGATTTTGCCGCACTGCTAAAACCGGATGTGTGAAAGCAGCCTTAGAAGAGGCGTTCCAAAGTTAACCTCCGGACACTTGTCAGGTTTCAGAAATGGAGCTCCGGTAAAAGCTAGAGGGTAAAGTCTATCACCCACAAAGCCAGTCTTCTAAAATGAAACCTTGACTGCAGCTGAGCCATTGCACTGTATAATTTCTGCTTCAGAGTTGGGTGAATTTCTGCTATAATTTAGGTCTGTGCTACTTTGACAAAAATAACATTCTGGTTTTCTTTTTTGTCAGAGAGCAGTGTTGAAGTTTGCATCTGCATGTGGAGCCACACCAATTGCTGGGCGATTCACTCCTGGTACATTCACAAACCAGATTCAAGCTGCATTTCGGGAGCCACGTTTACTAGTTGTGACTGACCCACGAGCTGATCATCAACCTCTTACAGAGGCATCTTATGTCAATATTCCCACAATTGCCCTCTGCAATACAGATTCTCCTCTGCGCTATGTGGATATTGCTATTCCCTGTAACAACAAGGTAAGAGGTATGGCTGCAATCAAACTGGCCTTCATAGTAACAATATTTTATCTAAGTAAAGAAAAAAGTTCAGCTCACAGAGTTGCTGTTCACCGCTGTTTAAGTGGACCCAGCGCAGGGAAAGCTTGGCAGCCAAATACACGATATAGGAAGAAATCCAGCGCAGTCCTCAAGGTGTAGATTAAAAATAATCGACATTTATTTGTGAAATCCAATAAAAAACAAAATTGTGCAAAGCGGTCAGCAGGAAATACAGGGGATACAGGTAATCAGGACCCCATAGAACTACGCGTTTCGACAGTCTTACTCATGTTCAAATGAGGAGAGAATGTCGGTTTCCTAAATGGTGTAGCACACACCCTCCGTAATTGCATACACATGTGGATTACCTACATGGGTTCCATATACATAGTAAATGGTTGCAATGCGGTTTTATAGATAAAGACAAAGAGAATGTGAATTAACAGAGAAAGTGATTTAAAATAGTGTTAAAATCACATGATTCTAGACATATGTGTATGTATTCTATGCATGCATTGGCTGTATATGATGTATTAATACCCTATATATATATCATATTTATAAATTTCGAAATATAATCACAATATCTATAATAGTCATTAATGTAGAAACAGATTGTAAAATCCTATAAGTGCACGCATGATCTGATCCTTATTCATATGCTAAATATATATAGCGGTTGTTTATCTGTAATGGAGGGTTTTACTTATATTTGTTGTGATGTTAAAAAAAGTTTATTATCAAAAAGCAATATTATGTCTAGATAGGTGGCTTTCTTATTTCTTAATATGCACTTTAGTTTTAACCAATTTTATACGGTTATTTTTTGTTTTTTATTATATTTTTTTATTATAAATATAGACAAATTTACAATATCTCATTTATACATGAATTTAGGTTCGTATTTGTATAAAATTATTTTAAAGTCTGCCTCATAAACTACACTATAGGATTTATACAAGACATAATAAGTTTAATATCTGTCCCCTATTTTAGTTAAATCCACTATGATCAGGTCCAAAACATTACCATAGATTCATCAATTTTTTGGGGGGGTCAATAATAGTACAATATGATCTATATTGCAAGATTGTTACAATGGTTCAACATATACCACTAATATTGGTTATAGTCTAGTTTATTTAATTGTTTTATATCAATGTGTAGATCCATAAATCCACATGGATCATAAAGAGAAAATTTATACAAGACATTATAAGTTTAATATCTGTCCCCTATTTTAGTTCAATCTATTATGATCTTATC
This sequence comes from Anomaloglossus baeobatrachus, assembly GCF_048569485.1. Taxonomy (NCBI): domain Eukaryota; kingdom Metazoa; phylum Chordata; class Amphibia; order Anura; family Aromobatidae; genus Anomaloglossus; species Anomaloglossus baeobatrachus. Next base: position 121,374,692 of record NC_134360.1, on the reverse strand, counting down.
CAAAACATTACCTGAAATTCATCAATTTTTTGAGGGGGTCAATAGTAGTACAGTATGATCTATATTGCAAGATTGTTACAATGATTCAACATATACCACTAATATTGATTATAGTGTAATTCATTTAAATATTTTTTCTTTATCGTTCCTATGGGAGACCCAGACATTGGGTGTATAGCTTCTGCCTCCGGAGGACACACAAAGTACTACACTAAAAAGTGTAGCTCCTCCCTCTGAGCCTATACACCCTCTGGAGAACCAGATCTAGCCAGTTCATTGCTTTGTGTTCAGGAGGCATACATCCACACATGCATTCTCATCTGATTTTTCATTTTTGGAAAGATTTTAAAGAAAAGCGGGTCCAAGTCTGGACCCCCGGCATGTCCCTTCTCACCCCACTGTGTCGGCGGTGCTGTTAAGGTTGATTCCAAGGCTGGAGCCTTACATGCCGCGCTCCTTCACCATCCCTCGGGCTCTGGCTTGAAGTGGGAGCCAGAACGGTTCTCCATGCTTTGCAGGAGACCGGTCTCCATGTGCAGCCCTTCAGGATCCTGCTGGACAGAGCACTCATCCCCAGGGACATGGCCCTGCGTCTCAGCAAGCTAAGTACCTGAGACGTTTATATTCTGGGGGTCCCTGTACTTTATTATGTGGGGAGAGTGTGCTGAGTGAGTTTTCTGACATTTCCGGCCGGTTCTCTGGCTGTCGCCTGAGAACCGCGCCGAGGGTGCCTGCGCGCCGGCCGCACCGCTCAAATTTAGGCCCCGGCTTCGCCGGAGGCCTACTTTCGGTTTCACTGCCCTCGCATGTCATTCATGCAGAGGGACAGTGTGGCTCCGCCCAGCGGACGTTCTGCACAGGGGAGAGACACTCCTCACTGAGTACATGTCTCCTCCCCTGTAAGTCTCTTTGGCCCTCCAGATCCCGCTCTCAGGGTTGGCCCCGCCCCCTCTCCTCGCTCCAGCGCCATTTTATCAGCGTTTTCTCTGCCATCAGCACTGGCTGCAGCATCCCCGGACGAGGAGGATGCCTTTACTGGGGGCTCGGAGGCTACCTCCATGTGCCCCATTGATCTGTCCGAAAGTGACTCGGATGTTAGTGATTTGATTGCGTCCGTTAATTCTGTACTGGACCTCAATCCGCCAGTATCAGAGGAGCAACCCTCTCTGGCAGAAAAGCACCAGTTTACCTTGCCTAAGAGGACAAGGAGTGTGTTCTTTAACCACTCCAGTTTTCAGGCCACTGTGACCAAGCCTAGGGCCTGTCCTGACAAACGCTTCCCAAAGCGTGGTTCTGATGACCGTTTTCCCTTTCCACCTGAGGTGGTCAAGGAGTGGGCTCATTCAACAAAGGTAGTCCCCCCCCCCCCGGTGTCTAGACTCTCAGCCCGGACCGTTGTCGGTGGCTGACGGCACCTCACTTAAGGATTCCACTGACCGCCAGGTTGACCTTCTGGCCAAATCTGTATATGAGGCGGCAGGGGCCTCGTTCTCCCCATCTTTTGCAGCAGTGTGGGCTCTCAAAGCCATCTCTGCTTCTCTAGAGGAGATGCATTCCCTCACCAGGGAATCTATGCCCGAAATGGTTGCCTTAACTTCCCAAGCTTCAGCTTTTTCATCCTATGCCATGTCTGCCATGCTGGAGGCTTCTCACCGCACTGCGGTGGCTTCGGCTAATTCCCTCGCTATCCGCAGGATCTTGTGGCTTCGAGAGTGGAAGGCAGATGCTTCTTCAAAGAAGTACCTTGCTGGGCTCCCTTTTGCTGGGTCCAGGCTATTCGGTGAACAACTGGATGAAATTAAGGAAGCTACTGGCGGGAAGAGTACTTCCATGCCTCAAACTAAAGCCAGGAAACCTGTCGGGTAGGAATCAGACGAGGTTTCGCTCCTTTCGTTCCTCCAACTGGTCGTCCTCTAAGCTCTCGGCCTCGTCCGCTAACTCAGCCAAGGACCAGAAATCCAACTGGCGAACAAAAGCGCGTCCAGAGAAGGCCGCAGGAGCTGCTGCCACTAAGGCAGCCTCCTCTTGACTATCTGTCCGCGCCAGAAACGTCCTTAGTCGGTGGCAGGCTCTCCCACTTTGGCGACGTGTGGTTTCAACAAGTCTCCGATCAGTGGGTGCGGGATATCATCTCCCACGGCTACAGGATAGAATTCTCTTCCAGCCCGCCAAACAGATTTTTTTCTGTCAACTCCCCCCTGCTCCAAGGCCGCCGCCTTCTCTCAGGCCGTGACATCCTTGCGGGCCAACGGAGTAATTGTACCGGTTCCCGCCCGGGAACGGTTCAGAGGTTTCTACTCAAATCTCTTCCTAGTCCCCAAAAAGGACGGTACTTTCCAGCCCATCCTGGATCTCAAGCTTCTCAACAAGCATGTTCAGGTGCGGCATTTTCGCATGGAGTCTCTGCGATCAGTCATTGCCTCAATGACCCAAGGGGATTTCCTGGCATCCATCGACATCAGAGATGCCTATCTGCATGTGCCAATTGCAGTTTCACACCAGCGTTGGCTACGTTTTGCAATCGGAGAGGAACATTTCCAATTCGTGGTTCTCCCCTTCGGGTTAGCCACGGCCCCTCGGGTATTCACCAAGGTCATGGCAGCAGTGGTTGCGGTTCTGCACCTCCAGGGGTTGGCAGGGATTCCTTACCTGGACGACCTTCTAGTCAAGGCTTCATCCAGCGCAGACTGTCAGCGTAGTGTCTCGCTCACTCTCGCCACTCTAGCCCAATTCGGGTGGCTTGTCAATCTGCCCAAATCCACTCTGACTCCGACCCAGAGGCTCACGTACCTAGGGATGCAGTTCGAGACTCTGCCGGCACTTGTGAAGCTGCCCTTAGTCAAACAGCAGTCCCTCCACCTGGCGGTGCGCTCTCTGCTGAGGCCCCGCCGTCATTCCATCAGGCACCTAATGCAGGTGCTGGGTCAGATGGTGGCGTCAATGGAGGCTGTTCCCTTTGCCCAGTTCCATCTGCGTCCTCTGCAGCTGGACATTTTCCGCTGTTGGGACAAGCGGACTTCCTCCTTGCACAGGCTAGTGGCTCTGTTGCCACAGACCAGGAGCTCTCTTCAGTGGTGGCTTCGGCCTCTCTGTCCCAGGGGCGCTCCTTCCTGGCCCCGTCCTGGGTGATCCTCACTACGGATGCCAGTCTATCCGGCTGGGGAGCGGTATGTCTCCACCACCGAGCACAGGGCACTTGGACTCCGTCCGAGTCAGCCCTCTCGATCAATGTGCTGGAAAACAGAGCTGTGCTTCTAGCTCTCCTAGCCTTTCACCACCTGTTGGCGGGCAAGCACATCCGAGTCCAGTCAGACAACGCGACAGCGGTTGCCTACATCAATCACCAAGGCGGGACACGCAGCCGCCTGGCAATGTTGGAGGTTCAACGCATCCTTCAATGGGCGGAGGACTCCAAGTCCACCATATCCGCAGTCCACATCCCAGGCGTGGAAAACTGGGAAGCAGATTATCTCAGCCGTCAAACCGTGGACAGTGGCGAGTGGTCCCTGCATCCGGCAGTGTTTCAGTCAATCTGCCGCAAGTGGGGCACTCCGGAAGTGGACCTAATGGCATCCCGTCACAACAACAAGGTTCCAGTTTACGTGGCTCGCTCCCACGATCCTCAGGCATTCGCAGCGGACGCTCTGGTTCAAGACTGGTCCCAGTTTTGTCTGTTCTACGTGTTTCCCCCTCTAGCTCTCTTGCCCAGAGTTCTGCGCAAGATCAGAATGGATGGCCGTCGTGTCATCCTCATTGCTCCGGACTGGCCCAGGCGAGCTTGGTACCCAGACCTGCTCCATCTGTCCGTAGAGGTGCCGTGGCATCTTCCGGACCGTCCAGACCTTCTCTCACAATGTCTGTTTTTCCGCCAGAATTCTGCGGCTCTCAGATTGACGGTGTGGCTCTTGAGTCCTGGATCTTGACTGCTTCTGGTATTCCTCCTGAAGTCATTTCCACTATGACTCGGTCTCGGAAGTCTTCCTCGGCCAAAATCTATCACAGGACTTGGAGAATTTTCCTGTCCTGGTGTCGCTCTTCCGGCCATGCTCCTTGGCCTTTTTCCTTGCCGACCCTTCTGTCCTTTCTACAGTCCGGTCTGCAGCTAGGACTATCCCTCAATTCCCTCAAGGGACAAGTCTCGGCTCTGTCAGTACTGTTCCAGCGGCGTATCGCCCGGCTGGCTCAGGTGCGCACCTTCATGCAGGGCGCGTCTCACATCATTCCGCCTTACCGGCGGCCCTTTGATCCCTGGGACCTCAATTTGGTCCTCATGGCCTTGCAGAAACCCCCCTTTGAGCCTCTTAGGGAGGTTTCTTTGTTTCGTCTTTCACAGAAAGTGGTCTTTCTAGTGGCCATAACTTCCCTCAGGAGAGTCTCTGATTTGGCTGCGCTCTCTTCGGAGTCACCTTTTTTGGTTTTTCATTAAGACAAGGTGGTTCTCCGTCCGACTCCGGACTTTCTCCCTAAGGTGGTTTCTCCTTTCCACCTTAACCAGGACATTTCCCTGCCTTCCTTTTGTCCGGCTCCTGTTCATCGCTTTGAAAAAGCGTTGCATACTCTGGATCTGGTGCGGGCGCTCCGGATCTATGTGTCTCGCACCGCTGCTCTTAGGCGGTGCACTTCTTTTTGTGCTAACCACAGGTCGGCGTAAGGGCCTCTCTGCTTCTAAGCCGACCTTAGCTCGTTGGATTAGGTCGACCACTTCTGATGCCTACCAGTGTTCTCAGGTGGCTCCCCCGCCGGGGATCAAGGCACACTCGACCAGAGCTGTCGGTGCCTCTTGGGCTTTTAGGCACCAGGCTACGGCTCAGCAAGTCTGTCAGGCTGCCACTTGGACTAGCCTGCATACCTTTTCAAAGCACTACCAAGTGCATGCTCATGCTTCGGCAGATGCGAGCTTGGGCAGACGCATCCTTCAGGCGGCTGTCGCCCATTTGTGAAGTTAGGCTCTGCCTACTTCTCAGTTTTTCTGTTTATTCCCACCCATGGACTGCTTTGAGACGTCCTAATGTCTGGGTCTCCCATAGGAACGATAAAGAAAAAGAGAATTTTGTTTACTTACCGTAAATTCTTTTTCTTATAGTTCCGTATTGGGAGACCCAGCACCCTCCCTGTTGCCTATTGGCAGTTTCTTGTTCCGCGTGTTATCACCGGCTGTTGTCGTGGACAGAGGCTCCGGTTGTTCCGGTTCTTGCTCTCTTTACTTGTGGGTGGCTATTCTCCTTCAGCTTTTGCACTAAACTGGCTAGATCTGGTTCTCCAGGGGGTGTATAGGCTCAGAGGGAGGAGCTACACTTTTTAGTGTAGTACTTTGTGTGTCCTCCGGAGGCAGAAGCTATACACCCATGGTCTGGGTCTCCCAATACGGAACTATAAGAAAGAATTTACGGTAAGTAAACAAAATTCTCTTTATATCCATGTGTAGATCAAAAAGTCCACACGGATCCTAAAGAAAAATTGTTATCATTTAGCAATAGATCTTAGATCCTATAAACATGTACAATTGCAATTTCTATCCGTTTAAATAAAGTATCTGTTTTGTCAAATGAATAAATACAACATCTTCAAAGGAGAGCGCATCGGGGGGGGGGGGGGGTCTCCAGGCTTCATATATTAATAGTGCAAAATGAGATCCTGGCGGTTGTTCATACCATATGGTGTTCTAGTCTCAAGGGTGAGGATCCAGTATATTTCTCTATTAAGGAGTTTCCTCCTATAATCTCCCCGAGCAGGTTTATATACTTTTTCTATACCCAGGAATTTGAAGCCATGGAGATCGCCCCCGTGCACTGTCTGAAAGTGTCTAGACGCAGCTGAGACAAACAGCCTGGGGATTAATCGCATCTGAAAGATGCCGTCTTATTCTGGTTTTAAGAGGTCCTGTTGTACATCCTGTATACTGAAGATTACAAGTAGTACATATGATAAGATAGACATGATCTGTATTACAGTTAATAAATTCCATGATATTAAATTCTTTAAGATTTTTATTTAGATTAAAAAGTGCGACTTTTTAGTGCATGATTACAAGCTTTGCATTTTGTTGCTCCACCCTTAAAAAATCCTCTTAGATCCAACCAGCACCCACTGTTATGTTTATTATTCAGTACTAGAAAAAAGGCTAGGGGATAGGAGATTGCCAAGTGTAGGGGCCTTTCTCGCTATATATCCTATTCATCCTTGTATTATGCTTTTTAGTTTCGAATCCTCATTCAAGATAGGTAGATATTTCTTTATAATATTAATAATCTGTGGGAATTGGTTACTGTAATTTGTTACAAAGCTAATATTATTTTGTTTCTTATTATTTTTAAATAGTAAATCTTTTCTGTCCATTTTTTTCACTATTTTTTGCTCTGTTTAATATCCAACTATGATATCCTCTATTGGCTAATCGGGCACAAACATTATCTTCTTCGATCATATAATCCCTATATTCAGTGCAATTTCTCTTAGTGCGAATCAGCTCTCCAACCGGTATATTAATTTTTGTATGAAATGTATGGCAGGAATTAGCCGTTAAAATAGAATTACAAGCAGTCTGTTTTCTATATGGAGTTATATTCAAATGGTTAGTACTGTCCACTGATAGTGTTATATATAAAAAATTTATTGTTGTATCATGAGTTTCTGTTGTAAATTTTAGATTGAATTCATTTGAATTGATATAGTTAGAAAAACCTGCGATTGCATGCGGTTCACCAACCCAGATCAGCAGCATGTCATCCAGGTACCTGCCATACCAAAGGATGCTGCTGCTGAATGGGTTGGTGTCACTGTACAGGAATTCTTCCTCCCACCTCGCCATGACTATATTAGCCAGCGAGGGGGAGAAACGAGCCCCCATACGAACGCCCCTGCATTGTAAATAATATTGGTTGTCAAATGAGAAATAATTATGCTGCAAGAGAAATTGCACTGCCATCAAGATAAAATCTTTGCGTTCAGTTTCATAATTGCTAAATCTGTCTAAGTGTTTGGACAACGACCTTATTGCTACATTATGTGGAATTGAGGGATATAGTGAAATTACATTACAAGAGGGAAATGAAGAGGTGGAGTCTCTATGGGTGGAGATACAAGGAGGGAAAACTAATAAAATCCTCCTAGGGGTTTGTTATAAGCCACCAAATATAACAGAAACTACTGAAAATGTATTATTAAAACAAATAGACAAAGCAGCAAATCACAATGAGGTGATTATTATGGGGGACTTACACTACTCCGATATAGACTGGGAAACTGAAACCTGCGTATCTCCGAAAGGAAACTGGCTTCTGTCAGTAACTAAGGATAATTATCTGTCCCAACTTGTGCCGGGCCCAACTAGAGGGGCAGCCCTTCTCGACTTAATTTTAAGCAACAGTCCAGATAGAATAACAGACGTACAAGTGGATGGGCACCTAGGGAATAGTGATCACAATATAATGCAATTCCACTTGTCCTTCAGTAAGGTGCGTTGGAGGGGGGGTTACAAAAAAACGCTGAATTTCAGGAAAGCAAAGTTTGATCAGCTTAGAGAAGACCTTTGCCAAATTGATTGGAACAATGTCCTCAAAAGTGGGAAATTTTTAAATCGGTATTAAACACCCACTGCAAGCGAGCGAGAGACTCATTGTTAAGGAAAGCAAAACAAATCCCAAACTATTCTTTAATTATATAAACAGAAAAAAAGATTAAAATTAATGGTGTTGGCCCTTTAAAGAATAATGAGGGTAAAATCATAGAAAGCGATGTGGGAAAAGCAAATGTTTTAAATACTTTTTTCTTAACTGTGTTCACACAGGAAAAGCATATGCCACGGGAAATGCAGAGTGATCATGTAAACGCTTCATTAAGTATGACCTGCCTAACCCAGGAAGAAGTGCAGAACCGACTTAGTAACATTAAAATTGACATCACCAGGCCCTGATGGCATTCACCCTTGGGTATTAAGGGAGTTAAGTAATGTGATGAGACAGGCCTCTATTCCTCATATTTAAAGACTCTATAGAAACTGGGTCTGTTCCACTGGATTGGCGGCTAGCAAATGTGGTACCAATATTCAAAAAAGGGTGTAAAAGGGAACCTGGAAACTATAGGCCGGTAAGCTTAACATCTGTTGTGGGTAAAATGTTTGAAGGGTTTTTAAGGGATACTATTATGGAATGTCTCAATGTTAATAATTGTTTAACTCCATATCAACATGGATTTATGAAGGATCGCTCCTGTCAAACTAACCTGATCAGCTTCTATGAGGATGTAAGCTCTCACATGGACCGAGGAGAATCATTGGATGTCATTTATCTCGACTTTGGTAAAGCATTTGACACTGTCCCACATAAAAGACTGTTAAGTAAAATGAGAAAGCTTGGGCTCGGGGAAAATGTGTGTAGATGGGTAGGTAGCTGGCTTAGTGGTAGAAAACAGAGTGGTTATTAATGGCGCATACTCAGATTGGGCCAGTGTTACTAGTGGGGTGCCACAGGGTCTGTATTGGGCCCCATACTAATTAATATATTTATTAATGATCTGGTGGATGGTTTACAGAGTAAAATATCAGTATTTGCAGATGATACAAAACTATGTAAGGTAGTTAACACAAAGGAGGACAGTTTGCAACTACAGATGGATTTGAGTAAATTGGAGAATTGGGCTGAAAAATGGCAAATGAGGTTTAACACAGATAAACTGTAAGGTTATGCACATGGGAAGGAGAAACAGATGCTACGATTACTTACTAAATGGGAAACTGCTGGGGAAATCAGACATGGAAAAAGACTTAGGCATCTTAGTCAATAAGAATCTAAATTGCAGTGCCCAGTGTCAGGCAGCAGCCACCAAAGCAAATAGGGTGATGGGATGCATTAGAAGAGGTCTGTGGGCACGAGATGAAAACATCATTCTCCCTCTGTACAAATCACTCGTCAGACCACACTTGGAGTATTGTGTGCAATTTTGGGCGCCGGTGCTCAAGAAAGAAATTACTGAACTTGAAAGGGTTCAGAGGCGGGCTACTAAAATAATGGAGTGGGTGCATTACAATACACGGAAAGGTTATCAAAATTAGGTCTATTTACAAATATATCAGAGGGCCATATAGAGATCTCTCCCATGATCTGTTTGTACCAAGGACTATGACAAGAACAAGGGGGCATTCTCTACGATTGGAGGAAAGAAAATTCCTACATCAGCATAGAAGAGGGTTCTTCACGGTAAGAGTAGTGAGGCTCTGGAACTCTCTTCCTGAGGAAGTGGTGATGGCCAACTCACTGACTGAATTTAAGAGAGGAATGGATGCTTTTCTTGATAGCAAAAGTATAGAAGGTTATAAATAGCCTAATCTTATAGGTAGATAGAAGAGCGACCAAGATTATTAGAGGAATGGGTGGGCTGCAACACCAAGACAGGTTATTAAACTTGGGTTTATTTAGTTTGGAAAAACAAAGGCTTAGGGGGATCTAATCGCAATGTATAAACATATGAGGGGACAGTACAGAGACCTTTCCAAAGATCTCTTTACACCTAGGCCTGCGACTGGAACACGGGAGCATCCGCTACGTCTTGAGGAAAGGAGGTTTAATCATAATCACAGACGAGGATTCTTTACTGTACGAGCAGTGAGACTATGGCACTCTGCTGCATGATGATGTAATGAGTGATTCACTACTAACATTTAAGCAGAGCCTGGATGCCTTTCTTGAAAAATATATTGGGGTTTTTTTTGCCTTCCTCTGGATCAACATGTTAGGCTATGGGTTGAACTAGATGGACTTAGAGTCTCCCTTCAACCTTAAAAACTATAATAAAACTATATAGCGAGAAAGGCCCCTACACTTGGCAATCTCCTATCCCCTAGCCTTTTTTCTAGTACTGAATAATAAACATAACAGTGGGTGCTGGTTGGATCTAAGAGGATTTTTTAAGGGTGGAGCAACAAAATGCAAAGCTTGTAATCATGCACTAAAAAGTCGCACTTTTTAATCTAATAAAAATCTTAAAGAATTTAATATCATGGAATTTATTAACTGTAATACAGATCATGTCTATCTTATATGTACTACTTGTAATCTTCAGTATACAGGATTGTCACAAACCACCGGGGGGGTCACTCAGAAATCCCCCGCGCTGGCTACCAGTACGTCACAATCGGGGGGTAACAAGTGGGTGTCACCCCTCCTTTATACCTCCCGACCGACAGACAGAGCACGTGACGCGCTCTCTAGCGCCCCTCTTATAGTCAGGCCAATTATGGAATTGCCCGACAATAAGCAAGGAGGCCGCTATACTACTTATGCCGATTATTGAAGGGTCCCCGGTGAGAGTAAGGTATATATTCCCCCGACCTCCGCGGGCGGAATATATAAAATCTCCCCGAATCTCACTGGCCTCCCCACAATAATCCTTGGCACAATTCGCTGCCACCAACCGATTTACGGTAACTATTAGCCGAACACACAGACGTGGGATTCAAGATCGAGATAACAGAACAGCCCAAGATTAATTATATAATTTAATCAGCCTAAAGCACACTAGAAACTACAATATATACAATAGGGAATCTACAGAATATACATATGTCAGAGTACAGTTACAATCAAAGCATGGGTTACAAACAGGCATACACAGTTCCAGCAGTTACCTTGTTGCGTCTGGCCACAGGGGGGCGCTGTAGACCAGGTTTCCAGGAACTCCCTCACAGGTCTTTCCCAACCAGGCCCCCGAGCAGAAGAACACTGGAAAATGGCCGAAGTAGGGTTATCAACCTGGGCAGATCCAGGTCCCCTCCTACCTTCGTGACCTCACAGGGAGCACTGCTCCACCCCTGGCTGGAGTTATGGACAAAATCCACAACATGGAATATGGCCATAACTTGGCCTGGGAGCGTCGTAGGCGGACGCCAATGCTCTCATTGTGACAGTTATGAATTTAGCTACAGAACGAGGGGACTCATGACCTGTCTGCCAGTTCCCCATTGGCTGATATCACGCCTGGGGCATTTCCCAAGCTCCCCCTTCCATAAAAAAGGTGTGCCAGCATCGTCCGCCTGCGCAAACACCATTTTTATGGTTGCCATATTTATCGGAGATATGGCTTGCGAGATATGAACCATTTTTTACTGGAGTCGTTCTGTCTGGCTACTTCCAAGCCTTGCTAATGAGATACAACTCTTGTTACAGGGTGACGGCAGGGAGTCATCCTGGGTCCATTGTCCTCACATCATCTCATCTCCATATCAGAGGAGATGGCTGTTGGAGGTGTAAGTGGGATGTGACACCTTCACAGATGCTGGACATTTGAGAACAAGAAGGGAGGGGGGGGCACTGCCAGGGAGTGATGAGAGCAATTATGACTTCTAGTCATAATTCCTCTTCATATCCAAGGATTTACCTCACACCTCCCCCCTTTTGAGGGCGCTAGGGGGCAGCACACTCCGGTGTTCCCCCGTGCGCCCGTCCGCGACCTCTCCTTGTCGGGACAGCCCGTCTGCGTTACCGTGGTCACGGCCCCTTTTGTGGCGAATGGTGAAGTCGTATTGCTGGAGCGCAAGGCTCCATCGCAACAATCGCCCATTCGTCCCAGAGACGGTGTGCAACCAGCTGAGGGGATTGTGGTCCGTCTCCACGATGAAGTGGCGCCCGTATAGATAGGGTTGCAGACGCTGCAGGGCCCACACTATGGCCAGGCACTCCTTCTCCATTGTAGAATAGGCCACTTCCCTTGGTAACAGCTTCCTGCTCAGGTACAAGACTGGGTGCTCTTGGCTCGCAGAGTCCACCTGGCTGAGCACCGCACCGAGGCCGAAGTCACTGGCGTCGGTCTGTACTACAAACGGCCGCGTGAAGTCGGCTGCCTGTAGCACGGGCGGGCTGGACAGGGCGTCCTTTAGGGCCCGGAAGGCTGTCTCGCAGTCCACTGTCCAATCGACTGCAGAGGGCAGCTTCTTCTTGGTGAGGTCCGTCAAGGGCTTTGCCAGGCTACTATAGCATGGAACAAACCTCCTATAGTACCCAGCGGTCCCCAAGAAGGACATCACCTGCTTCTTGGTCCTGGGGGTGGGCCAGGATGCGATGGCCTCCACTTTCTCAGGCTCGGGCTTCAGCGTTCCCCCACCTACCCGGTGACCGAGGTACTGGACCTCGCTCATGGCCAGCTGACACTTTCCCGGCTTGATGGTCAAACCTGCCCGGTGGATCCGCCTGAGCACCTGTGCTAGATGCTCTAGGTGGTCCTCCCAGGTGGGACTGAAGACGGCAATGTCATCCAGGTACGCGGCCGCGTACCCTTCAAGTCCCTTGAGCAGGGTGTTGACCATCCGCTGGAAAGTGGCAGGGGCATTCCTCATCCCGAATGGCATCACCGTGGACTCGTACAGTCCAAATGGGGTAATAAAGGCAGAGCGTTCCCTGGCCTTGCGAGTCAGGGGGATCTGCCAATATCCCCGGCTCAGGTCCATGATGGTCAGGTACTGAGCCCCGGCCAACTGATCGAGCAGGTCATCGATGCGTGGCATTGGGTACGCATCGGCGACCGTGACAGCATTGAGCCCCCTGTAGTCCACGCAGAACCGAGTGGTTCGGTCCTTCTTAGGGACGAGGACTACAGGCGAGGCCCAAGCGCTGTTGGATGCCTGGATCACCCCCAGCTCCAGCATCTCGTCAATCTCCTGGCGCATGTGTTGCTGCCCCTCCAGGGAGACCCGATATGCTGAACGCCGGATCGGGGGATGATCCCCAGTGTCCACGTGATGGACAGCCAAGTCAGTCCTTCCGGGCTGGTTGGTAAACAACCCCCGGAAGGGGAGGAGGGTGGCCCACAGCTGGGACCGTTGGTCCTCCAAGAGCTGGTGGCCAACCTCCACATCCTCAATGGATCCGCCTACCCTAACCTGGGCTAGCATATCCAAGAGGGTTTCCGCTTCTCCCTCCTCGGGCAGGTTGCACACGGGGAGCGCACATGCCTCCCGCTCATGATGTGCCTTCATCATGTTCACATGGAAGGGCTTTCGCCTTCCACGGGCGGGGTCCAGGGTGACCAGGTACGTTACAGGGTTGAGCTGCTGGTACACGAGGTATGGGCCTTCCCAGGCTGCCTGAAGCTTGTCCTGTGGTACGGGGACCAGTACCCACACCTTTTGACCCACTTGGTAGGTCCTCTCACAAGCGTTCTGGTCGTACCAACGCTTCTGATCGGCCTGGGCTTGAGCCATATTGTCGTGTACCAGTTGCGTCAAGGCCTGCATTTTGTCCCGGAAGCGCATGACATACTCGATGACCGACACTCCAGGGGTGGCCAAATCCCCTTCCCAAGCCTCTTTCACCAGAGCCAGGGGGCCCCGCACACGTCGCCCGTACAGGAGCTCAAACGGTGAGAATCCTGTTGAGGCCTGTGGAACCTCCCGGTAAGCAAATAACAGGTGTGGGAGATACCGCTCCCAGTCACGCCCATGGGAGTCGACCAACATCTTAAGCATCTGCTTTAAGGTGCCATTGAACCGCTCGCACAGGCCATTAGTCTGTGGATGGTACGGGCTGGCCACCAGATGTCGCACCTGGACTTGCTTACAGAGGGTCTCCATCAGCTGGGACATGAATTGGGTCCCCCGGTCGGTGAGCATTTCCTGGGGAAAACCCACTCGGGAGAAAATCTCCAGCAATGCGGTGGCCACCTTGTCAGCCCGAATGGACGACAAGGCCACTGCTTCTGGGTACCGGGTGGCATAGTCAACTACCGTCAGTATGAAGCGTTTCCCGGAGCTGCTGGGGATGGCCAGCGGGCCGACCAGATCCACAGCCACCCTCCTGAAAGGCTCATCGATGATTGGCAGAGATACTAGTGGGGCTTTGGGGTGTGGCCCCGCCTTCCCCACTCTCTGACAGGTTTCACACGAACGGCAGTAGGCAGCCACATCGGCCCCCATTTTTGGCCAGTAGAAATGCTGGTTTAACCTGGCCTTGGTCTTAGCGATCCCTAGGTGTCCGGCCATCGGAATCTCATGTGCGATCCGCAACAACTCCGTCCGGAACGGATAGGGTACCACCAACTGTCGGTCCCTGGGCCACGCCTCCGGTGAACCCTGCTGGACCGTGGCCCGGTACAGCCGTCCTTGGTCCCAGACCACTCGCTCCGGGTCCGAGTCCGAGGGAGGCTGTGCCGCCTGCTCCTTTAGAGCTTTCAGGCTGTCGTCAGCTTCTAACGCTGCCTGAAACCCCTGACCAGATGTAGCCAGAATCGACGAGACTGTCACATCTTCGGTCAGTACCCCGGGACCTGTGTCCTGGCCTCCACCTGACTCGGCTGCCACTTGGTCAGAAGGGGAAGAGCTATCGGACCTCCGGGAGGCCCCTTGGCTTCCAGCACTCCCACTGCGGGTGACAGCGGCCACAGCCGCTGCGACCGTGGGTCGTGCCTGCTCCTCCTCCGTTCCTGACCAAGTCGCCGGTTCAGGCAGACCTACCTGGCTTCCTGACACCCCGGTTGTGGGGGAACCCTGCACCGAGATCTTACCTGGGAGCACTTCCGCTCCTGGACCGGCCCCAATCTCACCTGCCTGTTCCCCCTCTGCAGCAACAGAACCCCGCTGTGAAATCTCTGGGGACCCCACATTTGCTGTGGTAGCCCCCACCCCACACACTGGTCCTCCCCCTGCAGCACCCTGCTCTCTGCTTATCCCTGCAGAGGGCAACAGATCCCAGCTCACAGGCTGGTTACTTGTAGAGGCATGGTCACACCTTTCTCTGACCCCCTCCCCTGTCACAGCTGCAGCTGAGTGTGTGTCTATGGTGTCTATGCAAGCAGAAATATCAGAGTTCACTCCCTCCTCCCTTACATCATTGATAGATAACACATTAACATTGTCCGGAGGCACGTCAGCACTGGCTGAAGGTTCAGCCTTTGGGGCGGGGCCAAACTGGGAGGTTATTTGCCCCAAATCTGTCCCAAGTAGCACGTTTGCAGGGATCCGATCAGTTACCCCCACCTCCCTCACCCCTCGCCCTGCGCCCCAGTCCACATAAATGTCAGCAACAGGCAGCGCCGGGTCAATGCCTCCAATCCCGGAGACAGCGAGGGTTTTTCCAGGGATCAAGTCTTGGGGGGACACCATCTCAGGCCGCACCAGAGTCACCTCCGAGGCGCTGTCTCGCAGTCCTATGGTCACAGACTGGCCGACGGTGACAGGTTGGAAGCTGTCCAGGGACCTACCACCACCCCCACCCACACAATACACCTTGGGCGGCCCTTGGGACGGGGACGGAGCCGGGGCCTTGGGACGCTGAGGGCACATGGCCTTGAAGTGTCCAGGTAGGTTGCACTGGTGGCACCGTCTTGGTTCTGCCACGGGCCTGGAGAGGGGGGTTGAGGGGGACACCCCCTGCAGTCTAGGGGCAGGTGGGGCAGTCGCAGAATTCATCTTACCCCCTCTCCAGGTGCTGCTGGTGGCCGCTCTCCTGGCCTCAGGGGCCCGGTTGTTGGTGTAGTCATCGGCAAGGGCAGCTGTAGCCGTGGACCCCTTTGGCTTCTGGTCTCGGATGAACTGGCGGAGATCCTCAGGGCAGTTCCACAAGAGTTGCTCCGTGATGAACAAGTCCAGGATCTCCGGTCCGGTGGAAAGCTGCAGGCCTTGGGTCCAGTGGTCGGCAGCTCGGGCAAGTGCCCGCCTGTGGTCAGCCCAGGAGTCCTTTGGTCCCTTCTGTAGGCTCCGGAACTTCTTGCGGTAGGACTCCGGGGTGAGGTTGTACTGTTGGATCAGGGCCCGCTTGATGGTGTCGTAGCCCTGATCTGCCTCAGCAGGCAAGTCCCCAAGGATATCCAGGGCCTTACCCCTTAAACGGGGGGTCAGGTATTTGGCCCACTGGTCCTTGTTCAGATGGTGCTGCAAGCAAGTCCGTTCAAAAGCAGTCAAGAAAGAGTCCAAGTCTCCATCCTTCTCCAGCACGGGGAAGTCCTCAACACGGACCTTTGGAAGTTTGGTGTCTCGAAGGTCACATGTGGCTGATGAGGGCCGGAGCTGAGCTAGCTGCAGCTGGTAGTCACGGTCTGCCTGTCGCTCTCGCTCTTCACGCGCTGCCTGCCGCTCTCGCTCCGCAGCCTCACGCTCTGCGTGCCGCTCTGCCCTGCGCTCTGCCAGGAGTTCCTTGTAGCCCTTCTGGTCTCCAGCCTGGAGAAGGGCCATAGCCATTTGAAGAAGGCTATCCGAGCCTCCCAGGCTCGGTGGAATGGCACGTGGTGATCTGCGGCACGCTGCAGAGCTAGGCGATTCACTGTCCCTTTCAGAGCGGAGGGCTGGCATCTGGCTCGTTGAGGAACCTTGGGTGAGCTCCTCCTCATCTTGTCCAGCAGTGCCAGGTTGCGCAATGTCCTCGGCAGAACGGTTTTCTGGCGTCGAGCTCCTGGAGGACTCGTGGGCAACCTCCTCATTGCTGTCCACAGCACCGTCCTCCCTCTCTTCGGCTCCTGCCTTAGCATTGGCCAGTTGCATGGCTCTGCTCCTGGTGCCATCAGCCATTCTTGCAGACTTTTGGTCACTGACACAGAACTGACACCTGATGCCTCCACACACCTTACAGTATCTGCACTCTGACACTCTAGTGTTGAGCTAGTCTGAAGACCCCAGCAGCCACAGCTGCTGCAGGCAGTCTTTAGTGTCTGGGAGTATGGGTCTCACACTCACACACACTATTATCTCGATCCCACCGCTATGCCACCAATATGTCACAAACCACCGGGGGGGTCACTCAGAAATCCCCCGCGCTGGCTACCAGTACGTCACAATCGGGGGGTAACAAGTGGGTGTCACCCCTCCTTTATACCTCCCGACCGACAGACAGAGCACGTGACGCGCTCTCTAGCGCCCCTCTTATAGTCAGGCCAATTATGGAATTGCCCGACAATAAGCAAGGAGGCCGCTATACTACTTATGCCGATTATTGAAGGGTCCCCGGTGAGAGTAAGGTATATATTCCCCCGACCTCCGCGGGCGGAATATATAAAATCTCCCCGAATCTCACTGGCCTCCCCACAATAATCCTTGGCACAATTCGCTGCCACCAACCGATTTACGGTAACTATTAGCCGAACACACAGACGTGGGATTCAAGATCGAGATAACAGAACAGCCCAAGATTAATTATATAATTTAATCAGCCTAAAGCACACTAGAAACTACAATATATACAATAGGGAATCTACAGAATATACATATGTCAGAGTACAGTTACAATCAAAGCATGGGTTACAAACAGGCATACACAGTTCCAGCAGTTACCTTGTTGCGTCTGGCCACAGGGGGGCGCTGTAGACCAGGTTTCCAGGAACTCCCTCACAGGTCTTTCCCAACCAGGCCCCCGAGCAGAAGAACACTGGAAAATGGCCGAAGTAGGGTTATCAACCTGGGCAGATCCAGGTCCCCTCCTACCTTCGTGACCTCACAGGGAGCACTGCTCCACCCCTGGCTGGAGTTATGGACAAAATCCACAACATGGAATATGGCCATAACTTGGCCTGGGAGCGTCGTAGGCGGACGCCAATGCTCTCATTGTGACAGTTATGAATTTAGCTACAGAACGAGGGGACTCATGACCTGTCTGCCAGTTCCCCATTGGCTGATATCACGCCTGGGGCATTTCCCAAGCTCCCCCTTCCATAAAAAAGGTGTGCCAGCATCGTCCGCCTGCGCAAACACCATTTTTATGGTTGCCATATTTATCGGAGATATGGCTTGCGAGATATGAACCATTTTTTACTGGAGTCGTTCTGTCTGGCTACTTCCAAGCCTTGCTAATGAGATACAACTCTTGTTACAGGGTGACGGCAGGGAGTCATCCTGGGTCCATTGTCCTCACATCATCTCATCTCCATATCAGAGGAGATGGCTGTTGGAGGTGTAAGTGGGATGTGACACCTTCACAGATGCTGGACATTTGAGAACAAGAAGGGAGGGGGGGGCACTGCCAGGGAGTGATGAGAGCAATTATGACTTCTAGTCATAATTCCTCTTCATATCCCAGGATTTACCTCACAAGGATGTACAACAGGACCTCTTAACACCAGAATAAGACTGCATCTTTCAGATGCGATTAATCCCCAGGCTGTTTCTGTCTCAGCTGCGTCTAGACACTTTCAGACAGTGCACGGGGGCGATCTCCATGGCTTCAAATTCCTGGGTATAGAAAAAGTATATAAACCTGCTCGGGGAGATTATAGGAGGAAACTCCTTAATAGAGAAATATACTGGATCCTCACCCTTGAGACTAGAACACCATATGGTATGAACAACCGCCAGGATCTCATTTTGCACTATTAATATATGAAGCCTGGAGACCCCCCCCCCCCCCCCCCCCCCCGATGCGCTCTCCTTTGAAGATGTTGTATATATTCATTTGACAAAACAGATACTTTATTTAAACGGATAGAAATTGCAATTGTACATGTTTATAGGATCTAAGATCTATTGCTAAATGATAATAACAATTTTTCTTTAGGATCCGTGTGGACTTTTTGATCTACACATGGATATAAAATATTTAAATGAATTACACTATAATCAATATTAGTGGTATATGTTGAATCATTGTAACAATCTTGCAATATAGATCATACTGTACTACTATTGACCCCCTCAAAAAATTGATGAATTTCAGGTAATGTTTTGGATAAGATCATAATAGATTGAACTAAAATAGGGGACAGATATTAAACTTATGTCTTGTATACATTTTTTCTTTATCGTTCCTTTGGGAGACCCAGACCATGGGTGTTTAGCTTCTGCCTCCGGAGGACACACAAAGTACTACTTATAAGTGTAGCTTCTCCCTCTGAGCTTATACACCCCCTGGTAGCCAGTCCTAGCCAGTTTATTGCTTTGTGTCAGGAGGCATACATCCACACATGCATTCTCTGATTTGTTTGACTTTTGGAAAGAGTTTGAAGAAAAGCGGGTCCATGTCTGGACTCCCGGCATGTCCCTTCTCACCCCACTGTGTCAGCGGTGTTGTTAAGGTTGATTTACAAGGCTGCAGCCTTACATGCCGCGCTCCTTCACCATCCCTTCTGAGCTCTGGCTTGAAGTGGGAGCCAGCACGGTCTCCATGCCTGGCAGGAGTCCGGTCTCCATCCACAGCCCCTTGAGGATTCTGTTGGACCGGAGCACTCATCCCCAGGGACATGGCCCTGCGTCTCAGCAGCTAAGTACCTGAGACGTTTATGTTGGGGGTCCTGGTTCGTTCTTGTAAGGGGAGAGTATGCTGTATGTGATAACTTTTCCGGCGGGTTCTCTAGCTTTTGCCTGAGAACCGCGCCGATGGTGCCTGCTTGTCGGCCTCGCCGCTTAAATTTAGGCCCTGGCTTCGCCGGAGGCCTAGTTTCATTTTCCTGCCCTCGCATGTCACTCATGCAGAGGGACAGGTTCGGCTCCTCCCGGCGGCCGTTCTACACAGGGGAGGGACACTCCCCACTGCTGGGGCGTCCCTCCTTCCCTGCAGGTCTCTATAGCCCTCCAGTTCCCGCTCTTTTATAGGAACGCCCTCTTCTCAGGCAGAGTTCACTCTGCTCTGGGACATCCTGCATTCTGCATCTCTGCTGAGGTGCTGCGACTGGGGGACCGGGCTTCGGGATCTGGAGGGCACACAACACTGCGCTCAGCGGTCTGGTAAGCCACAGCCGGTCTCCGGTTGTGGACCTCTGTATATTCTCCCTGGGGTTCATTCTCTGCAAAGCCCCCACTCCAGCAGCATGTCTCACACAAGGAGCAAGGCTCCAAAGCTTTATTCTGCATGCACTGCATGTAAGCTCCTGCTGCCTGAGCCAAGCACCTATCCACATTGTGATGTCTGCTCTAACTTGGCGGTGCCACAGCCTGGAGTCTCACCCCCAGTGGTTTCTCAGGCTGCTGCTGCACCTGTGATTGAACCCCCGGCCTGGGTAGAATCCTTTAATAGGTCCATATCCCAGTCATTTGCTGAGTCCATGGGGCTTTTGTCCAGGACTTTGATGAATATGCATCAGCCTCCCTCACAGGGTGCCTCTAATACTCTTGACAGGACTCCTATCCTCTGACCTCCGTCCATCAGAGCTCACGGAGGATTCATCATCTGATCCCAGACCCCGTCCTTCTAAGAGAAGGCGCAGGGTTTCCTCCCCCTCCCCATCCCACGGCTCTGTCTCAAGAGCTGACTCTCAAGATGAGGAGGATGCCCTCACTGGGGGCTCGGAGGCTATGTACCCCATCGATCTCGAGGGTGACTCAGAGCTTAGTGACTTGATTGCTTCTATTAATTCTGTGCTGGATCTCAATCCGCCAGTGTAAGAGGAGCAACTCTTTGGCAGAAAAACATCAGTTTACCTCGCCTAAGAGTGTGAAGAGTGTTCTTTAACCACTCCAGTTTTCAGTCCGCTGTGACCAAACCCAGGGCCTGCCCTGACAAACGCTTTCCAAAGCGTGGTTCTGATGACCGGTTTCCATTTCCACCTGAGGTGGTCAAGGAGTGGTCTCACTCCCCAAAGGTAGACCCTCCGGTGTCTAGGCTCTCAGCCCGGACCGTTGTGTCGGTGGCTGACGGCACCTCACTTAAGGATTCCACTGACTGTCAGATTGACCTTCTGGACAAATCTGTGTATGAAGCTGTGGGGCCGCGTTTTCCCCGACTTTTGCAGCAGTGTGGGCTCTCAAAGCCATCTCTGCTTCTCTAGAGGAGATGCATTCCCTCACCAAGGAATCTATGCCTGAGATGGTTACCTTAACTGCTCAGGCTTCAGCTTTTTCATCCTATGCCAGGTCTGCCATGCTAGAGGCTGCTCACCGCACTGCGGTGGCTTCAGCTAATTCTCTTGTTATCCGCAGGATTTTGTGGCTTCGAGAGTGGAAGGCAGATGCTTCTTCCAAGAAGTTTCTTGCTGGGCTCCCTTTTGCTGGTTCACGGCTGTTTGGTGAACAGCTGGATGAAATCATTAAAGAAGCTACTGGCGGGAAGAGTACTTCCATGCCACAAAGACCAGGAAACCCGCCCAGGGTAGGAATCAATCGAGGTTTCGTTCCTTTCGTTCCTCCAACTGGTCATCCTCTAAGCCTTCCGCCTCGTCCGCTAACTCAGCCAAGGATCAGAAATCCAACTGGCGCCCAAAAGCGCGTCCGCAGAAGACCGCAGGAGGTTCTGCCACTTGGGCAGCTTCCTCATGACTCTCGGCCCGCTCCAGCCACGTCCTTAGTCGGTGGCAGGCTCTCCCACTTTGGCGACGCTTGGTTAAAGCAAGTCTCCGATCAGTGAGTGAGACATCATATCTCACGGCTACAGGATAGAATTCTCTTCCAGCCCTCCAAACAGATTTTTTCTCTCAACTCCCCCCTGCTCCAAGGCCGCCGCCTTCTTGCAGGCAAACGGAGTGATTGTCCCAGTTCCCGCTCAGGAACGGTTCAGAGGTTTTTACTCAAATCTCTTCCTAGTTCCAAAAAAGGAAGGTACCTTCCGGCCCATCCTGGATCTCAAGCTTCTCAACAAGCATGTCCGGGTGCGGCATTTTCGCATGGAGTCTCTGCGATCAGTCATTGCCTCTATGACCCAAGGGGAGTTCCTGGCGTCCATCGACATCAGAGATGCCTATCTACATGTGCCAATCGCAGTGTCACATCAGCGTTGGTTACGTTTTGCGATAGAGGATAATTTCCAATTCGTGGCTCTCCCCTTCGGGTTAGCCACGGCCCCTCGGGTATTCACCAAGGTCATGGCGGCAGTGATTGCGGTCCTGCACCTCCAGGGGTTAGCAGTGCTTCCTTATCTGGACGACCTTCTGGTCAAGGGTACAGCCAGCGCAGACTGTCAGCGGAGTGTTTCGCTCACTCTCGCCACCCTAGCCCAATTCGGGTGGATTGTCAATCTTCCCAAATCCACTCTGACTCCGACCCAGAGTCTCACGTACCTAGGGATGCAGTTCGAAACTTTGCCGGCACTTGTGAAGTTGCCCTTAGACAAACAGCTGTCACTCCAGTTGGTGGTGTGCTCTCTGCTGAGGCCCCGCCGTTATACCCTCAGGCGTCTGATGCAGGTGCTGGGTCAAATGGTGGCCTCCATGGAGGTGGTTCCCTTTGCCCAGTTCCATCTGCGTCCTCTGCAGCTGGACATTCTCCGCTGTTGGGACAAGCGGCCTTCCTCCTTACAGAGGTTAGTGGCTCTGTCGCCACAGACCAGGAGCTCTCTTCAGTGGTGGCTTCGACCCCTCTCCCTGTCCCAAGGGCGCTCCTTCCTGACTCCGTCCTGGGTGATTCTTACCACGGATGCCAGCCTATCCGGCTGGGGAGCGGTACATCTCCACCACAGGGCACTTGGACTCCGTCCGAGTCAGCCCTTTCAATCAATGTGCTGGAAACCAGAGCTGTGCTTCTAGCTCTCCTAGCCTTTCACCACCTGTTGGCGGGCAGGCACATTCGAGTCCAGTCAGACAACGCGACAGCGGTTGCCTACATCAATCACCAAGGCGGGACACGCAGCCGCCTGGCAATGTTGGAGGTTCAACGCATCCTTCAATGGGCGGAGGACTCAAAGTCCACCATATCCGCAGTCCACATCCCTGGCGCAGAAAACTGGGAGGCAGATTATCTCAGCCGTCAATCCGTGGACTGTGCCGAGTGGTCCCTGCACCCGGCAGTGTTTCAGTCAATCTGCCGCAAGTAGGGCACTCCGGACGTGGACCTAATGGCATCCCGTCACAACAACAAGGTTCCGGTTTACGTGGCTCGCTCCCACGATCCTCAGGCCTTCGCTGCGGACGCTCTGGTTCAAGACTGGTCCCAGTTTCGTCTGTCCTACGTGTTTCCCCCTCTAGCTCTTGCCCAGAGTCCTGCGCAAGATCAGAATGTAGGGCCGTCGAGTCATCCTCATTGCACCGGACTGGCCCAGGCGAGCTTGGTATCCGGACCTGCTCCAACTGTCCGTGGAGATGCCGTGGCATCTTCCGGACCGTCCAGACCTGCTCTCGCAAGGTCAGTTTTTCCACCCGAATTCTGCGGCACTCAAATTGACGGCGTGGCTCTTGAGTCCTGGATTTTGATGGCATCTGGTATTCCTCCTGAAGTCATCTCCACTATGACTCGGGCCCGTAAGTCTTCCTCCGTCAAGATCTATCACAGGACTTGGAAAATTTTCCTGTCCTGGTGTCGCTCTTCCAGCCATTCTCGTTGCCGACCCTTCTGTCTTTTTTACAGTCCGGTCTGCAGCTAGGACTGTCCTTCACTCTCTCAAGGCACAAGTCTCAGCTCTATCAGTGCTGTTCCAGCGGCGTCTCGACCGGCTGGCTCAGGTCCGCACCTTCATGCAAGGTGCGTCTCACATCATTCCGCCTTATCGGCGGCCCTTGGATCCCTGGGACCTTAACTTGGTCCTCACGGTATTGCAGAAACCCCCTTTCGAGCCCCTTAGGGAGGTTTCTTTGTATCGTCTTTCTCAAAAGGTGGCCTTTCTAGTTGCCATAACTTCTCTCAGGAGAGTCTCTGATTTGGCTGCGCGCTCCTCGGAGTCACCTTTTTTGGTTTTTCACCAAGATAAGGTAGTTCTCCGTCCGACCCCGGACTTTCTTCCTAAGGTGGTCTCTCCCTTCCACCTTAACCAGGATATTTCCTTGCCTTCCTTCTGTCAGGCCCCTGTTCATCGCTTTGAGAAAGCGCTGCTTACTCTAGATCTGGTGCGTGCTCTCCGGATCTATGTGTCTCGCACTGCGGCGCTTAGGCGGTGCACCTCTCTTTTTGTGCTAACCACAGGGCGGCGCAAGGGTCTCTGTGCTTCTAAGCTGACCTTGGCCCGTTGGATTAGATCGACCATTTCGGACGCCTACCAGAGTACTCAGGAGCCTCCCCCGCCGGGGATCAAAGCACACTCGACCAGAGCTGTCGGTGCCTCTTGGGCTTTTAGGCACCAGGCTACGGCTCAACAAGTCTGTCAGGCTGCCACTTGGACTAGCCTGCATACCTTTTCAAAGCACTACCAAGTGCATGCTCATGCTTTGGCAGATGCGAGCTTGGGCAGACTCATCCTTCAGGCGGCTGTCGCCCATTTGTGAAGTTAGGCTCCGCCTACTTCTTAGTTTTTTCTGTTTATTCCCACCCAGGGACAGCTTTGGAACGTCCCATGGTCTGGGTCTCCCAAAGGAACGATAAAAGAATTTTGTTACTTACCGTAAATTCTTTTTCTTATAGTTCCGTATTGGGAGACCCAGCTCCCTCCCTGTTGCCTGTTGGCAATTTTCTTGTTCCGTGTGTTATCACCGGCTGTTGTCGTGGACAGAGTCTCCGGTTGTTCCGGTTCTTACTCGGTTATACTTGTGGGTGGCTATTCTCCTTCAGCTTTTGCACTAAACTGGCTAGGGCTGGCTACCAGGGGGTGTATAAGCTCAGGGGGAGGAGCTACACTTTTTAGTGTAGTACTTTGTGTGTCCGGAGGCAGAAGCTAAACACCCATGGTCTGGGTCTCCCAATACGGAACTATAGGAAAAAGAATTTACGGTAAGTAACAAAATTCTTTTTATGATCCATGTGGATTTATGGATCTACACATGGATATAAAACAATTAAACTAGACTATAACCAATATTAAATTCACTAAGTAACGAGCCCATACAAGCAAAATTATGTAAATATTAAATATTTTATTGTATTAAAGTGCTGTTGGGTACAAAAATATATATAAATACATATGGACCAAGGGAGCGGTGCTGAACAATGTTGACGTCACAGGAAGTTTTCTTCCGTCCGGCCCCTCCTATGGACGCTGAACCTGGGCGGATCTCCGGGCTTCAGGGCTTCCCGTGACGCGCTCAGGGTGGGTGGCTTTGATGTATTCCGGGTGCCTATTTAAGGTCAGTTCTTGCACACTTTTTTACCCGTCTCCTGACGAAGCTAAACGCGAAACACGTGTTGAGACGCTGGTCCCCACGTGGTTACCCCGGTGGTGCAGTGATCTGAATAGACTTGAGGAGGTGAGTTGTGCTGCTTGTATCTGGGGAAATACTTGTACAGTTTGTATATTCGTTCCCACTATTTGTGCTGCAGCCTTACTCTTAGCTAAGAGCCACCCCTCATAAACCCTCTAAAGATCTTTGCTGAGGAATCTTCCTCTTTCATCTCTGGGACACGTGGGGTTCTTTCCCCTTCAGCACCGCTCCCTTGGTCCATATGTATTTATATATATTTTTGTACCCAACAGCACTTTAATACAATAAAATATTTAATATTTACATAATTTTGCTTGTATGGGCTCGTTACTTAGTGAATTTAAAGACTCTGTTCCTCTTGGTTCTCATGATATGAGTTGTTGCTAATGATTGATTGTGATTTTTTTTTTTTTTTTTTTTTCCATGCGCCTGCATGTCTCTATAACCAATATTAGTGGTATATGTTGAACCATTGTAACAATCTTGCAATATAGATCATATTGTACTATTATTGACCCCCCCCCCAAAAAAAATTGATGAATCTATGGTAATGTTTTGGACCTGATCATATTGGATTTTGTATAAATCCTATAGTGTAGTTTATGAGGCAGACTTTAAAATAATTTTATACAAATACGAACCTAAATTCATGTATAAATGAGATTTCTTCGGCGCTCCATTGGGAGACCCAGACGATTGGGTGTATAGCACTGCCTCCGGAGGCCACACAAAGCAATTACACTAAAAAGTGTAAGGCCCCTCCCCTTCTGGCTATACACCCCCAGTGGGATCACTGGCTCACCAGTTTTCTGCTTTGTGCGAAGGAGGTCAGACATCCACGCATAGCTCCACTGTTTAGTCAGCAGTAGCTGCTGACTATATCGGATGGAAGAAAAGAGGGCCCATATGGGGCCCCCAGCATGCTCCCTTCTTACCCCACTTGTGGTTTGTAAGGTTGAGGTACCCATTGCGGGTACGGAGGCTGGAGCCCACATGCTGTTTTCCTTCCCCATCCCCCTGAGGGGCTCTGAGGAAGTGGGATCTTACCGGCCACCAAGCCCTGAGGCCGGGCTCCATCCACAGACCCATAGAACCTGCTGGATGTGGAGCGGGAGTGCCGTTCAGGGACAAGGCCCTGCAACTTTCAGGTACTCTGTGTCCCCGTATGGCAGGCCACGCACACCCCAGGCTTGCTGGGTGTGCTAGTGCGCCGGGGACTGCTGTGCGCTGGGCTTGTAGTCCCCGCAGATTACTGGGGGACTTTATGTGTGTGGATCGCCGCGCCGACCGCCCCTGGAGCGGCGGCGCAGCTGCGACTTGTAGTGCGCCGGGGACGCGCCGACCGCGCTTTTACGGCGGCGGCGCTTCTAACTTTAGTCCCCGGTTTTCTGCGGCCTAGCTCCGCTTCGTTAACGCCCCCCACCCTGTCAATCAGGGTAGGGGAGAGACGTTGTTCAATCGGCAGCGCCGAGGGCTGGAGCACGATTTACATGCTCCAGCCCTCTCACTGAGCACAGTAGGACACAGGCTTCGCGCTTTTTCTCTGTGCACGCCCTAGGCCCGCCCCCAGGCTTGCAGCTCCCCAGGACGCCGGCAGCCATTATACACATGCAGTCTGGCTGGAGAACGGACGCAGGCTCTGGGGGACCCAGGTAGGGTTTTCTGGCGACCACACACCCGCGCTAAGCGGGCGGTAAGCAGCACATACGTGCGGCCCCACTAGTACCACAGTGTTATATTTGTGTAAAGTACCAGATATATTTATATACTGCACTGTAAGGTCGCTTCTTGGCTGTGCACCCTATATTGCTTTGAGGAGACAACAGCATGTCATCCGCAAAACGCAAGGGTGCCAAGGCACGGGCTGTATACACTGCTTGTACAGCATGTGGGGCTAATCTACCAGCAGGCTCCAACGACTCTCATTGTGTGCAATGTTCAGTCCCAGTGGCACTTCGTCAGCCAGAGCCTATTGTGGTGGTAGCCCAGGCAGAGACGCCTGTGAACCCTACCCCGGTGACGGGGACAGAATTTGCAGTCTTTGCTGATAAAATGTCTGTGACTATGACAAAAATCCTGGAGACCTTGCAGTCCAGGCCAGTTGCTCAGACCATGGACACCGCTGTGTCTATGTTCCCCGGCCCCCCTCAGCTGGAATTAATCCGTAATTCAAGGGGGTCCCAGGCATCACAGGCTGAGGGCTCTGACTCCGATGACAGTCCCAGTCCGCCTAAGCGAGCTCGCTGGGAGAGACCCTCCACGTCATCACGCGGATCAGGGTCTCAGCGAGAAGGGTCTCTATATGATGGCTCAGAGGTGGGTGATCAGGAGTCTTGTCCTGACGCCGCACTCAATTTGGATACGCCAGATGGTGATGCCATGGTAAATGACCTTATAGCGGCCATCAATAGGCTGTTGGATATTTCTCCCCCAGCCCCTTCTGCAGAGGAGGCAGCTGCACAGCAGGAGAAATTCCATTTCCTGTATCCCAAGCGTAAATTGAGTACTTTTCTGGACCACTCTGACTTCAGAGAATCCATCCAGAAACACAATACTTTTCCGGACAAGCGTTTTTCTAAACGCCTTAAGGATACACGTTATCCTTTTCCCCCTGACGTGGTCAAACGCTGGACCCTGTGTCCAAAAGTGGACCCTCCAATATCCAGGCTTGCAGCTAGATCCATAGTTGCAGTGGAGGATGGGGCTTCACTTAAAGATGCCAATGACAGACAGATGGACCTTTGGTTGAAATCTGTCTATGAAGCTATCGGCGCGTCGTTTGCTCCAGCATTCGCGGCCGTGTGGGCGCTCCAAGCTATTTCAGCTGGTCTGGCACAGGTGGACTCTCTCATACGTCCAGCAGTGCCGCAAGTGGCGTCCCTAACTACGCAAATGTCTGCGTTTGCGACCTACGCTATCAATGCGGTACTGGACTCTACGAGCCGTACCTCAATGGCATCCGCCAACTCTGTAGTTTTGCGCAGAGCCTTGTGGTTAAAGGAATGGAAAGCAGATTCTGCTTCTAAAAAATGTATAACCAGCTTGCCATTATCTGGAGACAGACTGTTTGGTGAGCAATTGGCGGAAATCATTAAACAGTCCAAAGGTAAGGACTCCTCCTTACCCCAGCCCAGATCAAGCAAACCTCCACAGAGGAAGTGGCAGTCAAAGTTTCGTTCCTTTCGAGGCTCGGGCAAGCCCCAATTCTCCTCGTCCAAAGGGACTCAGAAAGAGCAAAGGAGCTCTGATTCCTGGCGGGCTCACTCACGCCCCAAGAAAGCAACCGGAGGTACCGCTTCCAAGGCGGCTGCCTCATGACTTTCGGCCGCCTCCCTCCGCATCCTCGGTCGGTGGCAGGCTCTCCCGCTTTTGCGACATTTGGCTGCCACAGGTCAAAGACCGGTGGGTAACAGACATTTTGTCTCACGGGTACAGGATAGAGTTCAGTTCTCGTCCTCCGCCTCGGTTCTTCAGAACTTCCCCACATCCCGACCGAGCAGATGCCCTTCTGCAGGCGGTGAATTCTCTAAGAGCAGAAGGAGTGGTGGTCCCTGTTCCTCTTCAGGAACGAGGTCAAGGTTTTTACTCCAATCTCTTTGTGGTGCCAAAAAAGGACGGCTCATTCCGTCCTGTTCTGGACCTAAAACTGCTCAACAAGCATGTGAACGCCAGGCGGTTCCGGATGGAATCCCTCCGCTCAGTCATTGCCTCAATGTCTCAAGGAGATTTCCTAGCATCAATAGACATCAAGGATGCTTATCTCCACGTGCCGATTGCTACAGAGCACCAACGCTTTCTACGCTTCGTGATAGGAGACGACCATCTTCAGTTCGTAGCTCTGCCATTTGGTCTGGCGACAGCCCCACGGGTGTTCACCAAGATCATGGCGGCAGTGGTAGCAGTCTTGCACTCTCAGGGACACTCTGTGATCCCTTACTTGGACGATCTACTGGTCAAGGCACCCTCTCAAGAGGCATGCCAACTCAGCTTGACTGTTGCACTGGAGACTCTCCAGACGTTCGGGTGGATCATCAACTTCTCAAAGTCAAATCTGTCACCGACCCAATCACTAACGTATCTTGGCATGGAGTTTCATACTCTCTCAGCGATAGTGAAGCTTCCGCTGGACAAGCAGCGGTCTCTACAGACTGGGGTGCAGGCTCTCCTTCAAAGTCAGTCGCACTCCTTAAGACGCCTCATGCACTTCCTCGGGAAGATGGTGGCGGCAATGGAGGCGGTTCCGTTTGCGCAGTTTCATCTGCGCCCGCTTCAATGGGACATTCTCCGCCAATGGGACGGGAAGTCAAAATCCCTGGACAGGAAAGTCTCCCTTTCCCAGACGGCCAAGGACTCTCTGCAGTGGTGGCTTCTTCCCACCTCATTATCACAGGGAAGATCCTTCCTACCACCGTCTTGGGCGGTGGTCACGACAGACGCGAGTCTGTCAGGGTGGGGAGCAGTTTTTCTCCACCACAGGGCTCAGGGTACGTGGACTCAGCAGGAGTCCACCCTTCAGATCAATGTTCTGGAAATCAGAGCAGTGTATCTTGCCCTACTAGCCTTCCAGCAGTGGCTGGAAGGAAGGCAGATCCGAATTCAATCGGACAACTCCACAGCGGTGGCATACATCAACCACCAAGGGGGGACACGCAGTCGGCAAGCCTTCCAGGAAGTCCGGCGGATTCTGATGTGGGTGGAAGCCACGGCCTCCACCATATCCGCAGTTCACATCCCCGGCGTAGAAAACTGGGAAGCAGACTTCCTCAGTCGCCAGGGCATGGACGCAGGGGAATGGTCCCTTCACCCAGACGTGTTTCAGGAAATCTGTCGCCGATGGGGAAGGCCGGACGTCGACCTCATGGCGTCCCGGCACAACAACAAGGTCCCAACCTTCATGGCACGGTCTCGCGATCAAAGAGCGCTGGCGGCAGACGCCCTAGTGCAAGATTGGTCGCAGTTCCGGCTCCCTTATGTGTTTCCACCGCTGGCACTCTTGCCCAGGGTGCTACGCAAGATCAGATCCGATTGCAGCCGCGTCATACTCGTCGCCCCAGACTGGCCGAGGAGGGCGTGGTATCCGGATCTGTGGCAGCTCACGGTCGGCCAACCGTGGGCACTACCAGACCGACCAGACTTACTGTCCCAAGGGCCGTTTTTCCATCGGAATTCTGCGGCCCTGAACCTGACTGTGTGGCCATTGAGTCCTGGATCCTAGCGTCTTCAGGATTATCCCAAGGGGTCGTTGCCACCATGAGACAGGCTAGGAAGCCCACGTCCGCTAAGATCTACCACAGAACGTGGAGGATATTCTTATCCTGGTGCTCTGCTCAGGGAGTGTCTCCCTGGCCATTTGCATTGCCTACCTTTCTTTCTTTCCTGCAATCTGGGTTAGAAAAAGGTTTGTCGCTCGGCTCCCTTAAAGGTCAGGTCTCGGCGCTATCCGTCTTTTTTCAGAGGCGTTTGGCACGCCTTCCTAAGGTGCGCACGTTCCTACAGGGGGTTTGCCATATCGTACCCCCGTACAAGCGGCCGTTAGATCCATGGGATCTGAACAGGGTACTAGTTGCCCTCCAGAAGCCGCCCTTCGAGCCTCTGAGGGAGGTTTCACTTTCTAGACTATCACAGAAAGTGGCTTTTCTGGTAGCGATCACATCTCTTCGGAGAGTGTCTGAGCTGGCAGCGCTATCATCCAAGGCTCCCTTCCTGGTCTTCCACCAGGACAAGGTAGTGCTGCGCCCCATTCAGGAGTTTCTCCCGAAGGTGGTATCCTCTTTTCATCTTAATCAGGATATCTCTTTGCCTTCGTTTTGTCCTCATGCAGTTCATCGGTATGAGAAGAATTTACATTTGTTAGATCTGGTGAGAGCACTCAGAATCTACATTTCCCGCACGGCGCCCTTGCGCCGTTCGGATGCACTCTTTGTCCTTGTCGCTGGTAAGCGCAAAGGGTCGCAGGCTTCTAAGGCCACCCTGGCTCGATGGATCAAAGAACCAATTCTTGAAGCCTACCGTTCTGCTGGGCTTCCGGTTCCATCAGGGCTGAAGGCCCATTCTACCAGAGCCGTGGGTGCGTCCTGGGCATTGCGACACCAGGCTACGGCTCAACAGGTGTGCCAGGCAGCTACCTGGTCGAGTCTGCACACTTTCACCAAACATTATCAGGTGCATACCTATGCTTCGGCGGACGCCAGCCTAGGTAGAAGAGTCCTGCAGGCGGCAGTTGCCTCCCTATAGGGGAGGGCTGTCTTGCAGCTCTAACATGAGGTATTCTTTACCCACCCAGGGACAGCTTTTGGACGTCCCAATCGTCTGGGTCTCCCAATGGAGCGCCGAAGAAGAAGGGAATTTTGTTACTTACCGTAAATTCCTTTTCTTCTAGCTCCTATTGGGAGACCCAGCACCCGCCCTGTTGTCCTTCGGGATTTTTGGTTGTTTTTCGGGTACACATGTTGTTCATGTTGAACGGTTTTCAGTTCTCCGACGTTACTTCGGAGTGAATTTGTTTAAACCAGTTATTGGCTTTCCTCCTTCTTGCTTTTGCACTAAAACTGGTGAGCCAGTGATCCCACTGGGGGTGTATAGCCAGAAGGGGAGGGGCCTTACACTTTTTAGTGTAATTGCTTTGTGTGGCCTCCGGAGGCAGTGCTATACACCCAATCGTCTGGGTCTCCCAATAGGAGCTAGAAGAAAAGGAATTTACGGTAAGTAACAAAATTCCCTTCATTGTAAATTTGTCTATATTTATAATAAAAAATAAAAAATAACCGTATAAAATTGGTTAAAACTAAAGTGCATATTAAGAAATAAGAAAGCCACCTACCTAGACATATTGCTTTTTGATAATAAACTTTTTTTAACATCACAACAAATATAAGTAAAACCCTCCATTACAGATAAACAACCGCTATATATATTTAGCATATGAATAAGTATCAGATCATGCGTGCACTTATAGGATTTTACAATCTGTTTCTACATTAATGACTGTATTATAGATATTGTGATTATATTTCAAAATTTATAAATGATATATATATATAGGGTATTAATACATCATATACAGCCAATGCATGCATAGAATACATAGACATATGTCTAGAATCATGTGATTTTAACACTATTTTAAATCACTTTCTCTGTTAATTCACATTCTTTGTCTTTATCTATAAAACCGCATTGCAGCCATTTACTATGTATATGGAACCCATGTAGGTAATCCACATGTGTATGCAATTACGGAGGGTGTGTGCTACACCATTTAGGAAACCGACATTCTCTCCTCATTTGAACATGAGTAAGACTGTCGAAACGCGTAGTTCTATGGGGTCCTGATTACCTGTATCCCCTGTATTTCCTGCTGACCGCTTTGCACAATTTTGTTTTTTATTGGATTTCACAAATAAATGTCGATTATTTTTAATCTACACCTTGAGGACTGCGCTGGATTTCTTCCTATATCGAATATTTTATCTATGGTAGAGACCTGTCTTATAGCGTTGCAAACTAGTTTGTCGGTTATCCCCTGGCTTGATCTAGCTTTTATTTTCTCAAATGCCAGACCAAATGTGAAAGTAGGCTGATTTATGCTGCCCATGGATTAATCAGAAAGAATGTGTGCACAAACCCAAATGTTCAATATTCACACAGGGTGTGAAAAATCTAATTCCCCTTTCTTCCCCCCCCCCCCCCTTGCTGGCAATAACATACCTGAGCTCTATATGGCTGCACTGATGTGTGGAGCTCTTTCACACTGATCTGTCGCTTTTGTCCTATGTAGTACATGTATATTCCATCTCCTTGCACCTTGTTTGATATTTAATAACCACATATGCTTTTTATACCTTGATACCAGTGTTTTTTCCGATCAATTCTGATTTGGAGATGTCATGTTATGTGGGCAAATATAAAGCCTTTTTTGTTCAGTTTGCACACTTCCAGTCATGTGCAGTATGAAGCCGGGTGTACATGTCCCAGCTTCAGAAAGGTCTACTGCGCATGACCGGAAGTGGCGGGCATTCAGAAGAGCGGTCACAGTGAACACAGGTACGAGCATCATCGCTGGTGATGCTACATTGAATAGCATGTTAGTATAACCCCTGTGGGCGTGCTGCCATGCTAGTATAAGATAAAGGGATCTTAAGAAAAAGGGTTTCTAAAGATCTTTTATCTGCTACTGTATACAGGGACGGTTAGGCAGGGATTGGCAATAAGCACCCAGAACTGCTCGTGGTGCTGGCTGCATATTGCACCTGATAGGTTCCCTTTAATGGCAAAATTCACAACAGGTGTTTGATCCAATCCATGAATCGCCCAATAAATTTCAGGGTTGAATTAGAACTAGTATTTAAACAATCCTCCTCATCATGCTGTTCACATTATGGAAAAGGGCCAATACAAATATTTGGATGTATGGAAAACACATAAATGGCATCAGTGTGCTGTCAGTATTTAACATTACATAGTATGGGATAAGCTTTGTAATTTATCACTATTAAGCTATCTGAAAAACACTGATGGTAAAAACCAAATACACGGATGTAGCACTGACTTTGTTGCTACATTCTCACATACTGTGTTTTTAAATGTAGACCTGTCAATGAGGCCTTGAACCTGCAGGACTGCACTTTTGAAATATGAGGGGCTGCTGACAAGTCTTTAGCTTTGTGATTTTTTTTTTTTGTTTCTATGGTAACGAATCTTAGTTCACATGAAAGCTGTGTGTCTAACATATGTCTTCAAAATTTTGTTTGCTTATGGCAACAGAGTTCTACGCACGTGGGAAAACAAAATGGCAGAGTCTAATGTGCTTATTCACTGCCACTGAGAGCAGAGGAGTGATACAATTCTTGTTTCTGCAAGGAAAGTCCACAAAGGATATTCATGGTGATATGTCGCAGACATTGGGGGATCAATGCCCTTCATATTCCACAGTTAAGAACTGGGTTGCCAAATTTAAAACTGGCCACTTCAGCACCAATGATGAGGAACGTCCTGCACAACTGAGGGGTTGTTCCGGAGATCTTCGATGCTGTGCACAACCTCATACTGGAGAATCGACAAATTTCAGCTAAAGCAATAGCAGACATGGATATTTCTGTGAATGTGTTTGTCATTATCATGAACTTTTGGACATAAGGAAGCTATCTGAAAAGTGGGTCCCCAAATGTTTGACAACAGATCCGAGAAGCATGCGCGTGAAAACTTCCTGGTCTGTTTGTCAGTGTTTCAGGAATAACAAGAACTTCCTGGATCGCCTGGTCACTATGGAGGAGACCTGGATTTATTTGTATGACCCTGAAAACAAGGAGCAGTCAAGAGTGGAGGCACAGTGATTCTCCTCGTCCAGAGAAGTTCAGGGTGCAAAAATCTGCCACTAAGGTGATTGCATCTATGTTATGGGATAAGGAGGGAGTGCTGCTAGTGGACTACCTTCAAAAGGGTTCCACCATCCAATGCAAGGTATTGCATTGAACTTTTAAACCAATTGTAGGCAGCTCTGAAAGCCAAAAGGTACAGCAAGCTGTCCAAAAATCTTGTTCCTGCAAGACAATGCCTCCGCTGACACTGCACAAGCAACCACAGTGAAACTGGCAGAGCTGGGCTTCCAGCTGGTTGACCACCCACCTTATTCACCAGATCTAGCTCCCTCTGACTATCATCTGTTTTCAAACCTGAAGAAACACCTCAAGGGTACCAGATTTAACACAATTTCTGATGCCATGGCTGCTACAGATGCCAGGTTTGAGGCACAACCGAAATCCTCCTTTTTGCTAGGCTTACAGAGCTTGGAATACCGATGTAAGTGTTTTAATCAGTGGAGTATGTGGAAAACATGTAAAGTTTTATCATCCTATCTCGTTGCTTTCTGGGTAAGCCAAAGACTTATCAGCAGCTCCTCGTATATGATAATCATAATCTTATTATTAGTTATCTTGGATGTAAAACTGCAGCATCCAAAACAAATCTGAGTGAGGCTTATGAGCCATGCAATGCTTCTTTAGGAAATTAAAGTGGCTTTGAGCTCTAGTGCTGCCTACTGAAAGTAGCAATCCTAAGTCAATATCGACCCTTTAACGAGCCTTTCCATATGACTTATGGCTTTCATGCTAAGTCATATAGCAAGGCTCACTAAAAGGTTGATTATTTTTGGAATTGCTACTTCCAGTGGGTGGCACTAAAGTTAAAGTCCTCTTCTTCTATGGGCAATTAGCAATTTGTAGTCTGAATATTTAATTTTTCTGTTTTTAGGGGGCTCATTCAGTTGGCCTCATGTGGTGGATGTTGGCCCGTGAAGTTCTTCGTATGAGAGGCACAATATCCCGTGAGCACCCATGGGAGGTCATGCCTGATCTTTATTTCTACCGTGATCCGGAAGAGGTTTGTATTTAATATGAAAGTTGAAATTTTTAGTTTTGTTCAGTTGTATGTCGTAAGACATGAACACCTTTTACAGTTAACAATTTCTATTCCTCTCTGCACTTAGTTACTATGCAAAATAAAGTTAGGAACTGCATATTTGAGGATAATAAAAATCTTCAAATATTACATAAGAATTAAAATATTGCATGTTGATTGCAGACGCGGGTGTTCTTGTCCCTGATAGTTTAGTCAGTGTAAACACAGCATCATGAGAAACAAATGTAAGAGATTCCTACCAAAGCCTATTAATGCTGCAAATTCACAAAGCAGTATATATGTGTGCATATTTCACAAACTATATAATTTAGTAATAAAAGGAGGTAGTTCCCAACCTAGACTTATAGGTATATCCTAGCGATCGCAGGGGCACAGGTGATATGCCTGGGGCAATCGCTGCTTTGGACCTGGCTTTACCGGTAGTTGAGCCCCAGTTCTCACAGCAAGGAATCCCCTTGTAGTCCTTGGCCGTTTAACCCCCTAAATGCTGTAACAATCAGTCATGACGACCTGAGTGGTCAAAGTTTCTCCAGGTCACCTGACTATGGGAAGCCTCAGATCATGCCTGCAGCATGATCAATGAAGCTTCTGACTGCACCGTTCTGCAATGATTACTCATTCAGTGCAGCTGTGATCTGAGTAAGTACAGTCACAATGTCCGTATCAACCAGATTATGATACTGTCAATACAAGCCCTAAAAAAGTAGCTAAAACTCTTCATCATACAGCTGACAGTGGAATAAAAAGCAATCCAAAAGTCATTAATAAAAATGGTACCTGTGGATGTCATATTGTCCCGCAAAGAAAGTTGCATACCTGCTTATCAGCAAAAATAAAGCTTTAGCCCACAGACTACAGCAATGAGAACTTTGTGTGTGAGCTGCAAGAAAGACATAAGAAACCCAATAAATGTGGTATTGCTGTAATCCTTCTGACCTAAAGACTAAAGCTGTCTTGCCATTTTTAAAACACTAAACAGTGGGGAAAAAAAGATCCTGAATTGCTGTTTCTTGATTCAGCCACAGAAAGTGGAATAGAAAGTGGTCAAAAAATGTTGTGGCCCACAAGACTACCAATTCAAACTCTTCCTGCAAAAAAAATGCCTCACATGACTGTAAGCAGTAAAATAAAAACCTAATAAGTTATATTTCTATAGCGCCAACATATTCCACAGCACTTTACAATTAAGAAGGGACATGTACTGACAATGAGACAACACAAAATTAAGATACCAGGAGGAGTGAGGGCCCTGCTCGTAAGCTTACATTCTATGAGTAAATAGGGGAGACACAAAAGGTGAATGGGGGGGAGAAAAGTTTGTCATATATGGTCCAGCCATCGATTTTTAATAAAGTATTCAAAACCAGCTGCAGGAACCAGTCGGTGAGAATTTATACAGGTACAGGGGATAAGAACTGGAAGTAAATTTTTTGAAGGGCAGAAAGGGGCTAGATTAGATCAGGGCAGTGAGGTGATAGGCTAGTCTAAAGAAATGCGTTTTTAGGGCCCGCTTAAAGGTGTGGATGTTGGGAATTAATTGGATTGTTCTTGGTAGTGTGTTCCAGAGCATAGGCGCAGCTCGTGAGAAATCTTGAAGACGGGAGTGGGAGGTTTGAATTGTTGAGGATGTCACTCTTAAGTCATTAGCAGAGCGGAGGGCACTGGACAGATGGAGATGAGGGAGGAGATGTAGGGCGGTGCGGAACCGTGGAGAGCTTTGTGAGTGAGAGTGATAAGTTTATAAGTTTATATTGGATTCTGTAACTGATAGGCAACCAGTGCAATGACTGCAAAAAAGTTTGTGAGTAACTTTGTTTTTTATTTTAAGTAATAGTAGCCAAACCTAAAAAAAAATACTGCATCAATCTGGGATTGCTGTAATTATACTGACCCAAGGAATAAAGGCATCTAATCACTTGTTGGTAAATGGATCCTTCAGAGGTTTCAACTAAATCAGTGTTTCTCAACTCCAGTCCTCAAGACCCACCAACAGATCATGTTTTCAGGTTTTCCTCAATCAGGTTTCTAGGATTTCCTTAATGTTGCACAGGTGATGGAATTATTCCCTTTCTAATGTTGAGGAAAACTTAAAAACATGATCTGTTGGTGGCTCTTGAGAACTGGAGTTGAGAAACACTGACCTAAATCATGTATTTCAGAGATGTACATGGAAACCCTGATGTAAGTGATCGGCGTAGAGTACAGGTACAGGATACCCGTGTGTTTTGTGGGTTGAGTTCAATATTTGGCAATTTTTGGGTACAGAAGATTTTCAATCCATCAGTGTCCCCAATCTGGTTAATCATCTGTTAATGGAAATGCAAGAGGCTTTCATGTTAGTAGCACAAAGGCTCTGGAAAAAGCTATTGCCGCTCCCACGCCCCCCCAAATCAAAGAAATTGGCAAAATCTGTACTCCAAAATCCAAATGGGCCAAGACTCCGCCCCCTCCTTCACAATGTACTTAAACAGTTGACACATGTTTGGCATTGTTGTAGTGAGGAGAGCCGGCTTAACTTATTGGGTGCAGGTTTCCAGAAGCACGGGCTGGCACAATGTACAGGGCACAAGGGCTTATTAGCAATTCTTAACTGCATTTCACACCATTTGTGTTTTTCAGTGACTAAATTGTCATTGTACCTGCAGATAAATTCCCATAGAGGAGTAGTTTCTCAAACTTGGTAACTTGAGGGGATTTCTTCTGTTCTGGCTCTTGGGGGCTCTGCAAATAACGCTCCATTCCTCCTTAGGCCTGTTTTCTTTGTCGCTCTATTGGGAGACCCAGACAATTGGGTGTATAGGCTATGCCTCCGGAGGCTGCACAAAGTATTACACTTAAAAGTGTTAAGCCCCTCCCCTTCTGCCTATACACCCCCCGTGCTCTCACGGGATTCCCAGTTTTTAAGCTTTGTGCGAAGGAGGCAGACATGCACAGCTCCACAGATTGGTCAGCAGCAGCTGCTGACCAGGTCGGATGGAAGAAAAGTGGGCCCATATAGGGCCCCCAGCATGCTCCCTTCTCACCCCACTTTTGTCGGCGGTGTTTGTTAAGGTTGAGGTACCCATTGCGGGTACGGAGGCTGGAGCCCACATGCTGTTTTCCTTCCCCATCCCCCTCAGGGCTCTGGGTGAAGTGGGATCCCTCGGTCTCCAGGCACTGAGACCGTGCTTCATCCACAACTCCTGTGGAGACTGCTGGATAGGAGCCGGGTTCCGTTCAGGGACATGGCCCTGCATCTTGAAGGTACTCTGTATCCCTGTAGGGACCGTGCACGGCAACACCTCAGCTTTGCTGGGTGTGCTAGTGCACCGGGGACCGCGGCGCTGACCGGGTCTATATGTGCCATTACACACTCAGCGTCGCTGAGTGTGTTTATATGTAGGGGCTACCGCGCTAACCGCCGCTGCCATGTGAAACTGCGGCGCGGCTGGGACTTGTAGTTCGCCGGGGACTTCGGCGTCGGCCGCGCTTTTACGGCGGCGACGCTTATACTCGAGTCCCCGGCTTTCTTGCGGCCTAGCTTCCTTTTTCCCGCCCTCAGCCCTGACAGGCAGGGGGAAGGGCGGGACGCTGCACGGAAGAGGGGACAAACGAGCAGCATGAGGGCTGGAGCATGCTTTGCATACTCCACTCCCCTCACTGTGCAATGTGTGAGACGCCCACGGCTCCCTTCTCTCGGCAGGACGCCGCAGCCATTTCCTGTCAGCTCCTCCGACGCTGCAGAGAGGGATTAACCCTGGGAGACCCAGACACGGTCTCTGGTGGCCTCACAACCACTTTAGGCGGCTGGTAAGCAGCACCTGTGGTGTTAACCCCATGGTGCTGTAGTGTATTGATACATTCTGTGTTATTACTATATACTTTACACTGTATGAGCACAGTTCATTATGGCTATTTACCCTTTTGTGTTAATCAGGGAAAACAATAGCATGGCGCCCACAAAGACAGGGGTGCCAAAAAACTGGATTATTATGCTGCCTGCGCCGCTTGTACGACCCAACAGCCGGCAGGTCCCATTGACCCTCATTGTGTGCAATGTGTGGCCCCTGTGACTCTCTTCTTCAGCCAGAGCATCTGCTAAGAGGGGCCCAGGGGGAGACACCTGTTGACACGGTCCTTAGTGACGGGGATGGAGTTTGCAAAACTCTCTGAGACTATGGCTGAGATACTAGAAGCCTTGCAGTCCAGGCCGGTATCTCAGCAAAGGGACTCTGTTGAATCATTGTTCCCTGGCCCCCCTCAATTGGACCAACAATGTCCTCCCGGGATACATTCCAGGCTGAGGGTTCTGACTTAGACCCCAGCCCCAGACCGACTAAGCGGGCTCGCTTAGAATTTCCCTCGACATCATGTTGTTCAGGGTCTCAGCGGGGGGAATCTCCGGTTGATGATGCGGAGACAGCTGATCAGGATTCTGATCCTGAGGGCGCTCTCAATCGTAATACTCCAGACGGGGACGCCATAGTGAACGATCTCATTGCGTCCATCAATCAAATGCTGGATATTTCTCCCTCAGCTCCTCCGGCGGAGGAGTCAGATTATCAGCAGGAGTAAGGGTATGTGCGCACGTTGCTTTTTACCTGCTTTTTACCTGCTTTTTTGCTGCTTTTTCTTCTGCGCTGTTTAATGCCAAAATGGATGTGTTCTTCTATTCAAGCAAAGTCTATGGGAATTTGGGTTTCTTGTTCACACTATGTTGTTCAAAATGCTGCCTTTTTGTGGCAGAACTTTGGTCAAAAACTCAGCTTTGCCGTGCAAAACCCAAATGGCAAAAACAATTGACATGTTGCTTCTTTGAAAAGCTGAATTTTTGACCAAAGTTCTGCCTCAAAAAGGCAGCATTTTGAACAACATAGTGTGAACAAGAAACCCAAATTCCCATAGACTTTGCTTGAATAGAAGAACACATCCATTTTGGCATTAAACAGCGCAGAAGAAAAAGCAGCAAAAAAGCAGGTAAAAAGCAGGTAAAAAGCAACGTGCGCACATACCCTAATTCCGCTTCAGGTTCCCCAAGCGTACACAGAGTATGTTTCTAGACCATTCTTATTCCAGAGAGGCAGTCCAGAATCACCATGCTTGTCCAGATAAGCGTTTTTTCTTAGCGCCTTAAGGATACACGTTGTCCTTTTCCACCTGACGTGGTTAAAGGTTGGACTCAGAGTGGACCCTCCAATCTCAGACTGGCGGCTAGATCATTACTTGCAGTGGAAGATGGAGCCTCGCTCACAGATGCCACTGACGGGCAGATGGAGCTCTGGTTGAAATCCATATATGAAGCTATCGGAGCTTCTTTTGTCCCAGCATTCGCAGCCGTATGGGCGCTACAAGCTATCTCAGCAGGTCAAGCGCAAATTGAAGCAGCCACATGCACGGCCGCGCCACAAGTGGCATCCATTACCTCCCAAACCTCGGCAACGCTATTAGTGCTGTCCTGGACTCTGCGAGCTGTACGGCGGTTGCGGCCGCCAATTCGGTGGTACTCCGCAGGGCCTTATTGCTACGGGAATGGAAGGCAGATTCTGCTTCCAAAAAAGCGCTTAACCAGTTTGCCAATTTGTGGCGACAGGTTGTTTGGCGAGCGTCTGGATGAAGTCATCAAATACCCCAGTCCCAACCAAACATATCCCAACAGAGGAGAGGGCAGTCGAGGTTTCGCTCCTCTCGGGGCGCGGGCAGGTCCCAATTCTCCTCGTCCACAAGGTCTCAGAAAGACAAAGGAGCTCTGATGCATGGCGGTCTAAGTCACGTCCTAAACAGACCACCGGGGGCGCCGCTAACAAAGCGGCTTCCTCATGACTTTCGGCCTCCGCTAGTAGCATCCTCAGTCGGTGGCAGGCTCTCCCGCTTTTGCGACACCGGGCTGCCACAAATAAAAGACCGCTGGGTGAGAGTTATTCTGTCTCACGGTTACGAGATAGTTTACCTCTCGTCCCCCGACTCGATTCTTCAGGTCATCCCCGCCTCCCGAGCGAGCCGAGGCTCCTCTGCAGACGCGGCGCACTCTGACGGCTGAAGGAGTGTTGATCCCTGTTCCTCTTCAGCAACAGAGCCACGGTTTTTACTCCAACTTGTTGGTGGTCTCAAAGAAGGACGGGTCTTTCCGCCCGGTCCTGGACCTGAAACTGCTCAACAGACGGGTAAAAACCAGGCGGTTCCGGATGGAATCCCTCCGCTCCGTCATCGCCTCAATGTCCCAAGGAGATTTCCTTGCATCAATCGATATCAAAAATGCTTATCCCCATGTACCGATTGCTCCAGAGCACCAGCGCTTCTTGCGCTTCGCCATAGGACACGAATACCTGCAATTCGTGGCACTGCCGTTCGGCCTGGCAACAGCCCCACGGGTTTTTACCAGGGTTATGGCTACTATAGTAGCGCTTCTACACTTCCTGGGTCACTCGGTGATCCAGTATTTGGACGGTCTGCTGATCAAGACACCCTCTATAGAGGCATGCCAACGCAGCCTTGACGCTACCCTGGAGACTCTCCAGGGTTTCGGGTGGATCATCAATTCTCCAAAGTCAAATCTGACACCGGCCCAATCGCTGACATATCTTGGCACGAAGTTTCATACTTCAGCGATAGTGAAGCTTCCG
The DNA here is from genome assembly GCF_048569485.1 of Anomaloglossus baeobatrachus. Lineage (NCBI taxonomy): Eukaryota > Metazoa > Chordata > Amphibia > Anura > Aromobatidae > Anomaloglossus > Anomaloglossus baeobatrachus. The sequence continues at coordinate 121,332,783 of NC_134360.1, read as the reverse complement.
CTGATCAAACAGCAGTCACTACGGAAAGGGGTACAATCTCTCCTTCAAGGCCAGTCACATCCCGGGAGGCGCCTCACGCACTTCCTGGGGAAGAGTGACAGCAATGGAGGCAGCCCCTTTCGCGCAATTTCACCTGCGTCCCCTTCAATGGGACATCCTATGCAAATGGGACAGGAAGCCGACGTCCCTCGTCAGGACCGTCTCCCTCTCTCAGACGACCAAAGCTTATTTCGGTGGTGGCTTATTCCCACTTCATTAGCGAAGGGGAAATCTTTCCTTCCCCCATCCTGGGAAGTAGTCACGACGGACGCGAGTCTGTCAGGGTGGGGAGCGGTTTTTCTCCACCACAGGGCTTAGGGTACGTGGACCCAGCAAGAGTCATCGCTTCAGATCAATGTTCTGGAAATACGGGCAGTGTACCTTACCCTGAAAGCGTTCCAGCAGTGGCTGGAAGGCAAGCAGATCCGAATTCAGTCGGACAATTCCACAGTGGTGGCATACATCAACCACCAAGGCGGCACACGCAGTCGGCAAGCCTCCCAGGAAGTCCGGCGGATTTTGATGTGGGTGGAAGCCACGGCCTCCACCATCTCTGCAGTTCACATTCCAGGCGTGGAAAACTGGGAAGCGGATTATCTCAGTCGCCAGGGCATGGACACAGGGGAATGGTTCCTTCACCCGGGCGTGTTTCAGGAGATCTGTTGCCGCTGGGGGGTGCCGGACGTCGACTTCATGGCGTCCCGGCACAATAACAAGGTACCGACGTTCATGGCACGGTCTCAAGATCCCAGAGCTCTGGCGGCAGACGCCTTAGTTCAGGATTGGTCGCAGTTTCAGCTCCCTTATGTGTTCCTCCGCTGGCACTGTTGCCCAGTGTGTTACGCAAGATCAGGGCCGACTGCCGCCGCGTCATCCTCGTCGCTCCAGTCTGGCCGAGGAGGTCGTGGTACCCGGATCTGTGGCATCTCACGGTCGGCCAACCGTGGGCACTACCAGACCGACCAGACTTGTTATCTCAAGGGCCGTTTTTTCCATCTCAATTCTGTGGCACTCAACCTGACTGTGTGACCATTGAGTCCTGGATCCTAGCGTCTTCAGGATTATCTCAAGACGTCATTGCCACTATGAGACAGGCTAGGAAACCAACGTCTGCCAAGATCTACTACAGGACGTGGAAAATTTTCCTGTCGTGGTGCTCTGCTCAGGGTTCTTCTCCCTAGCACTTTGCCTTGCCCATTTTTTCTGTCCTTTCTTCAATCTGGACTGGAAAAGGGTTTGTCGCTCAACTCCCTTAAGGGACAAGTCTCAGCGCTCTGTGTTTTTTCCAGAAGCGCCTAGCCAGACTTCCACAGGTACGCACGTTCCTGCAGGGGGTTTGTCACATCGTTCTTTCTTACAAACTGACGTTAGAACCCTGGATTCTGAACAGGGTGCTGCTGGTTCTTTAGAAATCACCATTCGAGCCAATGAGAGATATTTCTCTCTCACGCCTTTCGCAGAAAGTGGTTTTTCTAGTACCAGTCACTTCACTTCGGAGAGTGTCTGAGCTAGCAGCGCTGTCATGCAAGGCCCCTTTCCTGGTTTTCACCAGGACAAGGTGGTTCTGCGTCCGGTTCCGGAATTTCTCCCTAAGATGGTATCCCCCTTTCATCTCAATCAGGATATCTCCTTACCACCTTTTTGTCCTCATCCAGTTCACCAATGTGAAAAGGATTTGCACTTGTTAGATCTGGTGAGAGCACTCAGACCCTACATTTCTCGTACGGCGCCTCTGCGCCGCTCGGATGCACTCTTTGTCCTTGTCGCTGGCCAGCGTAAAGGGTCACAGGCTTCCAAATCAACCTTGACTCGGTGGATCAAAGAGCCAATTTTCGAAGCCTACCGTTCTGCTGGGCTTCCGGTTCTCTCAGGGCTGAAGGCCCATTCTACCAGAGCCGTGGACGCGTCCTGGGCTTTGAGGCACCAGGCTACGGCTCAGCAGGTGTGTCAGGCGGCTACCTGGTCGAGCCTGCACACTTTCACGAAACACTATCAGGTTCATACCTATGCTTCGGCGGATGCCAGCATAGGCAGACGTGTCCTTCAGGCGGCGGTTGCCCACCTGTAGGAAGGGGCCGTTTTTTCGGCTCTATTACGAGGTATTATTTTACCCACCCAGGGATTGCTTTTGGACATCCCAATTGTCTGGGTCTCCCAATAGAGCGACAAAGAAGAAGGGAATTTTGTTTACTTACCGTAAATTCCTTTTCTTCTAGCTCTAATTGGGAGACCCAGCACCCGCCCCTGTTTTTTTGTGTACACATGTTGTTCATGTTGAATGGTTTCAGTTCTCCGATATTCCTTCGGATTGAATTTACTTTAAACCAGTTTATAATTTTTTCCTCCTTCTTGCTTTTGCACCAAAACTGGGAATCCCGTGAGAGCACGGGGGGTGTATAGGCAGAAGGGGAGGGGCTTCACACTTTTGTGTAATACTTTGTGCAGCCTCCGGAGGCATAGCCTATACACCCAATTGTCTGGGTCTCCCAATTAGAGCTAGAAGAAAAGGAATTTACGGTAAGTAAACAAAATTCCCTTCTTTTTGCGGCCAAACAATATCCAGTCACATGTTGGGGTATAGTCACACATTATAGGGCTTTTTTTTACCTATTCCCCTTTGGAAAACTGGATATGTGGGTTTAAAACATTTTAGTGGTAAAAAAAAATTTCTTTGTTGCTCCATTGGGAGACCCAGACAATTGGGTGTATAGCTTCTGCCTCCGGAGGCCACACAAAGTATTACACTTTAAAAAGTGTAACCCCTCCCCTCTGCCTATACACCCTCCCGTGCATCACGGGCTCCTCAGTTTTATGCTTTGTGTGGAAGGAGGCACACATCCACTCATGCATTCTCATATTAGTTATATCGGTTGGAAGAAAAGTGGGGCCCCCGGCATGTTCCCTTCTCACCCCACTACGTCGGCGGTGCTGTTAAGGTTGAGGTACCCATTGCGGGTGCAAAGGCCGGAGCCTCATGCTGTTTTCCTTCACCATCCCTTAGCGGCTCTGGGAGAAGTGGGATCCTGAGCGGTCATCCAGTTACTGGGACCGTGCTCCCTCCGCAGCCCCTGTGGGAATCTGCCGGACAGGAGTCTATTCATCCTCAGGGACCGGGCCCTGCATCTCTAAGGTACTGTGTCCCCATGGGGGCTGTGCATGGAGCGCCTTCATCCCGGACGCTGCAGCAGCTGCTGATTTGTGAAGACCGGCGGACTTCCGCGCCGACCGCGCCTGCTTGTCGGCCGCGGTCTTAAATTTAGTCCCCGGCTTCATTGCGGCCTAGTAGCAAAACTCCCGCCCCCGAGCCTGTCTGTCAGGGGTAAGGGCGGGACTGCCGACCTGACGTCGGATGTGAGGGCCGGAGCATCCTGTATGTTTCCTCCCCCCTCACTGATCACTGTGGGGACCCCAGATTCCCGCACTTTTCTAGCGCCGCCCACGGCTCCACTCCTCCCCAGAGAGCTCCGGCAGCCATTTTTTTTGGCATTCTGCCGGTGGAGGATTACCAGGAAAGAGCTCTGGCGGCGGACGCATTAGTTCAGGATTGGTCGCAGTTTCGACTACCTTATGTATTTCCTCCTCTGGCGATGCTGCCCAGAGTGCTGCGCAAAATCAGGTCCGACTGTCGTCGCGCCATTCTCGTCGCTCCAGATTGGCCGAGGCGGTCGTGGTACCCGGATCTGTGGCATCTCACTGTGGGTCAACCGTGGGCGCTCCCAGACCGCCCAGACTTGCTGTCACAAGGGCCGTTTTTCCATCTGAATTCTGTGGCCCTCAACCTGACTGTGTGGCCATTGAGTCCTGGCTCCTAGCGTCCTCAGGGTTATCTCAAGATGTCATTGCCACCATGAGACAGGCCAGGAAACCAACGTCCGCCAAGATCTATCACAGGTCTTGGAGGATCTTCTTATCCTGGTGCTCTGATAATGGTTTTACTCCCTGGCCTTTTGCCTTACCCACTTTTCTTTCATTCCTTCAATCCGGAATGGACAAGGGTTTGTCTCTCGGCTCTCTCAAGGGACAAGTATCGGCGCTATCTGTATTTTTTCAAAAGCGTCTAGCCAGGCTTCCGCAGGTCCGCACGTTCCTGCAGGGAGTTTGCCACATAGTCCCACCTTACAAGCGTCCGCTGGAACCCTGGGACCTTAACAGGGTGCTAACGGCTCTTCAAAAACCACCTTTCGAGCCGCTGCGGGATGTCTCTTTATCACGTCTTTCGCAGAAGGTGGCATTTCTAGTGGCAGTTACATCGCTCCGTAGAGTGTCGAAGCTGGCAACACTATCAGGTGCATACCTATGCTTCGGCAGACGCCAGTCTAGGTAGGCGAGTCCTTCAGGCGGCGGTTGCCCACCTGTAAGAGGGGGTCGTTTTCGGCTCTTTTTATCGAGGTATTCTTTTACCCACCCAGGGACTGCTTTTGGACGTCCCAATTGTCTGGGTCTCCCAATGGAGCGACAAAGAAGGGAATTTTGTTTACTTACCGTAAATTCCTTTTCTTCTAGCTCCTATTGGGAGACCCAGCACCCGCCCCTGTTCCCTTCGGGCTGTTTGTTCTTTTGTGTACACATGTTGTTCATGTTGAATTGTTCTTTTGGTTCATGGTTTTTCAGTTCTCCGAACATCCTTCGGATTGAATTTACCTTACACCAATTTATAAGTTTCCTCCTTCCTGCTTTTGCACCAAAACTGAGGAGCCCGTGATGCACGGGAGGGTGTATAGGCAGAGGGGAGGGGTTACACTTTTTAAAGTGTAATACTTTGTGTGGCCTCTGGAGGCAGAAGCTATACACCCAATTGTCTGGGTCTCCCAATAGGAGCTAGAAGAAAAGGAATTTACGGTAAGTAAACAAAATTCCCTTCTTTTTCTTCACAGACAAATAGTATAAAATTTTCCCCTCACCCATGACAGCACCATGTGAGAGAAGGATCCGCCCAGCGAGGACAGGAAACCATTCTGAAATAAAAGGGCGGTACCTCTCCCCTTCGTCAGTTGGTTTCCTGTCCTTGATGGGAGACCTTGTTCTGGAATACGGCGGTTGAAGTAAGACGTTTGAAGTACAGAAGCTGTATTTACCCAGCCCCGTCCGGTGTCCGGAAAAGCAGGGGGAGTCCTGCGGTGCCGTTCTTCGGGGCTGGAAGCGCCGTCCACCCGCCCTTAGTGAACCTGGTATCCGTGCGGGGGTGTGCGTTAGGGCCCATTAGGGGTTCCGAACCGCCGCTCCATCCTAACCCCAACCCCCCCCCCCCCTTGCGCTCCCCTGCTGCCTAGGACTTCCGAATGTGGCGCACTCTGGGACGCGCGCAAGGCATGCAGGGTACAGGAGGCGTACTTGCGTGACGTCTCCTGAAGAGGATGGCGGCGCCCATGCAGCAGCTGTGGCGGTGTTTCAGGGCAGACGCCGGCCATCTGGACACCGCTGGGCGCATTGAAACGGGTGGGGGGCACCTTATGGGACCGGAAGGTGGAGGAGCAGCACGGGTGCTCGTGCCTACATCCCAGGATGGCTTCAGAAAGGCAGCAGCACTCTGGAGCATCGGCAGCATAGCCGTATGAACAGTCACCGTTCTAAGTGAAACAGACCTGCCCAGCCTCAATAGCCAGAAGGGCAAATTCTCTTGTGGCTCCATGACTTCTGCGGGACCTGTGGATGTTCCGACGAAGCCTCCAGGACCGGTACCCTTGATCTCTGGTGGGGGAGTGATCTTCGTGAATGTCATCTGCATCATTAGGTGGCTCCTAAAATCCATACGGAGTGTCCCCTGTGCAGAGAGCCGATATGGCCTGCGGGCCGTGTCGGAGACCCCTTGTGTGGGGCATAGATGGCAATGTCTCTGCTTCGATCTATGGAATGCTGCATGCGAATGCTGCATGCGAGTTACAAATGTGTATATGTTGTGAGGTAGCGACCACCAATATGGTAAATGGTCGCTATATGTCGCAGTGGAGAAGGTCGCTGCGATATTAAACTGAAGAGGTTGCTATGGGACTTGTAGTTCCACAAAGGCTTGTTTCTGCATATAAGGGTCAGGTTCCTTTTAATAATGCCTGTGTGCTGTGCAGGTCTGGGAATCACTGACCTCCACCTGTGGGTGTGTCCAGTCTGATTTAGGAGACTCCGGTGTGTGTTCTGCAGAGTGACTGCAGAGCAGGGAGCTCTGGGTGTATTGTTGGAGGCTGTACACAGGGTTCTGGAATTCAGTCTGGGTTTAGACTGGAAGTAGTGTGCAAGCCAGGCTGGTTAGTGCTGTGGCTACTGGACCAAAGCTATCCTGGAGTGGAGAGACAGACGGGAGTCTGCAGAGTGTCTCTGGGTTCTTGGAACGAGCCACAGCAAGTGTTGTTCCCTGGCAGGAGCCAGTGTGTACAGGCGCCACACTTCCAATAGAGACCGTATTGGACTGGAAGCCCACGGTATGTGATTGTGCTATGTTTTTGCCTTAAGCCAGGAGAGGCCTGTTATGTTTAATGTTTACCGTTTATGACAAGTTTTTCATAAATGGCTGGAATTTTTTATGAAGATACTGTCGTCCTGTGGCCTTGCCTATGCCTACCTGAGCTAATCCTCACAATGTATTGCTATATGGTTTGTATCAGCCCCTTCCTTTGTGACAATTCAGCAGCGGCAGCCTCCACGGTTGGCAACACCCCTATGACATACAGCATAAGTTGGGGTCCATGCCTACAGATTGACATGTACACAGTGACAGCTCTGTCTTAACAGCTGTCACTAACAGTGACGTCCGTTACGGCACTCACTCTCCAGGTCCCATATGCACGCTCCTGTATGCACGCACTTGTGGGAAACATCAGCAGGAATTCTGAAGCCGGCTATTGCCAAATCCCTGAATGGCCCGTGATTTTCAGGATCTGGCTACAAACTATTGTAGTTCAGCTGAAGGATAAAACTCGGGAGTATATCTTTTTCTAAACTTACCACTGCTGCAGGGAGCAGCGGCATTCTTGCAGAGTCGTCAGCTGATGCTATCTGGCTGGGAGCCCGTTGTGCAGGATTGTCTAATCTGGCAGGAATGGCATTATGGTTGAAGGGCTGTCCCATATGCCTGCAAACCAAGCATGAATTATGTTCAGGGCCGTATGTCGCTCTGCTCCTTGTGGTAAATAGCTGGAAGATGCATTGGAGACCGTATCAGACGCCAAGCAGCCCTTCCAAAGGTTATCCCTTTTGTTCCAGCAGAGTAGATACTCAAGGTGTCAGAATAGGCCCTGGGGGCACTCTGCCATGCCATCATGTCTCTGAGACAACTATATCCCTGCGGGGCACTATGATATTGTGCTTACCGGCGGCTCCATGGGGCCTGTTCCACTCCAGGGCTCTCCAATGGCAAATCCTGTCTGCCAAACAAAAAAAAACAAAAAACAAAAGGAAAGCCCTTAGGAAGATATTTCAAAGGGGATGTCACTCTCCTTGCCAGTCAAGACTTCCCAGCTTTGGTGGACGTCCATAGGCAACCTGTCTGTGGGGTTCCTGGCTACCTCGGCATCTGAAGGTGGTCACTGCTGATGCCAGCCGGTACGGGATGCTCGCCTCCAGGTGCAGATATCCCTGGGCTGGTGGTCAGCGCAGGAAGCAGCACAGCCCTCGCCTCCTGACGCTAGGGTCTGAACGAGCACTAAATTCCCTTTCCCCCTCCCCCCCCCCCCCCCAGGGTCAGCTCGTTCGGTTGCTGTTGGTCATTCAGTGTACCGTCTCTTTCCTGTAACGCTGGGGGTCACTATCCCCATCCCTCATTCTGGCACCTTACGGTCTTACTGGGCGGGATGGAATCCCCCTCGGCTCTACACTTCACTTGATTCTAAATGCCAATGTTTGTTCCGTGGTCTCGTGGTAAGCTTGTGGCCTTGGATGTGTGAGCTTGTGGGTTTGATTCCCGATGGGCCATTCCTGTAGTTGACAGCTTACCTCAGGCGCCATCAACCGCAGCAAGGGGAATGATCCCTGAATCCGCGGATCTTTTCAACGGTAGTGGCTCTGTGGAGAATACCACGGAGAGACCTGTTTCCTCCAGGCTAAACTGGCATATAGACTTCTGGTTCCATGTTCCCAGCAGTCCAGCCCTTGCGGTGAATGCTCTTACATTCCATGGACCTTCGGAATAGCCTATGCATTTCCCCCTGTTGTCATGTTCTCGATGGTTCTCCAAGAGCTCGGGGAAGATCGGGCGAGGGTCCTTCCCCCTCGCCCCCTTCTGGCCCAAGGGGCTATGGCTCTCTCCTGAAGACATTCTGTCCCGGATCCTGGGGTTCTGCCGGGGATTCCAGATCTGTTAGAGCAGTTACCTGTGTTCCTCGTGCAGGAAATGGTTTTTTTCATTTCACAGCTTAGAACTTGAGAGGTTATTGCTGATGCGCAAGGGTTCTCCTCTGACCCGGTCTCTTCCTTGCGGAAGAGCCATAAGCCGGTTACGACTACACTCTATGGGAGAGGGTGGCAAAAGTTCCCCTTCTTGCAAATGGTCCCTTGGGTATGAGTTCCTATTCCATGAAAATTGGCATTCTTGCAGACGGGGTTGCTCTAGGATTTTAAGTGTACACTCTAGGGGTTCCTGTTCTGCCCTGGGAACCTTATACATTGGAAAACTGGCAGCAGACCGGTGGGTTCAAGGTTATTGGTTTTGTGAGTTCATGCCTGACAGTTCCACCGGGGGATCAAATTAGGGTTGGGCGCCCTCACAAGTCCTCCCTTTGAACCTATTGCAAAAAAAAAAAAAAATCTCCGACATTGAAAACGATTTTGCTCTGGGCCTTGGCGTTCGCTCGCAGAATTGGTGTTTACACGCCTTAACGGTAGTACGGCCCTACGCTCAGTTGTTCAATGATGGGCCGGGTCAAGTGTTAATAGGACCCTTCTCCCAATGGTCGCCTCTCGATTCCATAGCACGCAGGGTATAATCCTCCCTCCTTTTGCGGCCATCCTACAAATACAGGGGTAAAACAGATTCATACGTTGGAGGTTCATAGGGCCCTGCTTCTCTACATCTCAGTGACACATAGTGTGGGGAAAACAGTACTTTTTCATAGCCCTCTCTGTAGTAGGAAAGGTCTATGGATGTGAAACTGCGCTATCTCTAGGTGGATTAGGGAGGCCATTGCTTAGCCTACTCATCTAGTGGGGCTGCCTTCCCTGAGGGCTTAAGGGCCCTTTCCACCGGTGCGGTGTCGCCCTCCGGGGCTGAGAAGACGCAGGTATCTATTGACCAGATTTGTAGGACCGCTACCTGGTCTTCACATTCTCCTTTTTCTTCCGTCACTATCTGTTGGATCTATCCTCCTCGGCTGATCTCTCGTTTTGTAGAAGGGTGCTTGAGACGTTTGTCCCTCCCATATGTTATTCTCTGGAAATCTCTCACGTGGTGCTGTCATGGGTGAGGGGAAAACACCTCGGTTACTTACCGGTAGCCTGTTTTCTTCGGCGCTCCATTGGGAGACCCAGACGATTGGGTGTATAGCTACTGCCTCCGGAGGCCACACAAAGCATTACACTAAAAAGTGTAAGGCCCCTCCCCTTCTGGCTATACACCCCCCGTGGGATCACGGGCTGCTCAGTTTTCAAGCTTTGTGCGAAGGAGGTCAGACATCCACGCATAGCTCCACTGTTTAGTCAGCAGTAGCCCTCAGGGACACTCTGTGATCCCTTACTTGGACGATCTACTTGTCAAAGCACCCTCTCAAGAGGCATGCCAACTCAGCCTGAATGTTGCGCTGGAGACTCTCCAGACTTTCGGGTGGATCATCAACTTTTCAAAGTCAAATCTGTCACCGACTCAATCACTAACGTATCTTGGCATGGAGTTTCATACTCTCAGCGATAGTGAAGCTTCCGCTGGACAAGCAGCGGTCACTACAGACAGGGGTGCAGTCTCTCCTTCATGGTCAGTCGCACCCCTTAAGGCGCCTCATGCACTTCCTAGGGAAGATGGTGGCAGCAATGGAGGCAGTCCCGTTTGCGCAGTTTCATCTGCGCCCACTTCAATGGGACATTCTCCGCCAATGGGACGGGAAGTCAACTTCCCTGGACAGGAAAGTCTCCCTTTCCCAGACGGCCAAGGACTCTCTGCAATGGTGGCTTCTTCCCACCTCATTATCACAGGGAAGATCCTTCCTACCCCCATCCTGGGCGGTGGTCACGACAGACGCGAGTCTGTCAGGGTGGGGAGCAGTTTTTCTCCACCACAGGGCTCAGGGTACGTGGACTCAGCAGGAGTCCACCCTTCAGATCAATGTTCTGGAAATCAGGGCAGTGTATCTGGCCCTACTAGCCTTCCGGCAGTGGCTGGAAGGGAAGCAGATCCGAATTCAGTCGGACAACTCCACAGCGGTGGCATACATCAACCACCAAGGAGGGACACGCAGTCGGCAAGCCTTCCAGGAAGTCCGGCGGATTCTAAATGTGGGTGGAAGACACGGCATCCACCATATCCGCAGTTCACATCCCGGGCGTAGAAAACTGGGAAGCAGACTTCCTCAGTCGCCAGGGTATGGACGCAGGGGAATGGTCCCTTCACCCGGACGTGTTTCAGATTCCTTCCCCATCCCCCTGAGGGGCTCTGAGGAAGTGGGATCTTACCGGCCCCCAAGCCCTGAGGCCGGGCTCCATCCACAGACCCATAGAACCTGCTGGATACGGAGCCGGGGTACCGTTCAGGGACAAGGCCCTGCAACATTCAGGTACTCTGTGTCCCCGTATGGACAGGCCGCGCACACTCCAGACTTGCTGGGTGTGCTAGTGCGCCGGGGACAGTAGCGCTGCGCGCGGGGGTTACAGTCACTGCAGCTTCTCTGAGGGACTTTATGTGTTGGGGACCGCCGCGCCGGCCGCCCCTGGAGCGGCGGCGCGGCTGAGACTTGTGGTGCGCCGGGGACTTTGCGCCGACCGGACGGCGGCGCTTATAAATCTAGTCCCCGGCTTTTGCGGCCTAGCTCCGCTTCGTTCCCGCCCCCCACCCTGTCAATCAGGGAAAGGGAGAGACGCTGTTCTATAGTCAGCGCCGAGGGCTGGAGTCTTATTTACATACTCCAGCCCTCTCACTGGGCACAGTGGGACGCAAGTTTCCCGCTTTTCGTCTGAACACACCCAGGGCCCGCCCCTCTCCACAGGACGCCGGCAGCCATTCCTGCATGCATGCGTTCCTGGGGAACGGACACAGGCTCTGGGAGATCCAGACAAGGGATTCGGGCGACCACACACCCGCGTTAAGCGGGCGGTAAGCAGCACATTAGTGCTGGCCCCACTAGTGCCACAGTGTTATATTGGTGTACTTTTTCTCTGTACCATATATATATATATATATATAATATTGCACTGTAAGGTCGCTTCTTGGCTGTATACCCTATATTGCTCTGAGGAGACAACAACATGTCATCCGCAAAACGCAGGGGTGCCAAGACACAGGCTGTATCCGCTGCTTGTGCCGCTTGTGGGGCTGATCTACCGGCATGTTCGGTCCCTGTGCCACTTCGTCAGCCGGAGGCTATGGTGGTAGTGGCCCAGGCAGAGTCACCGGTGAACCCTGTTCCGGTGACGGGGACAGAGTTTGCAGTTTTTGCTGACAAGATGTCTGTGACTATGACAAAAATCCTAGAGACCTTGCAGGCCAGGCCAGTTACTCAGACCATGGACACTGCTGTGTCAATGTTCCCCGGTCCCCCTCAGTTGGAGCTAATCCGTGCTTCTAGGGGGTCCCAGGCATCCCAGGCTGAAGGCTCTGACTCGGATGACAGTCCCAGGCAGCCTAAGCGAGCTCGCTGGGAGAGACCCTCCACGTCATCACGCTGGTCAGGGTCTCAGCGAGACGAGTCTCTGCATGATGAGACAGAGGAGGGTGGTCAGGAGTCTAATCCTGAGACCGCTCTCAATCTGGATACTCCTGATGGTGACGCCATGGTAAATGACCTTATAGCGGCCATCAATAGACTGTTGGATATTTCTCCCCCAGCCCCTTCAGCAGAAGAGGCAGCTGCAAGGGCCGTTTTTCCATCGGAATTCTGCGGCCCTGAACCTGACTGTGTGGCCATTGAGTCCTGGATCCTAGCGTCTTCAGGATTATCCCAAGGGGTCGTTGCCACCATGAGACAGGCTAGGAAGTCCACTTCTGCTAAGATCTACCACAGAACGTGGAGGATTTTCTTATCCTGGTGCTCTGCACAAGGAGTATCCCCCTGGCCATTCGCGTTACCTACTTTTCTTTCCTTCCTGCAATCTGGGTTGGAAAAGGGCTTGTCGCTCGGCTCCCTTAAAGGGCAAGTCTCGGCACTATCCGTGTTTTTTTCAGAAGCGTCTAGCACGACTTTCTCAGGTGCGCACGTTCCTGCAGGGGGTTTGTCATATCGTCCCTCCGTACAGACGGCCGTTAGATCCATGGGATCTAAACAGGGTACTAGTTGCTCTCCAGAAGACGCCTTTCGAGCCTCTGAGGATGTTTCACTTTCTCGACTCTCACAGAAAGTGGCCTTTCTGGTAGCGGTCACGTCTCTTCGGAGAGTGTCTGAGCTAGCAGCGCTGTCATCCAAGGCTCCCTTCCTGGTGTTCACCAGGACAAGGTAGTGCTGCGCCCCATTCAGGAGTTTCTCCCTAAGGTGGTATCCTCTTTTCATTTTAATCAGGATATTTCCTTACCTTCCTTTTATCCTCATCCAGTTCATCGGTATGAAAAGGATTTGCATTTGCTAGATCTGGTGAGAGCACTCAGAATCTACATTTCCCGCACGGCGCCCCTGCGCCGCTCGGATGCACTCTTTGTCCTTGTCGCTGGTAAGCGCAAAGGGTCGCAGGCTTCCAAAGCCACCCTGGCTCGATGGATCAAAGAACCAATTCTTGAAGCCTACCGTTCTGCTGGGCTTCCGGTTCCATCAGGGCTGAAGGCCCACTCAACCAGAGCCGTGGGTGCGTCCTGGGCATTACGACACCAGGCTACGGCTCAACAGGTGTGCCAGGCAGCTACCTGGTCGAGTCTGCACACTTTCACCAAACATTATCAGGTGCATACCTATGCTTCGGCGGACGCCAGCCTAGGTAGAAGAGTCCTGCAGGCGGCAGTTGCCTCCCCGTAGGGGAGGGCTGTCTTTGCAGCTCTAACATGAGGTATTTCTTTACCCACCCAGGGACTGCTTTTGGACGTCCCAATCGTCTGGGTCTCCCAATGGAGCGCCGAAGAAGGGAATTTTGTTACCGTAAATTCCTTTTCTTCTAGCTCCTATTGGGAGACCCAGCACCCGCCCTGTTGTCCTTCGGGATTTTTGGTTGTTTTCGGGTACACATGTTGTTCATGTTGAACGGTTTTCAGTTCTCCGATGTTACTTCGGAGTGAATTTGTTTGAACCAGTTATTGGCTTTCCTCCTTCTTGCTTTAGCACTAAAACTGAGCAGCCCGTGATCCCACGGGGGGTGTATAGCCAGAAGGGGAGGGGCCTTACACTTTTTAGTGTAATGCTTTGTGTGGCCTCCGGAGGCAGTAGCTATACACCCAATCGTCTGGGTCTCCCAATAGGAGCTAGAAGAAAAGGAATTTACGGTAAGTAACAAAATTCCCTTCTTTCCAGAATCCATGACAGCACCCATATAATCCCTCCCTTTTCACCCTTAGTGTGCACTATTCTGGGTGTGCATGTGTGTTATAGTTGGTGATAGAACTTAACTCTAACGTTTGTTGGAGGTACTCTCAATTCTCGGTAATCAACTGACGAAGGGGAGAGGTTACTGCCCTTTTATTTCAGAATGGTTTCCGGTCTTCGCTGGGCGGATCCCTCTCTCACGTGGTGCTGTCATGGGTTCTGGAAAAACCGGCTACCGGTAAGTAACCGAGGTGTTTTGTCAATATACTCACTGCACCCCTGGATGAATTCATTGAGGAGCGCAGTTTGTAAAATAGGGTCACTTGTGTGGGGGTTTCTGCTGCTATGGCACCCTCATGGGCACAAACCATTTAAAAAGTATTAATTTCATGGCTCAACGTCATAACATTCTGTGACTTAACTGGGGGTTCATGGTGCTCACCAAACATCTGGAAGCCAGACCCCCTCAAGGAATTTATCTAAATACTGTAAACAAGAAGAAATGAGCGGACTCACAGATAATTGGGACCAGCAGGTCCTCCCCGTTCTCTTCCCCCTCCCCTTTCTGTTCCCCCCCCCCCCCCCCCCCTTTTCTGTTCTTTCCCCCTCCCTCCCCTTTCTGTTCTTCTCCCCCCCCCCTACTCCCCTTTCTGTTCTTCCCCCCCTCCCCTTTCTGTTCTTCTCCCCCCTCCCTCCCCTTTCTGTTCTTCTCCCCCCCCCCCCCACTCCCCTTTCTGTTCTTCTCCCCCCCTCCCTCCCCTTTCTGTTCTTCTCCCCCCCCCCCCCACTCCCCTTTCTGTTCTTCCCCCCCCCTCCCCTTTCTGTTCTTCCTCCCCCCCCTCCCCTTTCTGTTCTTCCTCCCCCCCCTCCCCTTTCTGTTCTTCTCCCCCCCCTCCCCTTTCTGTTCTTCCTCCCCCCCCTCCCCTTTCTGTTCTTCCTCCCCCCCCCCCTTTCTGTTCTTCCTCCCCCCCCTCCCCTTTCTGTTCTTCCCCCCCCCCCCCTCCCCTTTTCTGTTCTTCCCCCCCCCCCTCCCCTTTCTGTTCTCTTCCCCTTTTTCTTTTTTTTACGTTTGTAAATGGACACAAGTGTAACTACCTGCATTTACCACTATGATGAAGTGCAATGTTCCACTAAGGCTACATGTGCACGCTGCTTCTTTTTCGTGTTCACAAACTGCAGCCAAAACTGCACCTTGTCAGAGAGAGCCTGGAAATGTCACAAAAAATGTAGGTGCTTTTTTGGTGCGTTTTTGGCTGCAGTTTTGTCAACAATTGTTTCATGTATTTTCTTCGGCGCTCCATTGGGAGACCCAGACGATTGGGTGTATAGCTACTGCCTCCGGAGGCCACACAAAGCATTACACTAAAAAGTGTACGGCCCCTCCCCTTCTGGCTATACACCCCCCGTGGGATCACGGGCTGCTCAGTTTTCAAGCTTTGTGCGAAGGAGGTCAGACATCCATGCATAGCTCCACTGTTTAGTCAGCAGTAGCTGCTGACTATATTGGATGGAAGAAAAGAGGGCCCATGCTAAGGGCCCCCAGCATGCTCCCTTCTCACCCCACTCTTGTTGGCGGTGTTTGTTAAGGTTGAGGTACCCATTGCGGGTACGGAGGCTGGAGCCCACATGCTGTTTTCCTTCCCCATCCCCCTGAGGGCTCTGGTGAAGTGGGATCTTACCGGCCTCCAGGCTCTGAGGCCGGGCTCCATCCACAGACCCGGAGATCCTGCTGGATACGGAGCTGGGTACCGTCAGGGACAAGGCCCTGCAACATTCAGGTACTCTGTGTCCCCGTACAGACAGGCACAGACACACTCCAGCGTTGCTGGGTGTTCTAGTGCGCCGGGGACAGTAGCGCTGCGCGCTTGGGTTATACTCACTGCAGCTTAGCTGAGTGAGTTTATGTGTGGGGAACTACCGCGCCGGCCGCCCCCGGAGACTGCGGCGCGGCTGTGACTTGTGGTGCGCCGGGGACTTCGCGCCGACCGTGCTTTCTTCGGCGCTCTATTGGGAGACCCAGACGATTGGGTGTATAGCACTGCCTCCGGAGGCCACACAAAGCAATTACACTAAAAAGTGTAAGGCCCCTCCCCTTCTGGCTATACACCCCCAGTGGGATCACTGGCTCACCAGTTTTCTGCTTTGTGCGAAGGAGGTCAGACATCCACGCATAGCTCCACTGTTTGTAGTCAGCAGTAGCTGCTGGCTCTATCGGATGGAAGAAAAGAGGGCCCATATAGGGCCCCCAGCATGCTCCCTTCTCACCCGCGGTGGTGCTTGTAAGGTTGAGGTACCTATTGCTGGTACAGAGGCTGGAGCCCACATGCTGTTTTCCTTCCACATCCCCTGGAGGGCTCTGTGGAAGTGGGATCTTGCCGGCCCCGAAGCCCTGGGGCCGGGCTCCATCCACAGACCCATAGAACCTGCTGGATTGGGAGCGGGAGTGCCGTTCAGGGACAAGGCCCTGCAACTTTCAGGTACTGTGTGTCCCCGGCAGGCACGGACACTCTCAGGGCTTGCTGAGCGTTGTAGTGCGCCGGGGACAGTGGCGCTGTACGCTGGGGGTTAGGTCACTGCAGCTTTGCTGAGTGACGTTGTGTGTTGGGAACTACTGCGCCGACCGCTCCTGGAGCGGCGGCGCAGCTGCGACTTGTGGTGCGCCGGGGGCTTTGCGCCGACCGCGCTTTTACGGCGGCGGCGCTTCTAACTTTAGCCCCCGGCTTCTGCGGCCTAGCGCCGCTTCGTTCCCGCCCCCACCCTGTCAATCAGGGTAGGGGAGAGACGCTGCTCAATGGCAGCGCCGAGGGCTGGAGCTTTATTTACATGCTCCAGCCCTCTCACTAGGCGCAAGGGGAAGCAGACTTCCCGCTCTTCGTCGGTGTACGCCCAGGGCCCGCCCCCCCTCTCCACAAGGACGCCGGCAGCCATTACACATGCGATCTGGCTGGGGAAAGGCAGCAGGCTCTGGGAGACCCAGACTAGAGGGATTTCTGGCGACCACACACCGCTCCTAAGCGGGCGGTAAGCTGCACAGTAGTGCTGGCCCCACTAGTGCCTCAGTGATATATTAGTGTACTTTTTTCTTGGTACCATATATATATTTAGTTGCACTGTAAGGTCGCTTCTTGGCTGGACACCCTGTACTGCTCTGAGGAGGCAGCAACATGTCATCCGCAAAACGCAAGGCTGCCAAGGCACGGGCTGTGTGCACTGTTTGTACTGCATGTGGGGCTGATCTACCGGCAGGCTCCAATGATTCACATTGTGTGCAATGTTCAGTCCCAGTGGCACTTCGTCAGCCAGAGCCTATTGTGGTGGTAGCCCAGGCAGAGACGCCTGTGAACCCTGCCCCGGTGACGGGGACAGACTTTGCAGTGTTTGCTGATAAAATGTCTGAGGCTATGACAAAAATCCTGGAGACCTTGCAGGCCAGGCCAGTTCCTCAGACCATGGACACTGCTGTGGCTATGCTCTCTGGTCCCCCTCAGTTGGAACTAATCCGTACTTCAAGGGGGTCTCAAGCATCACAAGCTGAAGTCTCTGACTCAGATGACAGTCCCAGGCAGCCTAAGCGAGCTCGCTGGGAAAGACCCTCGACGTCATCACACTGCTCAGGGTCTCAGCGAGAAGAGTCTCTCTGTGATGAGACTGAGGACGGTGATCAGGATTCTAATCCTGAGGCCCCTCTCAATCTGGATGCCCCTGATGGTGACGCCATGGTTAATGACCTTATATCGGCAATTAATATACTGTTGGATATTTCTCCCCCAGCCCCTTCTGCAGAGGAGGCAGCTGCACAGCAGGAGAAGTTCCATTTCCTGTATCCCAAGCGTAAATTAAGTGCTTTTTTGGACCACTCTGACTTCAGAGAATCAATCCAGAAGCACGACGCTCATCCAGACAAGCGTTTCTCTAAACGTTCTAAGGATACCCGTTATCCTTTTCCCTCTGAAGTGGCCAAACGCTGGACCCAGTGCCCAAAGGTGGATCCCCCAATTTCCAAGCTTGCGGCTAGATCCATAGTCGCAGTAGAGGATGGCGCTTCACTTAAAGATGCCAACGACAGACAGATGGACCTTTGGTTGAAATCTGTCTATGAAGCTATCGGCGCGTCGTTTGCTCCAGCATTCGCGGCCGTGTGGGCACTACAAGCTATTTCAGCTGGTTTAGCACAGGTGGATGCTATCATGCATCCAGCAGTGCCACAGGTGGCGTCCCTAACTTCGCAAATGTCTGCGTTTGCGACCTATGCTATCAATGCTGTCCTAGAATCTACGAGCCGTACCTCTATGGCGGCCGCCAATTCTGTGGTTTTGCGCAGAGCCTTATGGTTAAAGGACTGGAAAGCAGATGCTGGTTCCAAAAAATGCTTAACCAGCTTGCCATTATCTAGAGACAGACTGTTTGGTGAGCCATTGGCTGAAATCATAAAACAGTCCAAGGGTAAGGACTCTTCCTTGCCACAGCCCAGAGCAAGTAAACCTCAACAGAAAAAGTGGCAGTCGAGGTTTCGGTCCTTTCGAGGCTCGGGCAAGCCCCAATTCTCCTCGTCCAAAGGGACTCAGAAAGGACAAGGGAGCTCAGATTCCTGGCGGGCTCACTCACGCCCCAGGAAAGCAAATGGAGGAACCGCTTCCAAGGCGGCTACCTCATGACTTTCGGCCTCCTCCCTCCGCATCCTCAGTCGGTGGCAGGCTCTCCCGCTTTTGCGACATTTGGCTGTCACAGGTCAAAGACCGGTGGGTAACAGACATTTTGTCTCGCGGGTACAGAATCGAGTTCAGTTCTCGGCCTCCACTTCGGTTCTTCAGAACCTCCCCACACCCCAACCGAGCAGATGCCCTGCTGCAGGCGGTGGACTCTCTAAGAGCAGAAGGAGTCGTGATCCCTGTCCCCCCTCTGGAACGGGGGCGAGGATTTTACTCCAATCTCTTTGTGGTTCCAAAAAAGGACGGCTCGTTCCGTCCTGTTCTGGACCTAAAACTGCTCAACAAGCATGTGAACGCCAGGCGGTTCCGGATGGAATCCCTCCGCTCAGTCATTGCCTCAATGTCCCAAGGAGATTTCCTAGCATCAATAGACATCAAAGATGCTTATCTCCACGTGCCGATTGCTACGGAGCACCAACGCTTTCTGCGCTTCGTGATAGGAGACGAACATCTTCAGTTCGTGGCTCTGCCATTTGGTCTGGCGACAGCCCCCCGGGTGTTCACCAAGATCATGGCAGCAGTGGTAGCAGTCTTGCACTCTCACGGACACTCTGTGATCCCTTACTTGGACGATCTACTGGTCAAGGCACCCTCTCAGGAGGCATGCCAACTCAGCCTGAATTTTGCACTGGAGACTCTCCAGGCGTTCGGGTGGATCATCAACTTCCCAAAGTCAAATCTGTCACCGACCCAATCACTAACGTATCTTGGCATGGAGTTTCATACTCTCTCAGCGATAGTGAAGCTTCCGCTGAGCAAGCAGCGGTCACTACAGACAGGGGTGCAGGCTCTCCTTCAAAGTCAGTCGCACTCCTTAAGACGCCTCATGCACTTCCTCGGGAAGATGGTGGCGGCAATAGAGGCGGTTCCGTTTGCGCAGTTTCATCTGCGTCCACTTCAATGGGACATTCTCCGCCAATGGGACGGGAAGTCGACATCCCTGGACAGGAAAGTCTCTCTTTCCCAGACGGCCAAGGACTCTCTGCAGTGGTGGCTCCTTTCCACCTCATTATCACAGGGAAGATCCTTCCTACCACCGTCATGGGCGGTGGTCACGACAGACGCGAGTCTGTCAGGGTGGGGAGCAGTGTTTCTCCACCACAGGGCTCAGGGTACGTGGACTCAGCAGGAGTCCAGCCTTCAGATCAATGTTCTGGAAATCAGAGCAGTGTTTCTTGCCCTACTAGCCTTCCAGCAGTGGCTGGAAGGGAAGCAGATCCAAATTCAATCGGACAACTCCACAGCGGTGGCATACATCAATCACCAAGGAGGGACTCGCAGTCGGCAAGCCTTCCAGGAAGTCCGGCGCATTATGATGTGGGTGGAAGCCACGGCCTCCACCATATCCGCAGTTCACATCCCCGGCGTAGAAAACTGGGAAGTAGACTTCCTCAGTCGCCAGGGCATGGACGCAGGGGAATGGTCCCTTCACCCGGATGTGTTTCAGGAAATCTGTCGCCGCTGGGGAAGGCCGGACGTCGACCTAATGGCGTCCCGGCACAACAACAAGGTCCCAACCTTCATGGCACGGTCTCGCGATCAAAGAGCTCTAGCAGCAGACGCCCTAGTGCAAGATTGGTCGCAGTTCCGGCTCCCTTATGTGTTTCCACCTCTGGCACTCTTGCCCAGAGTGCTACGCAAGATCAGATCCGATTGCAGCCGCGTCATACTCGTCGCTCCAGACTGGCCGAGGAGGGCGTGGTATCCGGATCTGTGGCATCTCACGGTCGGCCAACCGTGGGCACTACCAGACCGACCAGACTTACTGTCCCAAGGGCCGTTTTTCCATCGGAATTCTGCGGCCCTCAACCTGACTGTGTGGCCATTGAGTCCTGGATCCTAGCGTCTTCAGGCTTATCCCAAGGGGTCGTTGCCACCATGAGACAGGCTAGGAAGCCCACGTCTGCTAAGATCTACCACAGAACGTGGAGGATATTCTTATCCTGGTGCTCTGCTCAGAGAGTGTCTCCCTGGCCATTTGCATTACCTACCCTTCTTTCTTTCCTCCAATCTGGGTTAGAAAAAGGTTTGTCGCTCGGCTCCCTTAAAGGGCAAGTCTCGGCGCTATCCGTCTTTTTTCAGAAGCGTCTAGCACGACTTTCTAAGGTGCGCACGTTCCTACAGGGGGTTTGCCATATAGTTCCCCCGTACAAGCGGCCGTTAGATCCATGGGATCTGAACAGGGTACTAGTTGCCCTCCAGAAGCCGCCCTTCGAGCCTCTGAAGGAGGTTTCACTTTCTAGACTATCACAGAAAGTGGCTTTTCTGGTAGCGATCACATCTCTTCGGAGAGTGTCTGAGCTAGCAGCGTTGTCTTCCAAGGCTCCCTTCCTGGTCTTCCACCAGGACAAGGTAGTGCTGCGCCCCATTCAGGAGTTTCTCCCGAAGGTGGTATCCTCTTTTCATCTTAATCAGGATATCTTTTTGCCTTCGTTTTGTCCTCATGCAGTTCATCGGTATGAGAAGGATTTACATTTGTTAGATCTGGTGAGAGCACTCAGAATCTACATTTCCCGCACAGCGCCCCTGCGCCGTTCGGATGCACTCTTTGTCCTTGTCGCTGGTAAGCGCAAAGGGTCGCAGGCTTCTAAGGCCACCCTGGCTCGATGGATCAAAGAACCAATTCTTGAAGCCTACCGTTCTGCGGGGCTTCAGGTTCCATCAGGGCTGAAGGCCCATTCTACCAGAGCCGTGGGTGCGTCCTGGGCATTGCGACACCAGGCTACGGCTCAACAGGTGTGCCAGGCAGCTACCTGGTCGAGTCTGCACACTTTCACCAAACATTATCAGGTGCATACCTATGCTTCGGCGGACGCCAGCCTAGGTAGAAGAGTCCTGCAGGCGGCAGTTGCCTCCCCGTAGGGGAGGGCTGTCTTGCAGCTCTAACATGAGGTATTTCTTTACCCACCCAGGGACAGCTTTTGGACGTCCCAATCGTCTGGGTCTCCCAATAGAGCGCCGAAGAAGGGAATTTTGTTACTTACCGTAAATTCCTTTTCTTCTAGCTCTTATTGGGAGACCCAGCACCCGCCCTGTTGTCCTTCGGGATTTTTGGTTTGTTTGCGGGTACACATGTTGTTCATGTTGAACGGTTTTCAGTTCTCCGATGTTACTCGGAGTGAATTTGTTTAAACCAGTTATTGGCTTTCCTCCTTCTTGCTTTTGCACTAAAACTGGTGAGCCAGTGATCCCACTGGGGGTGTATAGCCAGAAGGGGAGGGGCCTTACACTTTTTAGTGTAATTGCTTTGTGTGGCCTCCGGAGGCAGTGCTATACACCCAATCGTCTGGGTCTCCCAATAAGAGCTAGAAGAAAAGGAATTTACGGTAAGTAACAAAATTCCCTTCTTTACGACGGCAGCGCTTATAAATCTAGTCCCCGGCTTCTGCGGCCTAGTTACGTTTCGTTCCCGCCCCCAGCCCTGTCAGTCAGGGAAGGGGAGAGACGCTGTACAATAGTCAGCGCCGAGGGCTGGAGTCTTAATTACATACTCCAGCCCTCTCACTGGGCACAGTGGGACGCCAGTTTCCCGCTCTTTGTCTGCAGCACGCCCACGGCCCGCCCCTCTTCACAGGACGCCGGCAGCCATTCCTGCACGCAGTCTGAGCTGGAGAACGGACATAGCCCTGGGAGACCCAGACAGGGGATTCTGGCGACCACACACCCGCTGTTAAGCGGGCGGTAAGCAGCACCTAGGTGCTGACCCCACTAGTGCCACAGTGTTGTTTTGTGTACTTTTGTCTGTACCTATATATTGCACTGTACGGTCGCTTCTTGGCTTATACCCCTATATTGCTCTGAGGAGACAACAGCATGTCATCCGCAAAAAGCAAGGGTGCCAAGGCACAGGCTTTATATGCTGCCTGTACCGCATGTGGGGCTGATCTACGTGCTCCAAGGGGGTCCCAGGCATCACAGGCTGAAGGCTCTGACTCGGACGACAGTCCCAGGCAGCCTAAGCGAGCTCGCTGGGAGAGACCCTCGGCGTCATCACGCTGGTCAGGGTCTCAGCGAGAGGATTCTCTGTATGATGAGACAGAGCGAGGTGATCAGGAGTCTAATCCTGAGACCGCTCTCAACCTGGATACCCCTGATAGTGACGCCATGGTGAATGATCTTATAGCGGCCATCAATAGACTGCTGGATATTTCTCCTCCAGCGGAGGAGGCAGCAGCACAGCAGGAGAAATTCCATTTCAGGTATCCCAAGCGTAAATTGAGTACTTTTCTGGACCACTCTGACTTCAGAGAAGCAGTCCAGAAACACCATGCTTATCCAGATAAGCGTTTCTCCAAACTGGCGTGGTCAAACGCTGGACCCAGTGTCCAAAGGTGGACCCCCCAATCTCCAGGCTTGCGGCTAGATCCATAGTTGCAGTGGAAGATGGGGCTTCACTTAAAGATGCCAATGACAGACAGATGGACCTTTGGTTGAAATCTGTCTATGAAGCTATCGGCGCGTCGTTTGCTCCAGCATTCGCAGCCGTGTGGGCACTCCAAGCTATTTCAGCTGGTCTGGCGCAGGTGGACTCTGTCATACGTCCATCAGTGCCGCACGTGGCGTCCTTGACCTCGCAAATGTCTGCGTTTGCGACTTACGCTATCAATGCGGTCTTGGACTCTACCAGCCGTACGTCAATGGCGTCCGCCAACTCTGTGGTTTTACGCAGAGCCTTATGGTTAAAGGAATGGAAAGCAGATTCTGCTTCCAAAAAATGCTTAACCAGTTTGCCATTATCTCAAGACAGACTGTTTGGTGAGCAATTGGCTGAAATCATTAAACAGTCCAAGGGTAAGGACTCTTCCTTACCCCAGCCCAGATCAAGCAAACCTCAACAGTGGAGGGGACAGTCGAGGTTTCGGTCCTTTCGACGCTCGGGCAGGGCCCAATTCTCCTCGTCCAAAAGGACTCAGAAGGAGCAGAGGAGCTCAGATTCCTGGCGGGCTCACTCACGCCCAAAGAAAGCAGCCGGAGGAACCGCTTCCAAGCCGGCTGCCTCATGACTTTCGGCCTCCTCTCTCCGCATCCTTGGTCGGTGGCAGGCTCTCCCGCTTTTGCGACATTTGGCTGCCACAGGTCAAAGACCGGTGGGTAACAGACATTTTGTCTCACGGGTACCGGATAGAGTTCAGTTCTCGTCCTCCGCCTCGGTTCTTCAGAACTTCCCCACATCCCGACCGAGCCGATGCTCTTCTGCAGGCGGTGTGCTCTCTAAGGGCAGAAGGAGTGGTGATCCCTGTTCCTCTTCAGGAACGAGGTCACGGTTTTTACTCCAATCTGTTTGTGGTGCCAAAAAAGGACGGCTCTTTCCGTCCTGTTCTGGACCTAAAACTGCTCAACAAGCACGTGAAAACCAGGCGGTTCCGGATGGAATCGCTCCGTCATTGCCTCGATGTCTCAAGGAGATTTCCTAGCATCAATAGACATCAAAGATGCTTATCTCCACGTGCCGATTGCTCCAGAGCACCAGCGTTTTCTACGCTTCGTTATAGGAGACGAACACCTTCAGTTCGTAGCCCTGCCATTTGGTCTGGCGACAGCCCCACGGGTTTTCACCAAGGTCATGGCAGCAGTGGTAGCAGTCTTGCACTCTCAGGGACACTCGGTGATCCCTTACTTGGACGATCTACTTGTCAAGGCACCCTCTCAAGAGGCATGCCTACACAGCCTGAACGTTGCGCTGGAGACTCTCCAGACTTTCGGGTGGATCATCAACTTTTCAAAGTCAAATCTGTCACCGACCCAATCACTAACATATCTTGGCATGGAGTTTCATACTCTCTCAGCGATAGTGAAGCTTCCGATGGACAAGCAGCGTTCACTACAGACAGGGGTGCACTCTCTCCTTCAAGGCCAGTCGCACCCCTTAAGACGCCTCATGCACTTCCTGGGGAAGATGGTGGCAGCAATGGAGGCAGTCCCGTTTGCGCAGTTTCATCTGCGCCCACTTCAATGGGACATTCTCCGCCAATGGGACGGGAAGTCGACGTCCTTAGACAGGAAAGTCTCCCTTTCCCAGACGGCCAAGGACTCTCTTCAATGGTGGCTTCTTCCCACCTCATTATCACAAGGAAGGTCCTTCCTACCCCCATCCTGGGCGGTGGTCACGACAGACGCGAGTCTGTCAGGGTGGGGAGCAGTTTTTCTCCACCACAGGGCTCAGGGTACGTGGACTCAGCAGGAGTCCACCCTTCAGATCAATGTTCTGGAAATCAGGGCAGTGTATCTTGCCCTACAAGCCTTCCAGCAGTGGCTGGAAGGAAAGCAGATCCGAATTCAGTCGGACAACTCCACAGCGGTGGCATACATCAACCACCAAGGCGGGACACGCAGTCGGCAAGCCTTCCAGGAAGTCCGGCGGATTCTGATGTGGGTGGAAGCCACGGCCTCCACCATATCCGCAGTTCACATCCCCGGCGTAGAAAACTGGGAAGCAGACTTCCTCAGTCGCCAGGGTATGGACGCAGGGGAATGGTCCCTTCACCCGGACGTGTTTCAGGAAATCTGTCGCCGCTGGGGAAGGCCGGACGTCGACCTAATGGCGTCCCGGCACAACAACAAGGTCCCAACTTTCATGGCACGGTCTCGCGATCACAGAGCTCTGGCGGCAGACGCCTTAGTGCAAGATTGGTCGCAGTTCCAGCTGCCCTATGTGTTTCCCCCTCTGGCACTCTTGCCCAGAGTGCTACGCAAGATCAGGTCCGATTGCCGCCGCGTCTTGCTCGTCGCCCCAGACTGGCCGAGGAGGTCGTGGTATCCGGATCTGTGGCATCTCACGGTCGGCCAACCGTGGGCGCTACCAGACCGGCCAGACTTACTGTCACAAGGGCCGTTTTTCCATCTGAATTCTACGGCCCTGAACCTGACTGTGTGGCCATTGAGTCCTGGATACTAGCATCTTCAGGATTATCTCAAGGGGTCGTGGCCACCATGAGACAGGCTAGGAAGCCCACGTCTGCTAAGATCTACCACAGAACGTGGAAGATTTTCTTATCCTGGTGCTCGGCACAGGGAGTGTCCCCCTGGCCATTTGCATTGCCTACTTTTCTTTCCTTCCTGCAATCTGGTTTGGAAAAAGGCTTATCGCTCGGCTCCCTTAAAGGGCAAGTCTCAGCGCTATCGGTATTTTTTCAAAAGCGTCTAGCACGACTTCCTCAGGTACGCACGTTCCTGCAGGGGGTTTGTCACATCGTCCCTCCGTACAAACGGCCGTTAGATCCATGGGATCTGAACAGGGTACTAGTTGCTCTCCAGAAGCCGCCCTTCGAGCCTCTGAGGGATGTTTCACTTTCTCGACTCTCACAGAAAGTGGCCTTTCTGGTAGCGGTCACGTCTCTTCGGAGGGTATCCGAGCTGGCAGCGCTGTCATCCAAAGCTCCCTTCCTGGTTTTTCACCAGGACAAGGTAGTGCTGCGCCCGATTAAGGAGTTTCTCCCTAAGGTGGTATCCTCTTTTCATCTCAATCAGGATATCTCCTTACCTTCCTTTTGTCCTCATCCAGTTCATCGGTATGAAAAGGATTTGCATTTGTTGGATCTGGTGAGAGCACTCAGAATCTACATTTCCCGCACGGCGCCCCTGCGCCGCTCGGATGCACTCTTTGTCCTTGTCGCTGGTAAGCGCAAAGGATCGCAGGCTTCCAAATCCACCCTGGCTCGATGGATCAAGGAACCAATTCTTGAAGCCTACCGTTCTGCTGGGCTTCCGGTTCCATCAGGGCTGAAGGCCCATTCTACCAGAGCCGTGGGTGCGTCCTGGGCATTACGACACCAGGCTACGGCTCAACAGGTGTGCCAGGCAGCTACCTGGTCGAGTCTGCACACTTTCACCAAACATTATCAGGTGCATACCTACGCTTCGGCGGACGCCAGCCTAGGTAGAAGAGTCCTGCAGGCGGCGGTTGCCTCCTCGTAGGGGAGGGCTGTTTTGCAGCTCTAACTTGAGGTATTAATTTACCCACCCAGGGACTGCTTTTGGACGTCCCAATCGTCTGGGTCTCCCAATGGAGCGCCGAAGAAGGGAATTTTGTTACTTACCGTAAATTCCTTTTCTTCTAGCTCCAATTGGGAGACCCAGCACCCGCCCTGTTTCCTTCGGGATTTTTGTTTTTTTCGGGTACACATGTTGTTCATGTTGAACGGTTTCAGTTCTCCGATGTTACTTCGGATTGAATTTGTTTAAACCAGTTATTGGCTTTCCTCCTTCTTGCTTTAGCACTAAAACTGAGCAGCCCGTGATCCCACGGGGGGTGTATAGCCAGAAGGGGAGGGGCCGTACACTTTTTAGTGTAATGCTTTGTGTGGCCTCCGGAGGCAGTAGCTATACACCCAATCGTCTGGGTCTCCCAATTGGAGCTAGAAGAAAAGGAATTTACGGTAAGTAACAAAATTCCCTTCTTTCAGTTCAAACAAGCCCATAATGCTTGTCTTGATCCGGCAAAATTTGCTTGTCCGGCGGCCAGATGGAACGTTGAGGGGAACGTTTTTGTACCCGGCAAAAATACGGATCTGGTGGGGTGTTTTATAGTTATAGCCTATGGACGCCGGATCATATGCCGGAAGCCGGCGCCGGTTTCGTTTTTGGGCATGCCCAGACTGTGTAAATAGTCTCGGTCGATCTCTCTGTCGGTCAGTCTCTCTCTCCCTCCCTCCCTCCTTTATACTCATCAATCACAGGTGCGGCGCTGCACGGTTCACACTGCTCTGGCGGCTTCTCTTTTGAAAATGCCGGCTGCTCATTATTCCATCACATTTTCCCTGCTTCCCCCGCCCACCGGCGCCTATGATTGGTTGCAGTGAGACACGCCTCCCCCTGAGTGACAGGTGTCTCACTGCACCCAATCACAGCAGCCGGTGGGCGTGTCACTATGGCGCATAGAAATAAATTAATTTAAAAAAAAAAAACTGTGCGGTTCCCCCCCCCCAATTTCAATGCCAGCCAGATAAAGCCATACGGCTGAAGGCTGGTATTCTCAGGATGGGGAGCTCCACGTTATTGGGAGCCCCCCAGCCTAACAATATCAGTCAGCAGCTGCCCAGAATGGCCGCATCCATTAGATGCGGCTGTTCTGGGACAGTACCCGGCTCTTCCCGATTTGCCCTGGTGCGTTGGCAAATCGGGGTAATAAGGAGTTATTGGCAGCCCATAGCTGCCAATAAGTCCTAGATTAATCATGTCAGGCGTCTCCCCGAGATACCTTCCATGATTAATCTGTAAGTTACCGTAAATAAACACACACTTGAAAAAATCCTTTATTAGAAATAAAAAACACTAACAAATTCCCTCGTTCTCCCATTTAATAAACAACATTTAATAAAGCCCTCCATGTCCAGCGTAACCCAGGATGGTCCAGCGTCGCTTCCAGCTCTGCTGCATGGAGGTGACTGGAGCAGCAGCAGACACCGCCGCTCCTGTCAGCTCCACGCAGCAAATGAAGACAGCCGCGCGATCAGCTGATGATGTCACTGAGGTTACCCGCAGCTACCGCTGAATCCAGCGGTGGCCGCGAGTAACCTCAGTGACAGCTCATCTGATCGTGCGGCTCACCTCATTTGGTGGCTCTGGCAGCTGAAAACATTGATTTTTTTTTTTTTTTTTTTTTTTTTTTTTTTTTCCCCCCCCTCTCGCTGCTGCCGCTGATAGTCACGTCCTCCACATCATCTCCCCTGTGTGTGCACGCTGGGGACAGCGGTACTTCGGGGAACACGTGGAGGACGGGACTATCAGTGGAAATTTTGGAAATATACTTACCAATTCAATTAGCTTCCTTACATTAATCTGCATATGTTGATACCAGGTCATGTCTTCTGCTGCACTCCAAAGTACTGCTCCTACACTATTTAGCATGGAACAATGGGGTTTCCACTTGCCTGTTACCTCACTTCCTGACAAATCACCTGCGTTTTTGGCACCAAAAACTCAGGTAAATTGCACCACTTTAGATAGCATGCATTTTTTCTGCGTTTTTGATGCCCTCATTGATTTCAATGGGTGACAAATGTTGACAAAAACGCAGGAAGAATGAACATTCTGCATTTTTTGTCACAAACTTTTAACAAAAAAAACGCTGACAAACTGCAATGTGCGCATAGCAAATCTGACTTCTCATAGACTTTGCTGGGAAGTCAAATGTCAGAAAGTTCTGACAAACTGCAGCCACAAACGCAGCAAAAAAGCAGTGTGCGCATGTAGCCTAAGGCTGCTGGGACATGAAAGCATTTCAAAGTTACTACCACATAGTGACATGTTAGAATTGAAAAACAAAAAAAAAAGTTGGTGGTAAGGTGTTAAAACATATTGACATGAATTTTTGCAATTGAATTCTCTAAATGGGATGTATCAAACTACATATGGAGAAAGCATTTTCTGACATTCTTCTGCAGGTCTGTTATGTTAGACCATGGTACTTGTAGCTGATAACTGGCATTCTTATGGCAAGGGGGGTCACAAAGAGCTGTTGTAAATTTTCTGGTCTTCGAGCGTTGTTTTGCAAAATTTTTTTTTTCCCAATTTCAGATTGAGAAAGAGGAGCAAGCTGCTGCTGAGAAAGCTACCACAAAGGAGGAATACCAGGGTGAATGGACTGCACCGGTTCCAGAATTTAATACAACTGAAGTTGCTGATTGGTCAGAGGGCGTTCAGGTTCCTTCAGTGCCCATTCAACAGTTTGCTGGTATGGAGTTGTTTTTATTGTTAAATAAATATAAATAAAATGCATCAACACTTAATCTACTTTTAATTTTCTAACCTAGATCGCCCAGAACTTGCAACAGCTCCCAAAGTTCCAGGTAAGAAGTTGTTTTATTCTACAATAAAAATAAATAGATCGTAACTTAGTTTCTCTGTACAAGTAAAATGCTGTCTGCATGACTTTATAATTTAAAGAGAGGCTGTAATTAAATTTACACATTTGGTGAAGAAATCCACTTTGGTGGTTCTTAAATCACAATTTGAAGTTTTATACTAATTTCAGTATTTCTATATGTATATAAAAAAAATCTTGAATTGCTGTTTAGTGATTCTGCCTCACATAAAGTAGAACATAAAGTGATAAAAAAAATATTATGACACTTATTTCACCGCACTGGGATTTTTTCCCCCCTGTTATTTCAAAAGTAATATAAAAAATTATTTACCAATCTGCACTAGTCAGAGTATAATTAGGGATTTTTATTTGACCAAGAAAGTTTAAAAATATTTTGGATCAGGATATTAATAAAATATTCAGAATAAATAACTAGTTATGCATTAAATTGCACAATATTGGTGATATGTCACTACAATCTGGATAGAGCCGCGGCCGGTGGCTACCATCCACTAAAACATCCAATGCATCTGTTAAATGTCCACAATTGGTTCAGTTTTAATTTTATCGTTGCTTTCTTTAAAGGGATCCTGTCACCTAGAATATGCGTTCTGGGCTATCAGCAGACTCATGTGTGCCCTAATTACACCTTCCCTACCCATCCCTGTGCTGTAAAGTTGTATAATATGAAAGTAATAAACGTTTTATTACCTTCATATTTCGTATGTAAATAGCAGGGAATGTGGACACAGGGGCGGCGCCTTGCCCTATGGACGTCTGCATATTTCCGTGGTATCACGCCCCTGTTGGCGTGATAGCATGGAGTCACATGAGCGAAGTCACCAGCGCTCATTCTATCCTGCGCACATTGCAGCAGGCTTCTTTTCCAGGTGTTCAATCGCTGGCTTCAGACGCTCACTGCGCATGCGCAGTGCGCGTCTGAAACTTGACAAGGAAAACCCAGAAGAGAAGCCTGCCGAAAGGCTCGCAGGATAGAATGAGCAATGGGGACGTCGCTCCATGATATCACGCCCACAGGGGCGTGATACCACGGAAATATGCAGACGTCCATAGGGCAAGGCGCAGCCCCTGTGACCACATTCCCTGCTATTTACATACGAAATATGAAGGTAATAAAATGTTTTTTGCTTTCATATTATAAAATTTCTTTATCGTTACTTTGGGAGACCCAGACCATGGGTGTTTAGCTTCTGCCTCCGGAGGACACACAAAGTACTACACTAAAAAGGGTAGCTCCTCCCCCTGAGCTTATACACCCCCTGGTGAGCAGACCCAGCCAGTTTATCGCTTTGTGTTCAGGAGGCATACATCCACACATGCATTCTCATATGATTTTTTCCTTTTGGAACGAGATTGAAGAGTGGGGTCCACGTCTGGACCCCCGGCATGTCCCTTCTCACCCCACTGTGTCGGCGGTGTTGTAAGGTTGATTCCTAGGCTGGAGCCTTTACATGCCGTGCTCCTTCACCATCCCTCCTGGGCTCTGTCTTGAAGTGGGAGGCAGCACGGTCTCTATGCTTGGCAGGAGACCGGTCTCCATCCGCAGCCCTTCAGGACCCTACTGGACCGGAGCACTCATCCCCAGGGACTTGGCCCTGCGTCTCAGCAGATAAGTACCTGAGACGTTTAGACTTCGGGGTCCCTGTACTTTATTGTTGGGGGAGAGTGTGCTTATTGTGTTTACTGACATTTCCGGCGGGTTCTCTAGCTGTTGCCTGAGAACCGCGCCGATGGTGCCTGCGCGACTGCCGAGCCGCTCAAATTTAGGCCCCGGCTTCGCCGGAGGCCTAGTTTCTGTTTCACTGCCCTCGCATGTCACTCATGCAGAGGGACAGGCTCGGCTCCTCCCGGCGGCCGTTCTGTACAGGGGAGGGACACTCCCCACTGCAGTGTGTCCCCTCCCCTGTAGGTCTCTATGGCCCTCCAGATCCCGCTCCTCAAGCAAGTCCCGCCCCCTCTCTTCGCTCCGGCGGCCATTTTCTCAGAGCCCCCACTCCAGCAGCATGTCTCACACGAGGAGCAAGGCCCCAAAGCTTTATGCTGTATGCGCTGCATGTAAGCCCCTGCTGCCTAAACCGAGCTCCTTCCCACATTGTGATGCCTGCTCTAACTTGGCGGTGCCACAGCCTGGAGTCTCACCCCCAGTGGTTTCTCAGGCTGCTCCTGCTCCTGTGGCTGAACCCCTGGCTTGGGTAGAATCCTTTTCTAGGTCTATCTCCCAGTCTTTTGCTGAGTCCATGGGACTTCTGTCCAGGACGTTGATGAATATGCATCAGCCCCCTTCACAGGGTGCCTCTGCTGCTAGGGGTCCCTCAGGACCGGAGTTCAGAGGATTCATCATCAGGGCCCAGACCCCGTCCTCCTAAGAGACGCAGGGTTCCCTCTCCCTCCTCCTCCCGTGGCTCTGATTCCAGAGCTGACTCGCTGGATGAGGAGGATGCCTTTACAGGGGGCTCTGAGGATAACTCCATGTGCCCCATTGATTTGTCCGAAAGTGACTCAGATCTTAGTGACTTGATTGCTTCTATTAATTCTGTACTGGATCTCAATCCGCCAGTATCAGAGGAGCAACCCTCTCTGGCAGAAAAGCACCAGTTTACCTTGCCTAAGAGAGCAAAGAGTGTGTTCTTTAACCACTCCAGTTTTCAGGCCGCTGTGACCAAGCCCAGGGCCTGTCCTGACAAGCGCTTCCCAAAGCATGGTTCTGATGACCGTTTTCCCTTTCCACCTGAGGTGGTCAAGGAGTGGGCTCAGTCC
This sequence comes from Anomaloglossus baeobatrachus, assembly GCF_048569485.1. NCBI lineage: Eukaryota > Metazoa > Chordata > Amphibia > Anura > Aromobatidae > Anomaloglossus > Anomaloglossus baeobatrachus. Next base: position 121,300,882 of record NC_134360.1, on the reverse strand, counting down.
CCAGAGGTAGACCCTCCGGTGTCTAGGCTCTCAGCCCGGACCGTTGTCGGTGGCTGATGGCACTTCCCTTAAGGATTCCACTGACCGCCAGATTGACCTTCTGGCCAAATCCGTGTATGAAGCGGCGGGGGCCGCGTTTTCTCCAACTTTTGCAGCAGTGTGGGCTCTCAAGGCCATCTCTGCTTCTCTAGAGGAGATGCATTCCCTCACCAGGGAATCTATGCCCGAAATGGATGCCTTAACTTCCCAAGCTTCGGCCTTTTTATCCTATGCCATGTCTGCCATGCTGGAGGCTTCTCACCGCACTGCGGTGGCTTCGGCTAATTCCCTCGCTATCCGCAGAATCTTGTGGCTTCGAGAGTGGAAGGCAGATGCTTCTTCAAAGAAGTACCTTGCTGGGCTCCCTTTTGCTGGGTCCCGGCTGTTCGGAGAACAGCTGGATGAAATTAAGGAAGCTACTGGCGGGAAGAGTACTTCCATGCCTCAAACTAAAGCCAGGAAACCTGTCCAGGGTAGGAATCAGACGAGGTTTCGCTCCTTTCGTTCCTCCAACTGGTCGTCCTCTAAGCCCTCGGCCTCGTCCGCTAACTCAGCCAAGGACCAGAAATCCAACTGGCGCACAAAAGCGCGTCCAGAGAAGACCGCAGGAGCTGCTGCCACTAAGGCAGCCTCCTCGTGACTATCTACCCGCTCCAGCAACGTCCTTAGTCGGTGGCAGGCTCTCCCACTTTGGCGACGCTTGGTTTCAACACGTCTCCGATCAGTGGGTGCGGGATATCATCTCCCACGGCTACAGGATAGAATTCTCTTCCAGTCCGCCAAACAGATTTTTTTTCTCTCAACTCCCCCCTGCTCCAAGGCCGCCGCCTTCTCACAGGCCGTGGCAGCCTTACAGGCCAATGGAGTAATTGTACCGGTTCCCGCCCGGGAACGGTTCAGAGGTTTCTACTCAAATCTCTTCCTAGTTCCCAAAAAGGACGGTACCTTCCGGCCCATCCTGGATCTCAAGCTTCTCAACAAGCATGTTCAGGTGCGGCGCTTTCGCATGGAGTCTCTGCGATCAGTCATTGCTTCAATGACCCAAGGGGATTTCCTGGCATCCATCGACATCAGAGATGCCTATCTGCATGTGCCAATTGCAGTGTCACACCAGCGTTGGCTACGTTTTGCAGTAGGAGAAGATCACTTACAATTCGTGGCTCTCCCCTTTGGGTTGGCCACGGCCCCTCGGGTATTCACCAAGGTCATGGCAGCAGTGATTGCAGTTCTGCACCTCCAGTGGTTGGCAGTGATTCCTTACCTGGGCGACCTAGTCAAGGCTTCATCCAGCGCAGACTGTCAGCGGAGTGTCTCGCTCACTCTCTCCACTCTAGCTCAATTCGGGTGGCTGGTCAATCTGCCCAAATCCTCTCTGACTCCGACCGAGTCTCACGTACCTAGGGATGCAGTTCGAGACCTTGACGGCACTTGTGAAGTTGCCCTTAGTCAAACAGCAGTCCCTTCAGCTAGCGGTGCGCTCTCTGCTGAGGCCCCGCCGTTATACCCTCAGGCGTCTGATGCAGGTGCTGGGTCAAATGGTGGCGTCCATGGAGGCTGTTCCCTTTGCCCAGTTCCATCTGCGCCCCCTGCAGCTGGACATTCTCCGCTGTTGGGACAAGCGGCCTTCCCCCTTACACAGGTTAGTGGCTCTTTCGCCACAAACCAGGAGCTCTCTTTAGTGGTGGCTTCGGCCCCTCTCCCTGTCTCAGGGGCGCTCCTTCCTGGCCCCGTCCTGGGTGATTCTCACCACGGATGCCAGTCTATCCGGCTGGGGAGCGGTATATCTCCACCACAGGGCGCAGGGCACTTGGACTCCGTCCGAGTCAGCCCTTTCAATCAATGTGCTGGAAACCAGAGCCGTGCTTCTAGCTTTTCACCACCTGTTGGCGGGCAGGCACATTCGAGTCCAGTCAGACAAACGCGACAGCGGTTGCCTACATCAATCACCAAGGTGGGACACTCAGCCGCCTGGCGATGTTGGAAGTACAACGCATCCTTCAATGGGCGGAGGACTCCAACTCCACCATATCCGCAGTCCACATCCCAGGCATGGAAAACTGGGAGGCAGATTATCTCAGCCGTCAAACCGTGGACGGTGGCGAGTGGTCCCTGCACCCGGCAGTGTTTCAGTCAATCTGCCGCAAATGGGGCACTCCGGACGTGGACCTAATGGCATCCCGTCACAACAACAAGGTTCCAGTTTACGTGGCTCGCTCCCACGACCCTCAGGCATTCGCCGCGGACGCACTGGTTCAAGACTGGTCCCAGTTTCGTCTGTTATACGTGTTTCCCCCTCTAGCTCTCTTGCCCAGAGTTCTGCGCAAGATCAGAATGGAGGGCTGTCGAGTCATCCTCATTGCACCGGACTGGCCCAGGCGAGCTTGGTATCCAGACCTGCTCAATCTGTGCGTAGAGATGCCGTGGCATCTCCCGGACCGTCCAGACCTACTCTCACAAGGTCCGTTTTTCCGCCTGAATTCTGCGGCTCTCAAATTGACGGCGTGGCTCTTGAGTCCTGGATCTTGACGGCTTCTGGTATCCCTCCTGAAGTCATCTCCACTAGGACTCGGGCCCGTAAGTCTTCCTCCGCTAAGATCTATCACAGGACTTGAAAAATTTTCCTCTCCTGGTGTCGCTCTACTGACCATCCTCCTTGGCCATTCTCCTTGCCGACCCTTCTGTCTTTTCTATAGTCCGGTCTGCAGCTAGGACTGTCCCTCAACTCTCTCAAGGGACAAGTCTCAGCTCTGTCAGTTCTGTTCCAGCGGCGTCTCGCTCGGCTGGCTCAGGTCCGCACCTTCATGCAAGGCGCGTCTCACATCATTCCGCCTTACCGGCGGCCCTTGGATCCCTGGGACCTTAATTTAGTTCTCACGGTTTTGCAGAAACCCCCCTTTGAGCCTCTTAGGGAGGTCTCTTTGCATAGTCTTTCACAGAAAGTGGTTTTTCTGGTGGCCATAACTTCCCTCAGGAGAGTCTCTGATTTGGCCGCGCTCTCTTCAGTCACCTTTTTTAGTTTTTCATCAAGACAAGGTGGTTCTCTGTCCGGCTCCTGTTCATCGCTTTGAAAAAGCGCTGCATACTCTGGATCTGGTGCGTGCGCTCCGGATCTATGTGTCTCGTACCGCTGCTCTTAGGCGGTGCACTTCTCTTTTTGTGCTAACCACAGGTCGGCGCAAGGGCCTCTCTGCTTCTAAGCCGACTTTGGCCCGTTGGATTAGATCGACCATTTCGGACGCCTACCAGAGTTCTCAGGTGCCTCCCCCGCCGGGGATCAAGGCACATTCGACCAGAGCTGTTGGTGCCTCTTGGGCTTTCAGGCACCAGGCTACGGCTCAACAAGTCTGTCAAGCTGCCACTTGGACTAGCCTCCATACCTTTTTGAAGCACTACAAAGTGCATGCTCATGCTTCGGCAGATGCAAGCTTGGGCAGACGCATCCTTCAGGCGGCTGTCGCCCATTTGTGACGTTAGGTTCTGCCTACTTCTTAGTTTTTCTGTTTATTCCCACCCATGGACTGCTTTAGAACGTCCCATGGTCTGGGTCTCCCAAAGGAACTATAAAGAAAAAGAGAATTTCTTCATCGTTCCTTATGGGAGACCCAGACCATGGGTGTATAGCTTCTGCCTCCGGAGGACACACAAAGTACTACACTAAAAGTGTAGCTCCTCCCTCCGAGCATATACACCCCCTGGATGACAAATCTAACCAGTTCAATGCTTTGTGTTCAGGAGGTCACACACACACATGCATCCTCTGATTTTTGATTTCAAAGATTTGGAAGAAAAGCGGGTCCAGTCTGGACTCCCGGCATGTCCCTTCTCACCCCACTGTGTCGGCGGTGCTGTTAAGGTTGACTTTACAAGGCTGGAGCCTTCACATGCCGCGCTCCTTCACCATCCCCTGAGGCTCTGGCTTGAAGTGGGAGCCATCACGGTTCTCTCTGCTTTGCAGGAGACCGGTCTCCATCCGCAGCCCTGTCAGGATCCTGCCGGACGGAGCGTTTACCCCCCCCTCCAGGGACCTGGCCCTGCGTCTCATAAGCTAAGTATTGAGACGTTATTCAGGGGTCCCGGGTATATTTATTGTGGGGAGAGTGTGTTTTGTCACTTTGCTGTGATTTCCGGCCGGTTCTCTGTTTTTTTTCCTGAGAACCGCGCCGAGGGTGCCTGCTCGTCGGCCGCATGGAAAAATCTAGGCCCCGGCTTCAGATGCGGCCTAGTTTCGTTTTCAATTCCCCTGCATGTCAGTCATGCAGGGGAACAGTGCGGCACCGCCCACCGGCCATTCAGCAGAGGGGAGGACACTCCTCTCTGAGGAGATGTTTCCCTCCCCTGTATCTCCTTGGCCCTCCGGTTCCCGCTCTTGGGCTAAACCCCGCCCCCCCCTCCTCACTCCGGCGCCATGCGTTCACTCACTGATCGGCGCTGGCTGCTGCAACTTCTGCATCACTGGGGGTCCGAGCTGGGAATCCGGAGGGCACACAAAAACCGGTCTGGTAAGCCACAACCTCTGGTTGTGGGCTTTATTATACACTCTCAGGGGGTCATTCTAAAGGAGTGTGTTTCTTACTGCAGAGCCTCCACCTCAGCAGCATGTCTCTCACTAGGAGCAAGGCTGCAAGGCTGTACTCTATATGCACTGCTTGTCAGCTCATTCTGCCTGAACCGAGCACATATCCACATTGTGATGCCTGCTCTAATATGGTGGTGCCTCAGCCTGGAGCCTCCTCAGGGGTCCCTCCGGCTGCTCCGGCCCCGGTGGCTGAACCCCCGGCTTGGGTAGCATTGTTTTCTAGAGCTATCTCCCAGTCTTTTGCCGACTCTATGGGACAGCTGTCCCGGACTCTGCTGACCATGCATCAGCCCCCCTCTCAGGGCGCCTCTGCTGCTCCGACTCGCTCTGCAGAGCTAACAGAGCATGTTTTAGGACCCCGTCCTCCTAAACGGAGACGCAGGGACTCTTCTCCTTCCTCGTCCCACGGCTCTGATTCACGAGCTGAATTGCAGGGCAAGGAGGATACTTTTACTGTGGGCTCAGACGCTACCTCCATGTACCCCATTGATTTATCTGAGGGTGATGCGGATGTTAGTGACTTGATTGCATCCATTAACTCCGTACTGAACCTCAATCCACCAGTGTCAGAGGAACAAGCCTCTCTGGTAGAAAAACACCAGTTTACCTCACCTAAGAGAGCAAGGAGTATGTTTTTTAACCACTCCAGTTTTCAGGCCACTGTTACCAAGCCCAGGGCCTGTCCTGACAAACTCTTCCCAAAGCGTAGTTCTGATGACCGTATTCCTTTTCCACCAGAAGTGGTCAAGGAGTGGGCTCTCTCACCAAAGGTAGATCCTCCGGTGTCTAGAATCTCAGCCCGGACAGTCGTATCTGTGGCCGATGGCACCTCTTAAGGATCCCACTGACCGCCAGGTTGACCTTCTGGCCAAATCTGTATATGAGGCGGCAGGAGCCTCGTTCTCCCCGTCCTTTGCAGCAGTGTGGGCTCTTAAGGCAGTCTCTGCTTCTCTGGCGGAGATACATTCCCTCGCCAGGGACTCTATACCCGAGATGGTTGCCTTAACTTCCCAGGCTTCGGCTTTTTCATCCTATGCCATGTCTGCCATTCTGGAGGCTTCTCACCGCACGGCGGTGGCTTCCGCTAATTCCCTCGCGATCCGCAGGATCTTGTGGCTTCGAGAGTGGAAAGCAGACGCTTCTTCCAAGAAGTATCTTGCTGGGCTCCCCTTTGCTGGGTCCCGGCTGTTCGGTGAACAACTGGATGAAATTATTAAGGAAGCTACTGGCGGGAAGAGTACTTCCTTGCCACAAACTAAAACCAGGAAACCTGTTCAGGGCAGGAACCAGTCGAGGTTTCGTTCCTTTCGTTCCTCTAACTGGTCATCCTCTAAGCCCTCAGCTTCGTCCACCAACTCAGCCAAGGATCGAAAACCCAGCTGGCGCGCGAAGCCGCGTCCTCAGAAGAACGGAGGAGCCGCTGCCACTAAGGCAGCCTCCTCTTGACTATCTGGCTGCGCCAGCAACATCCTTGGTCGGTGGCAGGCTCTCCCACTTTGGCAACGTGTGGTTTCAACACGTCTCCGATCAGTGGGTGCGGGATATCATCTCCCACGGCTACAGGATAAAATTCTCTTCCAGTCCGCCAAACAGATTTTTTCTGTCCACTCCCCCCTGCTCCAAAGCCGCCGCCTTCTCACAGGCCGTGGCATCCTTGCAGGCCAACGGAGTAATTGTTCCGATTCCCACCCGGGAACGGTTCAGAGGTTTCTACTCAAACCTCTTCCTAGTCCCCAAGAAGGACGGTTCCTTCCGGCCCATCCTGGATCTCAAGCTTCTCAACAAGCATGTTCAGGTGCGGCACTTTCGCATGGAATCTCTGCGATCGGTCATTGCCTCAATGACCCAAGGAGATTTTCTAGCATCCATCGACATCAGAGATGCCTATCTGCATGTGCCAATTGCAGTTTCACACCAGCGTTGGCTACGTTTTGCAATCGGAGAGGAACATTTCCAATTCGTGGTTCTCCCCTTCGGGTTAGCCACGGCCCCTCGTGTTTTCACCAAGGTCATGGCAGCAGTGGTTGCGGTTCTGCATCTCCAGGGGTTGGCAGTAATCCCTTACCTGGACGACCTTCTAGTCAAGGCCTCATCCAGTGCAGACTGTCAGTGGAGTGTTTCGCTCACTCTCGCCACACTTGTTCAATTCGGGTGGCTTGTCAATCTGCCCAAGTCCACTCTGACCCCGACCCAGAAACTTACGTACCTAGGGATGCAATTCGAGACTCTGCCGGCACTTGTAAAGCTGCCCTTAGTCGAACAGCAGTCCCTTCATCTGGCGGTGCGTTCTCTGTTGAAGCCCCGCCGTCATTCCATCAGGCACCTCATGCAGGTGCTGGGTCAGATGGTGGCGTCAATGGAAGCGGTTCCCTTTGCCCAGTTCATCTGCGTCCTCTGCAGCTGGACATTCTCCGCTTTTGGGACAAGCGGACCTCTTCCTTGCACAGGCTAGTGGCTCTGTCGCCACAGACCAGGAGCTCTCTCCAGTGGTGGCTTCGGCCCCTCTCTGTCTCAGGGACGCTCCTTCCTGACTCCGTCCTGGGTGATCCTCACCACGGACGCCAGTCTCTCCGGCTGGGGAGCAGTATTTCTCCACCACCGAGCACAGGGCATTTGGACTCCGTCCGAGTCAGCCCTCTCGATCAATGTGCTGGAAATCAGGGCTGTACTTCTAGCTCTCGTAGCCTTTCACCATCTGTTGGCGGGCAAGCACATTCGAGTCCAGTCGGACAACGCGACAGCAGTTGCCTACATCAATCACCAGGGCGGGACTCGCAGCCGCCTAGCAATGTTGGAGGTTCAACGCATCCTTCAGTGGACGGAGGACTCCAAGTCCACCATATCCGCAGTCCACATCCCAGGCGTAGAAAACTGGGAGGCAGATTATCTCAGCCGTCAAACCGTGGACAGCGGCGAGTGGGCCCTGCATCCGGCAGTGTTTCAGTCAATCTGCCGCAAGTGGGGCACTCCGGAAGTGGACCTAATGGCATCCCGGCACAACAACAAGGTCCCGGTTTACGTGGCTCGCTCCCACGATCCTCAGGCCTTGGCAGCGGACGCGCTGGTTCAAGATTAGTCCCAGTTCCGTCTGGCCTACGTGTTTCCCCCTCTAGCTCTCTTGCCCAGAGTCCTGCGCAAGATCAGAATGGAGGGCCGTCGGGTTATAATCATTGCCCCAGACTGGCCCAGGCGAGCTTGGTACCCAGACCTGCTCCGTCTGTCCGTAGAAATGCCGTGGCATCTCCCAGACCGCCCAGACCTTCTCTCTCAAGGTCCGTTTTTCCGCCAGAATTCTGAGGCTCTCAGATTGACAGCGTGGCTCTTGAGTCCTGGATCCTGACGGCTTCAGGCATTCCTTCCGAGGTCATCTCCACTATGACTCAGGCTCGGAAGTCTTCCTCGGCCAGGGTTTACCACAGGACTTGGAGGATTTTCCTGTCCTGGTGTCGCTCTTCCGGCCATGCTCCTTGGCCGTTTTCTTTGCCGACCATCCTGTCCTTTCTGCAGTCCGGCCTGCAGCTAGGACTATCCCTCAATTCCCTCAAGGGACAGGTCTCGGCTCTGTCAGTGTTGTTCCAGCGGCGTATCGCCCGACTGGCCCAGGTGCGCACCTTCATACAGGGTGCATCTCACATCATTCCTCCTTACAGGCGGCCTTTGGATCCCTGGGACCTTAATCTGGTCCTCACGGCCTTACAGAAACCCCCTTTGAGCCTCTTAGGGAGGTTCCTTTGTCCCGACTTTCACAGAAAGTGGTCTTTCTGGTGGCCATAACTTCTCTCAGGAGAGTCTTTGATTTGGCTGCACTTTCTTCGGAGTCACCCTTTTTGGTTTTTCACCAAGACAAGGTGGTTCTCCGTCCGTCTCCGGACTTTCTCCCTAAGTTGGTGTCTCCTTTCCACCTTTAACCAGGACATTTCATTGCCTTCCCTTTGTCCGGCCCCTGTGCATCGCTTTGAGAAAGCGTTGCATACTTTGGATTTGGTGCGGGCGCTCCGGATCTATGTGTCACGCACGGCCGCTCTTAGGCGGTGCACCTCTCTTTTTGTGCTGACCATGGGTCAGCGCAAGGGTCTCTCGGCTTCTAAACCGACCCTAGCTCGTTGGATTAGGTCGGCCATATCCGATGCCTACCAGTGTTCTCAGGTGCCCCCACCGCCAGGGATTAAGGCGCACTCGACCAGAGCTGTCGGTGCCTCCTGGGCTTTCAGGCACCAGGCTACGGCTCAGCAGGTTTGTCAGGCTGCCACTTGGTCTAGTCTGCACACCTTTTCAAAGCACTACCAAGTGCATGCTCATGCTTCGGCAGATGCGAGCTTGGGCAGACGCATCCTTCAGGCGGCTGTCGCCCATTTGTGAAGTTAGGCTCTGCCTACTTCTCAGTTCTGTTTATTTCCCACCCATGGACTGCTTTGAGACGTCCCATGGTCTGGGTCTCCCATAAGGAACGATGAAGAAAAAGAGAATTTCTTCGGCGCTCCATTGGGAGACCCAGACGATTGGGTGTATAGCACTGCCTCCGGAGGCCACACAAAGCATTACACTAAAAAGTGTAAGGCCCCTCCCCTTCTGGCTATACACCCCCAGTGGGATCACTGGCTCACCAGTTTTCTGCTTTGTGCGAAGGAGGTCAGACATCCACGCATAGCTCCACTGTTTAGTCAGCAGCAGCTTCGGATGGAAGAAAAGAGGGCCCATACTAGGGCCCCCAGCATGCTCCCTTCTCACCCCACTTGCGGTTTGTAAGGTTGAGGTACCCATTGCGGGTACGGAGGCGGGAGCCCACATGCTGTTTTCCTTCCCCATCCCCCGAAGGGGCTCTGAGGAAGTGGGATCTTACCGGCCTCCAAGCCCTGAGGCCGGGCTCCGTCCACAGACCCATTGAACCTGCTGGATAAGGAGCCGGGGTACCGTTCAGGGACAAGGCCCTGCAACATTCAGGTACTCTGTGTCCCTCTATGGACTGGCCGCGCACACTCCAGACTTGCTGGGTGTGCTAGTGCGCCGGGGACAGTAGCGCTGCGCGCTGGGGTTTGAGTCACTGCAGCTTGGCTGAGTGACTTTATGTGTTGGGAACTACCGCGCCGGCCGCTCTGGGAGCGGCGGCGCGGCTGGGACTTGTAGTGCGCCGGGGACTTAGCGCCGACCGTGCTTTTACGACGGCGGCGCTTATAAATCTAGTCCCCGGCTTTTGCGGCCTAGCTCCGCTTCGTTCCCGCCCCCTCCCTGTCAATCAGGGAAGGGGACAGGCGTTGTGCAATCGTCAGCGCCGAGGGCTGGAGCCTTATTTACATGCTCCAGCCCTCTCACTGGGCACAGTGGGACGCAGGTTTCCCGCTTTTTGTCTGAGCACACCCAGGGCCCGCCCCCCCTCCACAGAGACGCCGGCAGCCATTCCTGCATGCAGTCTGGCTGGGGAACGGACACAGGCTCTGGGAGACCCAGACAAGGGATTTCTGGCGACCACACACCCGCGTTAAGCGGGCGGTAAGCAGCACATTCGTGCTGGCCCCACTAGTGCCACAGTGTTATTTGGTGTACTTTTTCCTGTACCAGATATATCTATATATATTGCACTGTAAGGTCGCTTCTTGGCTGTATACCCCTATTGCTCTGAGGAGACGACAACATGTCATCTGCAAAACGCAAGGGTGCCAAGACACAGGCTGTGAACGCTGCTTGTGCCGCTTGTGGGGCTAATCTACCGGCAGGTTACAATGACCCCCATTGTGTGCAATGTTCGGTCCCTGTGCCACTTCGTCAGCCGGAGCCTATGGTGGTAGTGGCCCAGGCAGAGTCGCCGGTGAACCCTGTCCCGGAGTTTGCTGTTTTTGCTGACAGGATGTCTGTCACTATGACAAAAATCCTAGAGACCTTGCAGGCCAGGCCAGTTACTCAGTCCATGGACACTGCTGCGGCAATGTTCCCCGGTCCCCCTCAGTTGGAGTTAATCAGTGCTTCAAGGGGGTCCCAGGCATCTCAGCCTGACGGCTCTGATTCAGATGACAGTCCCAGGCAGCCTAAGCGTGCTCGCTGGGAGAGACCCCCCACGTCATCACGCGGATCAGGGTCTCAGCGAGAAGAGTCTCTACATGAGACAGAGGAGGGTGATCAGGAGTCTAATCCTGAAACCGCTCTCAATCTGGATACTCCTGATGGTGACGCCATGGTAAATGACCTTATAGCGGCCATCAATAGACTGTTGGATATTTCTCCCCCAGCCCCTTCTGCAGAGGAGGCAGCTGCACAGCAGGAGAAGTTCCACTTCAGGTATCCCAAGCCTAAACTGAGTACTTTTCTGGACCACGCTGACTTCAGAGAATCAGTCCAGAAACACCATGCCTACCCAGATAAGCGTTTCTCCAAATGTCTTAAGGATACACGTTATCCCTTTCCCCCTGACGTGGTCAAACGCTGGACCCAGTGTCCAAAGGTGGATCCCCCAATCTCCAGGCTTGCAGCTAGATCCATAGTTGCAGTGGAAGACGGGGCTTCACTTAAAGATGCCAATGACAGACAGATGGACCTTTGGTTAAAGTCTGTCTATGAAGCTATTGGCGCGTCGTTTGCTCCAGCATTCGCGGCCGTGTGGGCACTCCAAGCTATTTCAGCTGGCCTGGCACAGGTGGACTCTATCATATGTCCAGCAGTGCCGCGAGTAGCGTCCCTAACCTCGCAAATGTCTGCGTTTGCGACTTACGCTATCAACGCTGTCCTGGACTCTACAAGCCGTACCTCAATTGCGTCTGCCAACTCTGTTGTCTTGCGCAGAGCCTTGTGGTTAAAGGAATGGAAAGCGGATTCTGCTTCCAAAAAATGTTTAACCAGCTTACCGCTATCTGTAGATAGACTGTTTGGTGAACAATTGGCTGAAATTATTAAGCAATCCAAGGGTAAGGACTCCTCCTTACCCCAGCCCAGATCAAGCAAACCTCAACAGAGGAAGTGGCAGTCGAGGTTTCGGTCCTTTCGAGGCTCCAGCAAGACCCATTTCTCCTCGTCCAAAGGGACTCAGAAGGAGCAAAGGAGCTCAGATTCCTGGCGGGCTCAGTCACGCCCCAAGAAAGCAACCGGAGGAACCGCTTCCAAGGCGGCTGCCTCATGACTTTCGGCCTCAGCCCTCCGCATCCTCGGTCGGTGGCAGGCTCTCCCGCTTTTGCGACATTTGGCTGCCACAGGTCAAAGACCGGTGGGTAGCAGACATTTTGTCTCACGGGTACAGGATAGAATTCAGTTCTCGTCCTCCGCCTCGGTTCTTCAGAACCTCCCCACATCCCGACCGAGCAGATGCCCTTCTGCAGGCGGTGTGCTCACTAAAAGCAGAAGGAGTGGTGATCCCTGTTCCTCGGCAGGAACAAGGGCAAGGTTTTTTACTCCAATCTCTTCGTGGTTCCAAAAAAGGACGGCTCGTTCCGTCCTGTTCTGGACCTAAAGCTGCTCAACAAGCATGTGAACGCCAGGCGGTTCCGGATGGAATCCCTCCGCTCTGTCATTGCCTCAATGTCTCAAGGAGATTTCCTTGCATCAATAGACATCAAAGATGCTTATCTCCACGTGCCGATTGCTACAGAACACCAACGTTTCCTACGTTTCGTGATAGGAGACGACCATCTCCAGTTCGTAGCTCTGCCATTTGGTCTGGCGACAGCCCCACGGGTTTTCACCAAGGTCATGGCGGCAGTGGTAGCAGTCTTGCATTCTCAGGGTCATTCGGTGATCCCTTACTTAGACGATCTACTTGTCAAAGCACCCTCTCAAGAGGCATGCCAACACAGCCTGAATGTTGCGCTGGAGACTCTCCAGACTTTCGGGTGGATCATCAACTTTTCAAAGTCAAACCTGGCACCGACTCAATCACCAACGTATCTTGGCATGGAGTTTCATACTCTCTCAGCGATAGTGAAGCTTCCGCTGGACAAGCAGCGGTCTCTACGGACAGGGGTGCAGTCTCTCCTTCAGGGTCAGTCGCACCCCTTAAGGCGCCTCATGCACTTCCTAGGGAAGATGGTGGCAGCAATGGAGGCAGTCCCGTTCTCGCAGTTTCATCTGCGTCCACTTCAATGGGACATTCTCCGCCAGTGGGACGGGAAGACAACTTCCCTAGACAGGAAAGTCTCCCTTTCTCAGACGGCCAAGGATTCTCTGCTATGGTGGCTCCTTCCCACCTCATTAACGCAGGGAAGATCATTCCTGCCCCCATCCTGGGCAGTGGTCACGACAGACGCGAGTCTGTCAGGGTGGGGAGCAGTTTTTCTCCACCACAGGGCTCAAGGGACGTGGACTCAGCAGGAGTCCACCCTTCAGATCAATGTTCTGGAAATCAGGGCAGTGTATCTTGCCCTATTAGCCTTCCAGCAGTGGCTGGAAGGAAAGCAGATCCGAATTCAGTCGGACAACTCCACAGCGGTGGCATACATCAACCACCAAGGAGGGACACGCAGTCGGCAAGCCTTCCAGGAAGTCAGGCGGATTCTGATGTGGGTGGAGGAAAGAGCATCCACCATATCAGCGGTTCACATCCCGGGCGTAGAAAACTGGGAAGCAGACTTCCTCAGTCGCCAGGGCATGGACGCAGGGGAATGGTCCCTTCACCCGGACGTGTTTCAGGAAATCTCCCGCCGCTGGGGGGTGCCGGACGTCGACCTAATGGCGTCTCGGCACAACAACAAGGTCCCGACCTTCATAGCGCGGTCTCGCGATCAAAGAGCTCTGGCGGCAGACGCCTTGGTGCAAGATTGGTCGCAGTTCCGGCTCCCTTATGTGTTTCCACCTCTGGCACTCTTGCCCAGAGTGCTACGCAAGATCAGATCCGATTGCGGCCGCGTCATACTCGTCGCCCCAGACTGGCCGAGGAGGTCGTGGTACCCGGATCTGTGGCATCTCACGGTCGGCCAACCGTGGGCACTACCAGACCGTCCAGACTTACTGTCCCAAGGGCCGTTTTTCCATCAGAATTCTGCGGCCCTGAACCTGACTGTGTGGCCATTGAATCCTGGATCCTAGCGTCTTCAGGATTATCCCAAGGGGTCGTTGCCACCATGAGACAGGCTAGGAAGTCCACGTCTGCTAAGATCTACCACAGAACGTGGAAGATTTTCTTATCCTGGTGCTCTGCACAAGGAGTATCTCCCTGGCCATTCGCGTTACCTGTCTCTTTCCTTCCTGCAAGCTGGGTTGGAAAAGGGCTTGTCGCTCGGCTCCCTTAAAGGGCAAGTCTCGGCACTATCCGTGTTTTTTCAGAAGCGTCTAGCACGACTTTCTCAGGTACGCACGTTCCTGCAGGGGGTTTGTCATATCGTACCTCCGTACAGGCGGCCTTTAGATCCGTGGGATCTAAACAAGGTCCTTGTTACTCTCCAGAAGCCGCCCTTCGAGCCTCTGAGGGATGTGTCACTTTCTCGACTCTCACAGAAAGTGGCCTTTCTGGTAGCGGTCACGTCTCTTCGGAGAGTGTCTGAACTAGCAGCGCTGTCATCCAAAGCTCCTTTCCTGGTGTTCCACCAGGACAAGGTAGTGCTGCGCCCCATTCAGGAGTTTCTCCCTAAGGTGGTGTGAGGCAAACCCTGGGATATGAAGATGAATTATGACTTCCAGTCATAATCGCTCTCATCACTCCCTGGCAGTGCCCCCTCCCTTCTTGTTCTCAATGTCCACCATCTGGGAAGGTGTCACATCCCAGCAACACATCCCATGGCCATCTCCTGTGATATGGAGATTAGGTGATGTGGGAACAATGGACACAGGATGACTCCCTGCCGTGACCCTGTGGTAGGGGCTGCTATCTAGTTAGCAAGCTTGGAAGTATCCAGACAGGACGACTCCAGTAAAAAATGGTTCATATCTCGCAAGCCATATTTCCGATAAATATGGCAACCATAAAAATGGTGTCTCCGCATGCGGACGATGCTGGCACACCCTTTTTATGGGAGCAGGACCTGGGGAAATACCCCAGGCGTGATATCAGCCAATGGGGAACTAGTAGACAAGTCATGAGTCCTCTTGTTCTGTAGCTAAATTCATAGCTGTCACAATGAGAGCGTCGGCGTCCGCCTACGACGCTCCCAGGCAAAGTTATGGCCCATATTCCATGTGTGGGTATTGTCCATAACTCCAGCCAGGGGTGGAGCAGTGCTCCCTCTGAGGTCACTAAGGTAGGAGGGGACCTGGATTTGCCCAGGTTGATAACCCTACTTCGGCCATTTTCCAGTGTTCTTCTGCTCGGGGGCCTGGTTGGGAAAGACCTGTGAGGGAGTTCCTGGAAACCTGGTCTACAGCGCCCCCCTGTGGCCAGACGCACAAGGTAACTGCTGGAACTGTGTATGCCTGTTTGTAACCCATGCTTTGATTGTAACTGTACTCTGACATATGTATATTCTGTAGATTCCCTATTGTATATATTGTAGTTTCTAGTGTGCTTTAGGCTGATTAAATTATATAATTAATCTTGGGCTGTTCTGTTATCTCGATCTTGAATCCCACGTCTGTGTGTTCGGCTAATAGTTACCGTGAAGCGGTTGGTGGCAGCGAGTTGTGCCAAGGATTATTGTGGGGAGGCCAGTGAGATTCGGGGAGGTTTTATATATTCCGCCCGCGGAGGTCGGGGGAATATATACCCTACTCTCACCGGGGACCCTTCAATAATCGGCATAAGTAGTATAGCGGCCTCCTTGCTTATTGTCGGGCAATTCCATAATTGGCCTGACTATAAGAGGGGCGCTAGAGAGCGCGTCACGTGCTCTGTCTGTCGGTCGGGAGGTATAAAGGAGGGGTGACCCCCACTTGTTACCCCCCGATTGTGACGTACTGGTAGCCAGCGCGGGGGATTTCTGAGTGACCCCCCCGGTGGTTTGTGACAGGTGGTATCCTCTTTTCATCTTAATCAGGATATCTCCTTGCCTTCCTTTTATCCGCATGCAGTTCATCGGTATGAAAAGGATTTACATTTGTTGGATCTGGTGAGAGCACTCAGAATCTACATTTCCCGCACGGCGCCCCTGCGCCGCTCGGATGCACTCTTTGTCCTTGTCGCTGGTAAGCGCAAAGGGTCGCAGGCTTCCAAAGCCACCCTGGCTCGGTGGATCAAAGAACCAATTCTTGAAGCCTACCGTTCTGCTGGGCTTCCGGTTCCATCAGGGCTGAAGGCCCATTCTACCAGAGCCGTGGGTGCGTCCTGGGCATTACGACACCAGGCTACGGCTCAACAGGTGTGCCAGGCAGCTACCTGGTCGAGTCTGCACACTTTCACCAAACATTATCAGGTGCATACCTATGCTTCGACGGACGCCAGCCTAGGTAGGAGAGTCCTGCAGGCGGCAGTTGCCTCCCCGTAGGGGAGGGCTGTCTTTGCAGCTCTAACATGAGGTATTTCTTTACCCACCCAGGGACAGCTTTTGGACGTCCCAATCGTCTGGGTCTCCCAATGGAGCGCCGAAGAAGAAGGGAATTTTGTTACTTACCGTAAATTCCTTTTCTTCTAGCTCCTATTGGGAGACCCAGCACCCGCCCTGTTGTCCTTCGGGATTTTTGGTTGTTTTTCGGGTACACATGTTGTTCATGTTGAATGGTTTTCAGTTCTCCGATGTTACTTCGGAGTGAATTTGTTTAAACCAGTTCTTGGCTTTCCTCCTTCTTGCTTTTGCACTAAAACTGGTGAGCCAGTGATCCCACTGGGGGTGTATAGCCAGAAGGGGAGGGGCCTTACACTTTTTAGTGTAATGCTTTGTGTGGCCTCCGGAGGCAGTGCTATACACCCAATCGTCTGGGTCTCCCAATAGGAGCTAGAAGAAAAGGAATTTACGGTAAGTAACAAAATTCCCTTCTTTGTTACTTACCGTAAATTCTTTTTCTTATAGTTCTGACATGGGAGACCCAGCACCCTCCCTGTTGCCTGTTGGCAGTTCTTGTTCCGTGTGTTTTCACCGGCTGTTGTTGTAGACAGAGGTTCCGGTTATTCCGGGTTTTACTCTCTCTACTTATGGGTGGATGTCCTCCTTCAGCTTTTGCACTAAACTGGTTAGATTTGTCATCCAGGGGGTGTATATGCTCGGAGGGAGGAGCTACACTTTTAGTGTAGTACTTTGTGTGTCCTCCGGAGGCAGAAGCTATACACCCATGGTCTGGGTCTCCCATGTCGGAACTATAAGAAAGAATTTACGGTAAGTAACAAAATTCTCTTTTTTGTTTACTTACTGTAAATTCTTTTTCTTATAGTTCCGTATTGGGAGACCCAGCACCCTCCCTGTTGCCTGTTGGCAATTTTTCTTGTTCCGCGTGTTATCACCGGCTGTTGTCGTGGACAGAGTCTCCGGTTGTTCCGGCTTTTGCTCTGTTCTACTTGTGGGTGGCTATTCTCCTTCAGCTTTTGCACTAAACTGGCTGGGTCTGCTCACCAGGGGGTGTATAAGCTCAGGGGGAGGAGCTACACTTTTAAGTGTAGTACTTTGTGTGTCCTCTGGAGGCAGAAGCTAAACACCCATGGTCTGGGTCTCCCAATACGGAACTATAAGAAAAAAAATTTACGGTAAGTAAACAAAATTCTTTTTTTTTTTTTTTTTACAGCACAGGGGGATGGGTAGGGAGGTGTAATTAGGGCACACATGCGTCTGCTGATAGGTCAGAACGCATATGCTAGTCGACAGGTTCCTTTAAAAACATCATTATTCTGTTGATGTCTGCTGGAGATATTGCTTAACCTCTTCATGACACATGACGTACTGGGTACATAATGGATAGTGTCAGGTTAATCCCTGCCTGCTGCTGGCAGCGATCGCTGCACATGTCAGCTGATTTGAACAGCTGACATGTGCGACTATCTTGAGTGGATTTTCTACCCACTTGCGCTTGTTAACCCCTTAGTGTGTAGTGAAAATGTCAGAGCGTGATGTAACAGCGGGCCGCAGTAAGCATTCACTTACCCGGCTCAATCGGAAGTCACGTGATGTGATCACGTGGATCCGATAGTTGCCATGGTAGCACAGGCTCATGAGACCATTCCTCTTACAGCCAGCAGAGGGCTGTGAGAGGAGAGCTGCTTTTGTGCAGTTCAGAGCAATGCTGCTCTGATCTATCAAAGAATAAGTGATCAAACTGCTGATTGTTATAGCCCCTGGGGAGACTAGTAAAATAAAAAAAAGTTTTAAAAAAAACCTAATGTTCAAATCACCCACCATTTCGCACCATTGAAAATTAAAAGGTTAAAAATATACACACACTTGGTATTGCCGCTTTCAGAAATGCTCGATGTATCAAAATATAAAATCAATGAATCTGATCGGTAAATGGCGTAGCCGCAAAAAGATTCCAAACACCAAAATTGTTTTGGTTTTTTTTTTTTTTTTTTTTGGTCGCCACGTATTTTGCACAAAATGCAGTAACAGGCGATCAAACCATAACATCTGCACAAAAATGGTACCATTAAAAACGTCAGTTCAAGGCGTAACAAAATAAGCAGCCATGGAGCCATAGATCCCAAAAAATGAGAATGCTACAGATCACGGAAAATGGGGCAAATAGTGCGCTTCTTTTTACAAACTTCTGAATTTTTTTAACCCCTTAGATAAAAGTATACATGTTTCGTATCTACAAACTCGCACCACCCTCAGGCATCACACACATCAGTTTTACCATACAGTGAACACTATGAATGAAAAATCCCAAAAACAATCATGCAATCGTACTTTCTTTGCAATTTTTTTGCACTTGGAATTTTTTTGCCCTTGGAATTTGTCACAAACCACCGGGGGGTCACTCAGAAATCCCCCGCGCTGGCTACCAGTACGTCACGATCGGGGGGTAACAAGCAGGAGTCAACCCTCCTTTATACCTCCCGACCGACAGACAGAGCACGTGACGCGCTCTCTAGCGCCCCTCTTATAGTCAGGCCAATTATGGAATTGCCCGACAATAAGCAAGGAGGCCGCTATACTACTTATGCCGATTATTGAAGGGTCCCCGGTGAGAGTAGGGTATATATTCCCCCGACCTCCGCGGGCGGAATATATAATGCCTTCCCGAATCTCACTGGCCTCCCCACAATAATCCTTGGCACAACTCGCTGCCACCAACCGCTTCACGGTAACTATTAGCCGAACACACAGACGTGGGATTCAAGATCGAGATAACAGAACAGCCCAAGATTAATTATATAATTTAATCGCCTAAAGCACACTAGAAACTACAATATATACAATAGGGAATCTACAGAATATACAGTTATGTCAGAGTACAGTTACAGATAAAGCATGGTTTACAACAGGTATGCAATTCAATCAGTTACCTTGTGCGTCTGGCCACAGGGGGGCGCTGTAGACCAGGTTTCCAGGAACTCTCTCACAGGTCTGTCCCAACCAGGCCCCCGAGCAGAAGAACACTGGAAAATGGCCGAAGTAGGGTTATCAACCTGGGCAGATCCAGGTCCCCTCCTACCTTAGTGACCTCACAGGGAAGCACTGCCACTCCCCCTGCATGGATCAGAATTATCCAGCAAAGGGGATTTTGGCTATAACTTTGCCTGGGAGCGTCGTAGGCAGACGCCAATGCTCTCATTGTGACAGTTATGAATTTAGCTACAGAACGAGGGGACTCATGACCTGTCTGCCAGTTCCCCATTGGCTGATATCACGCCTGGGGCATTTCCCAATGTCCTGTTCCCATAAAAAGGGGGTGCCGGCATCGTCCACATGCGGAGACACCATTTTTATGGTTGCCATATTTATCGGAAATATGGCTTGCGAGATATGAACCATTTTTTACTGGAGTCGTTCTGTCTGGCTATTTCCATAGCCTTGCTAACTAGCTAGCAGCTCCTACTACAGGGTGACGGCAGGGAGTCATCCTGTGTCCATTGTCCTAAAGCC
The DNA here is from genome assembly GCF_048569485.1 of Anomaloglossus baeobatrachus. Classification (NCBI taxonomy): domain Eukaryota; kingdom Metazoa; phylum Chordata; class Amphibia; order Anura; family Aromobatidae; genus Anomaloglossus; species Anomaloglossus baeobatrachus. The sequence continues at coordinate 121,281,412 of NC_134360.1, read as the reverse complement.
ACCTAATTTCCATATCACAGGACATGGCCATGGATTTGTTGCTAAACCAGTTGTGTGAAGGGAAGGGGGTAGTGACACCAGGAGAGGGCTTCCTGACATGACTTGAATGTCATGATTTATCGTCATATCTCCGGATTTACCTCACACCTCCCCCCCTTTTGAGGGCGCTAGGGGGCAGCACACTCCGGTGTTCCCCCGTGCGCCCGTCCGCGACCTCTCCTTGTCGGGACAGCCCGTCTGCGTTACCGTGGTCACGGCCCCTTTTGTGGCGAATGGTGAAGTTGTATTGCTGGAGCGCAAGGCTCCATCGCAACAATCGCCCATTCGTCCCAGAGACGGTGTGCAACCAGCTGAGGGGATTGTGGTCCGTCTCCACGATGAAGTGGCGCCCGTATAGATAGGGTTGCAGACGCTGCAGGGCCCACACTATGGCCAGGCACTCCTTCTCCATCGTGGAATAGGCAACTTCCCTTGGTAACAGCTTCCTGCTCAGGTACAAGACTGGGTGCTCTTGGCTCGCAGAGTCCACCTGGCTGAGCACCGCACCGAGGCCGAAGTCACTGGCGTCGGTCTGTACTACAAACGGCCGCGTGAAGTCGGCTGCCTGTAGCACGGGCGGGCTGGACAGGGCGTCCTTTAGGGCCCGGAAGGCTGTCTCGCAGTCCATTGTCCAATCGACTGCAGAGGGCAGCTTCTTCTTGGTGAGGTCCGTCAAGGGCTTTGCCAGGCTACTATAGCATGGAACAAACCTCCTATAGTACCCAGCGGTCCCCAAGAAGGACATCACCTGCTTCTTGGTCCTGGGGGTGGGCCAGGATGCGATGGCTTCCACCTTCTCAGGCTCGGGCTTCAGGGTTCTCCCACCTACCCGGTGACCGAGGTACTGGACCTCGCTCATGGCCAGCTGACACTTTCCCGGCTTGATGGTCAAACCTGCCCGGTGGATCCGCCTGAGCACCTGTGCTAGATGCTCTAGGTGATCTTCCCAGGTGGGACTGAAGACGGCAATGTCATCCAGGTACGCGGCCGCGTACCCTTCAAGTCCCTTGAGCAGGGTGTTGACCATCCGCTGGAAAGTGGCAGGGGCATTCCTCATCCCGAATGGCATCACCGTGGACTCGTACAGTCCAAATGGGGTAATAAAGGCAGAGCGTTCCCTGGCCTTGCGAGTCAGGGGGATCTGCCAATATCCCCGGCTCAGATCCATGATGGTCAGGTACTGAGCCCCGGCCAACTGATCGAGCAGGTCATCGATGCGTGGCATTGGGTACGCATCGGCGACCGTGACCGCATTGAGCCCCCTGTAGTCCACGCAGAACCGAGTGGTTCGGTCCTTCTTAGGGACGAGGACTACAGGCGAGGCCCAAGCGCTGTTGGATGCCTGGATCACCCCCAGCTCCAGCATCTCGTCAATCTCCTGGCGCATGTGTTGCTGCACCTCCAGGGAGACCCGATATGCTGAACGCCGGATCGGGGGATGATCCCCAGTGTCCACGTGATGGACAGCCAAGTCAGTCCTTCCGGGCTGGTTGGTAAACAACCCCCGGAAGGGGTGTAGGGTGGCCCACAGCTGGGACCGTTGGTCCTCCAAGAGCTGGTGGCCAACCTCCACATCCTCAATGGATCCGCCTGCCCTAACCTGGGCTAGCATATCCAAGAGGGTTTCCGCTTCTCCCTCCTCGGGCAGGTTGCACACGGGGAGCGCACATGCCTCCCGCTCATGATGTGCCTTCATCATGTTCACATGGAAGGGCTTCCGCCTTCCACGGGCAGGGTCCAGGGTGACCAGGTACGTCACAGGGTTGAGCTGCTGGTACACGAGGTATGGGCCTTCCCAGGCTGCCTGAAGCTTGTCCTGTGGTACGGGGACCAGTACCCACACCTTTTGACCCACTTGGTAGGTCCGCTCACAAGCGTTCTGGTCGTACCAACGCTTCTGATCGGCCTGGGCTTGAGCCATATTGTCGTGTACCAGTTGCGTCAAGGCCTGCATTTTGTCCCGGAAGCGCATGACATACTCGATAACCGACACTCCAGGGGTGGCCAAATCCCCTTCCCAAGCCTCTTTCACCAGAGCCAGGGGGCCCCGCACACGTCGCCCGTACAGGAGCTCAAACGGTGAGAATCCTGTTGAGGCCTGTGGAACCTCCCGGTAAGCAAATAACAGGTGTGGGAGATACCGCTCCCAGTCACGCCCATGGGAGTCGACCAACATCTTAAGCATCTGCTTTAAGGTGCCATTGAACCGCTCGCACAGGCCATTAGTCTGTGGATGGTACGGGCTGGCCACCAGATGTCGCACCTGGACTTGCTTACAGAGGGCCTCCATCAGCTGGGACATGAATTGGGTCCCCCGGTCAGTGAGCATTTCCTGGGGAAAACCCACTCGGGAGAAAATCTCCAGCAATGCGGTGGCCACCTTGTCAGCCCGAATGGACGACAAGGCCACTGCTTCTGGGTACCGGGTGGCATAGTCCACTACCGTCAGTATGAAGCGTTTCCCGGAGCTGCTGGGGATGGCCAGCGGGCCGACCAGATCCACAGCCACCCTCCTGAAAGGCTCATCGATGATTGGCAGAGATACCAGTGGGGCTTTGGGGTGTGGCCCCGCCTTCCCCACTCTCTGACAGGTTTCACACGAACGGCAGTAGGCAGCCACATCGGCCCCCATTTTTGGCCAGTAGAAATGCTGGTTTAACCTGGCCTTGGTCTTAGCGATCCCTAGGTGTCCGGCCATCGGAATCTCATGTGCGATCCGCAACAACTCCGTCCGGAACGGATAGGGTACCACCAACTGTCGGTCCCTGGGCCACGCCTCCGGTGAACCCTGCTGGACCGTGGCCCGGTACAGCCGTCCTTGGTCCCAGACCACTCGCTCCGGGTCCGAGTCCGAGGGAGGCTGTGCCGCCTGCTCCTTTAGAGCTTTCAGGCTGTCGTCAGCTTCTAACGCTGCCTGAAACCCCTGACTAGATGTGGCCAGAATCGACGAGACTGTCACATCTTCAGTCAGTACCCCGGGACCTGTGTCCTGGCCTCCACCTGACTCGGCTGCCACTTGGTCAGAAGGGGAAGAGCTATCGGACCTCCGGGAGGCCCCTTGGCTCCCAGCACTCCCACTGCGGGTGACAGCGGCCACAGCCGCTGCGACCGTGGGTCGTGCCTGCTCCTCCTCCGTTCCTGACCAAGTCGCCGGTTCAGGCAGACCTACCTGGCTTCCTGACACCCCGGTTGTGGGGGAACCCTGCACCGAGATCTTACCTGGGAGCACTTCCGCTCCTGGACCGGCCCCAATCTCACCTGCCTGTTCCCCCCCTGCAGCAACAGAACCCCGCTGTGAAATCTCTGGGGACCCCACATTTGCTGTGGTAGCCCCCACCCCACACACTGGTCCTCCCCCTGCAGCACCCTGCTCTCTGCTTATCCCTGCAGAGGGCAACAGATCCCAGCTCACAGGCTGATTACTTGTAGAGGCATTGTCACACCTTTCTCTGACCCCCTCCCCTGTCACAGCTGCAGCTGTGTGTGTGTCTATGGTGTCTGTGCAAGCAGAAATATCAGAGTTCACTCCCTCCTCCCTTACATCATTCATAGATAACACATTAACATTGTCCGGAGGCACGTCAGCACTGGCTGAAGGTTCAGCCTTTGGGGCGGGGCCAAACTGGGAGGTTATTTGCCCCAAATCTGTCCCAAGTAGCACGTTTGCAGGGATCCGATCAGTTACCCCCACCTCCCTCACCCCCCGCCCTGCGCCCCAGTCCACATAAATGTCAGCAACAGGCAGCGCCGGGTCAATGCCTCCAATCCCGGAGACAGCGAGGGTTTTTCCAGGGATCAAGTCTTGGGGGGACACCATCTCAGGCCGCACCAGAGTCACCTCCGAGGCGCTGTCTCGCAGTCCTATGGTCACAGACTGGCCGACGGTGACAGGTTGGAAGCTGTCCAGGGACCTACCACCACCCCCACCCACACAATACACCTTGGGCGGCCCTTGGGACGGGGACGGAGCCGGGGCCTTGGGACGCTGAGGGCACATGGCCTTGAAGTGTCCAGGTAGGTTGCACTGGTGGCACCGTCTTGGTTCTGCCACGGGCCTGGAGAGGGGAGTTGAGGGGGACACCCCCTGCAGTCTAGGGGCAGGTGGGGCAGTCGCAGAGTTCATCTTACCCCCTCTCCAGGTGCTGCTGGTGGCTGCTCTCCTGGCTTCAGGAGCCCGATTGTTGGTGTAGTCATCTGCCAGGGCAGCTGTAGCCGTGGATCCCTTTGGCTTCTGGTCTCGGATGAACTGGCGGAGATCCTCAGGGCAGTTCCACAAGAGTTGCTCCGTGATGAACAAGTCCAGGATCTCCGGTCCGGTGGAAAGCTGCAGGCCTTGGGTCCAGTGGTCGGCAGCTCGGGCAAGTGCCCGCCGGTGGTCAGCCCAGGAGTCCTTTGGTCCCTTCTGCAGCGTCCGGAACTTCTTGCGGTAGGACTCCGGGGTGAGGTTGTACTGTTGGATCAGGGCCCGCTTGATGGTGTCGTAGCCCTGATCCGCCTCAGCAGGCAAGTCCCCAAGGATATCCAGGGCCTTACCCCTTAAACGGGGGGTCAGGTATTTGGCCCACTGGTCCTTGTTCAGATGATGCTGCAAGCAAGTCCGTTCAAAAGCAGTCAAGAAAGAGTCCAAGTCTCCATCCTTCTCCAGCACTGGGAAGTCCTCAACACGGACCTTTGGAAGTTTGGTGTCTGGAAGGTCACGGGTGGCTGATGAGGGCCGGAGCTGAGCTAGCTGCAGCTGGTAGTTACGCTCTGCCTGGCGCTCTTCACGCGCTGCTTGCCGCTCACGCTCGGCCATGAGTTCCTTGTAGCCCTCCCGGTCTCCAGCCTGGCGTAGGGCCATAGCCATTTGAAGAAGGCTATCCGAGCCTCCCAGGCTCGGTGGAATGGCACGTGGTGATCTGCGGCCCGCTGCGGAGCCTGGTGCTTCACTGTCCATTGCAGAGCGGAGGGCTGGCGTCTGGCTCGTTGAGGACCCTTGGGCGAGCTGCTCCTCATCTTGTCCAGCAGTGCCCGGTTGTGCAATGTCCTCTGCAGAGCTGTTTTCTGGCGTCGAGCTCCTGGAGGACTCGTGGACAACCTCCTCATCGTCTCTGGCCTGAGCATCGGCCATTCCTTTGGCTTTGCTCCTGGTGCTATCAGCCATTGTTGCAGACTTTGGTCACTGACACAGAACTGACACCTGATGCCTCCACACACCTTACAGTATCTGCACTCTGACACTCTAGTGTTGAGCTAGTCTGAAGACCCCAGCAGCCACAGCTGCTGCAGGCAGTCTTTAGTGTCTGGGAGTATGGGTCTCACACTCACACACACTATTATCTCGATCCCACCGCTTGCCACCAATATGTCACAAACCACCGGGGGGTCACTCAGAAATCCCCCGCGCTGGCTACCAGTACGTCACGATCGGGGGGTAACAAGCAGGAGTCAACCCTCCTTTATACCTCCCGACCGACAGACAGAGCACGTGACGCGCTCTCTAGCGCCCCTCTTATAGTCAGGCCAATTATGGAATTGCCCGACAATAAGCAAGGAGGCCGCTATACTACTTATGCCGATTATTGAAGGGTCCCCGGTGAGAGTAGGGTATATATTCCCCCGACCTCCGCGGGCGGAATATATAATGCCTTCCCGAATCTCACTGGCCTCCCCACAATAATCCTTGGCACAACTCGCTGCCACCAACCGCTTCACGGTAACTATTAGCCGAACACACAGACGTGGGATTCAAGATCGAGATAACAGAACAGCCCAAGATTAATTATATAATTTAATCGCCTAAAGCACACTAGAAACTACAATATATACAATAGGGAATCTACAGAATATACAGTTATGTCAGAGTACAGTTACAGATAAAGCATGGTTTACAACAGGTATGCAATTCAATCAGTTACCTTGTGCGTCTGGCCACAGGGGGGCGCTGTAGACCAGGTTTCCAGGAACTCTCTCACAGGTCTGTCCCAACCAGGCCCCCGAGCAGAAGAACACTGGAAAATGGCCGAAGTAGGGTTATCAACCTGGGCAGATCCAGGTCCCCTCCTACCTTAGTGACCTCACAGGGAAGCACTGCCACTCCCCCTGCATGGATCAGAATTATCCAGCAAAGGGGATTTTGGCTATAACTTTGCCTGGGAGCGTCGTAGGCAGACGCCAATGCTCTCATTGTGACAGTTATGAATTTAGCTACAGAACGAGGGGACTCATGACCTGTCTGCCAGTTCCCCATTGGCTGATATCACGCCTGGGGCATTTCCCAATGTCCTGTTCCCATAAAAAGGGGGTGCCGGCATCGTCCACATGCGGAGACACCATTTTTATGGTTGCCATATTTATCGGAAATATGGCTTGCGAGATATGAACCATTTTTTACTGGAGTCGTTCTGTCTGGCTATTTCCATAGCCTTGCTAACTAGCTAGCAGCTCCTACTACAGGGTGACGGCAGGGAGTCATCCTGTGTCCATTGTCCTAAAGCCACCTAATTTCCATATCACAGGACATGGCCATGGATTTGTTGCTAAACCAGTTGTGTGAAGGGAAGGGGGTAGTGACACCAGGAGAGGGCTTCCTGACATGACTTGAATGTCATGATTTATCGTCATATCTCCGGATTTACCTCACAGAATTTTTTTGCCGTTTTCCAGTACAATATATGGTAAAACTTATGGATTAATTTAAAAGTAGAACTCGTCCCGCAAAAAACAAGCCCTTATATAGCAAGATTGACAGAAGAATAAAGTTACGACTCTCAGGAGTGAGAAAAAAAAAAAACCTGGGAAAAACTCCCGAAGGTTAAGGTTAAAACAGTCTGTGCCCCAGGTGAGTAGGGGTAAAAGCATTCGTTTACTGACACTTGCGATCGGCCTGCAGAGGCAATGCTGCATACTGAGCGTATGTAACCTGATTCCCCCTCCATGTCCAAGCCAGCTGAGGCTGTAACAGTGATGTGGGGTACAGCAAAACTGTATGGCAAAACTAATGGTTTCATTCAAAGTACAACTTGTTCCACAGAAAAGCCCTCATATGGCTATACTGACAGAAAAATAAAGTTATGGCCTTTGGAAGAAGGGGAGGTAAAAACGTAAAATTGCTGGGGGTGAAGGGGGTTAACTTGAGTAGCATATTAGAGGAATGTAATTTATATCAGTTACACTCAGGTGTGTATAAAATTATTCTTGTGATAAATGCTCTATCAATTTATTCTATAGTATTGAATGTTTACGGTGTGCATGTCTCCTAAAGTAGAATGTTAAAATATCAGCTCAAATTAAAGATCACTTGACACTTTTTTTTATTTTGTAAAGGAAATTTTCAAAATATAAATGTGCCGCCATGTATATAAAATACTGAAGTTTTCAATTCTCGTTTGTAGCGGAAGACTGGAGTTCACAGCCTGCTAGCACAGATGACTGGTCTGCTGCCCCAACTGCTCAAGCATCGGAGTGGGTTGGAACAACCACTGAATGGTCTTAAAGAAATATCTGGTGTCACTTACTTACTTGTGTCTGATCCCACAGTAAACATCTTTCCAAATTAAAAGCAAATGGTGTCAATTCTTCATTAAAAAATGCTGGAGATGTTTTCTTTAAAGGGTTTTCCCATCTCCATGATCCTATCCCATGTAGGTGTAATAATAGTAAATGCCGCCAGTTAGAAATGTTTAGTTTTCCTGTTATAGCCATTAATTTTTTTTTTTTTAATCAGATAAATTTTTATTTTTCACCAAGTATACAAAACATGTGTTTATATTTTCAGCAATAACAAGCAGAACTATAAACTTTCCCTCCCCCTCAGCGTACATATTACCCATATCAATATCAAAGATCTTACATTATAACCCTTCAATAGCATATATTGGAATGTATAGAACTAACTATCTCTGCCCATAGTCCAACATCTCCCAACTCTAATATTTATCCATATTGCAACCATGGATTCCACAATCTATCAAAGTGCAAGTTGTTTCCTTTTCCCATATATGCTTCTCTCCATTCGAACAATATGATTAACATATGTGACAAATACCCCTCTAGTTGGATGCAGGGGGACCCACCGGTGTTTGGCAATTACTTTCCTTGCCGCGTACAGCAGTCTGGCTATCACTATTTTAAAATTGTTGTCTACTCTAATTTCTTCCACTTAACCTAGAAGACATACCAGGGGTGTCTGGGAAGTTTACATCTAGAAGCTCCTTCTATTCTATTAAGAACATTTATCCAAAAGGGTGTCAACCTGGGGCACGTCCACATCATGTGGAAAATGCCAGCACCTTCTCCATTACATCTAGGACAGTCGGAGTTAAGGCCCCGTCACACTAAGCAACATCGTTAGCAACATCGCTGCTAACAAACAACTTTTGTGACGCTGCTAGCGATGTTGCTGTGTGTGACATCCAGCAACAACCTGGCCCCTGCTGTGAGGTCGTTGGTTGTTGCTGAATGTCCTGGGCCATTTTTTAGTTGTTGCTGTGTCCCGCTGTGAAGCACAGATCGCTGTGTGTGACAGCGAGACAGCAACAACTAAATGTGCAGGCAGCAGGAGCCGGCTTCTGCGGAGGCTGGTAACCAATGTAAACATCGGGTAACCAAGAAGCCCTGTCCTTGGTTACCCGATATTTACCTTTGCTACCAGCCTCCGCCGCTCTCACTGTCAGTGCCGGCTCCTGCTCTGTGCACATGTAGCTGCAGCACACATCGGGTTAATTAACCCGATGTGTGCTGTAACTAGGAGAGCAGGGAGCCAGCGCTAAGCATTGTGCGCTGCTCCCTGCTCTGTGCACATTTAGCTGCAGCACACATCGGGTAATTAACCCGATGTGTGCTGTAACTAGGAGAGCAAGGAGCCAGCGCTCAGTGTGCGCTGCTCCCTGGTCTCTGCACGTGTAGCTCCGTGCGGTGGTAACCAAGGTAAATATCGGGTTGGTTACCCGATATTTACCTTAGTTACCAAGCGCAGCATCTTCCACGCGGTGCTGGGGGCTTGTCACTGGTTGCTGGTGAGCTCACCAGCAACTTGTGTAGCGACGCTCCAGCGATCACTGCCAGGTCAGGTTGCTGGTGGGATCGCTGGAGCGTCGCAGTGTGACATCTCACCAGCAACCTCCTAGCAACTTACCAGCGATCCCTATCGTTGTTGGGATCGCTGGTAAGTTGCTTAGTGTGACTGGACCTTTACTCCTCAAACCCATTTAACACATAATTAGCGGGGATCTATATGCCCTATGCACCATGTAGAGGTGGGATAATCTTGCTGGTTCACTCATTGATAATTTCGGTATGTATTCCAAAACACTATCCCATACCTCATCAGTGATCCCGTCTATCTCTCCCTCCCATTTATTCCTAGTGCTTACAGGGTGATCAAGCAAATCCTATATATAGTAGATATGATTCCTCTTGTGGGTCCACTACTACACACATTTCAGTACTAGGTCTGCCTGTACCAGCAATGATTGCTTAACCCCCTGAGCCACCACTGCATGCGCCAACCGTTTGTACTGGTACCACTCAAGTGGGGATATCCCAAACTCATCCTGTATTTGTGTAAACTATTTTAGATGTCCCTGGCTAAGAATTTGCCCCATATACCTTTACGTGCCCATTCCTTAATTTTGCCTATCTTGTATATCTCAGAGCAGTTTTCATTGTCCCACAACGGAGAGAATTCAGTTATTGCTGTAATCCCTATAGCCATTAATTTATGAATATCAAATATTCATTTTAGTTTAGATCACAATTATAAAAGGTCATTCAAAAATGTTCATTTAAACAATGCAAATTGCCTCTTCAGAAAGGAAGAGGACTTGACCTCTAGTGCCACCTACTGGACTTGGCAATCCTATGTCAATATCATGCCTATAACAAGCCTTGCTATATAATATTTATTCGTGTATATAGCGCTATTAATTCCACAGCACTTTACATACATTGTCATCACTGTCCCAATTGGTGCTCACAATCTAAATTCCCTTTCTGTATGTTTTTTGGAGTGTGGGAGGAAACCCACGCAAACACGGGGAGAACATACAAACTTTGAAGATGTTGACCTTGGTGCCATTTGAACCCAGGACCCCAGCGCTGCAGTGCTGACCACTGAGCCACCGTGCCACCCCTACATATATACTTGGGATACAAGGCAAACCAGAAGCTCAATTTGCAGACCTCTGCTGCATGCTAAATCTAAACGTTTTGAATTAAACGATGTATCACAGTCAGAATCACTGCACCTAGTAGACAGTCTATGCTTACAAATATATTAGTGTGACCTGCACATCCAATAGGTGTGAACAGGTGCCAGCTGAAAACACGATATAACAAAAAATACATACAGCTGCACACTAAAATGCTAACAATGAATAAAGGAACTATGGTATTGCATTACTGCCATAGGAATATTTGAAAAAGATACTTCGCTTATGTATTGGCCAATGCATATGAGCTTAACCATGGCAAGGTGATCTTGTATATCAGGACCCTAACTTGAAATGCCGCTATTTGTGTTAAAAACCTACATGTCTGGGTAGAAACAATCCAACTTTTTTAATTATAATCCAGATGGCGGCATTCAAGTTAGGGTCCTGATATCGCATGCAATGGCCAATACATAAGCGAAGTATTTTTTTTTTTTTCTTCAAATAATCCTATAGCAGTAATGCAATACCAGAGTTCCCTTATTCACTGTTAGCATTCTAGAGTCTAGCTTAGAGGTCTCAAACATGCGGCCCGCAGGCCTCATGTGACACTCAACCCCCCCCCCCCCCCCTCTCTCTCAGACCCGGTAACTATTGGGGCTGGTGCAGCAGCCGCAGCCGTCACTGCTTTTATTTCCTATTATCTGTACCACCCGGCTTTGCCCGGGTTAATACCTGTTAACAAAATAGAATGTATTAACAAAAATGTATTCTGCACACAAAACCCACAAAACAAATAGAAATGTAATTTATTAAATGGCAAAAACTAAGCTAATAGAAGAATTTCACAACATATATTTCAACACCACAGATATTCCACACAGATTTAACTAAATTGGCCAAGTAACGTGCTGTCTCTTTGCAGGTCTGTGTCTGTCTTTTTGCAGGTGTGTGTCTCTTTGCAGGTGTGTGTCTCTTTGCAGGTGTGTGTCTCTTTGCAGGTGTGTGTCTCTTTGCAGGTGTGTGTCTCTTTGCAGGTGTGTGTCTCTTTGCAGGTGTGTGTCTCTTTGCAGGTGTGTGTCTCTTTGCAGGTGTGTGTGTCTGTCTCTTTGCAGGTGTGTGTGTCACATATAAGCTTCTTATACTATGAATGTCTTTTGTTCCTATAGCAACCAATCACAGCTCCTACTAATAACCTGTTGTTCCAGGCTCCATTTACTTTAATGGAGGCATGTTTTT